>NC_072821.1:32157471-32497888 GCF_027744805.1 Dunckerocampus dactyliophorus | reverse complement strand
TAAAATCAGGCTGAAAATGTGCTTAAAGTGAACATTCTACTCCCAACTGTGCATAAGAATGATGAATAGTAATTAAATGCATGTGGAACCTGCGTGTCTCCTCGGAGGTGGGCCCACGATGTTAGACTTTGAAAACCCCTGGTCTGGGGGTAACATTTACTTAATTGGTATTTTCCACCTGCATTGCACAAGAGGACATTTTTGTCAGATTTTGTTTTTTTCCCATGCACATTCTCTCCACGTGGCACAGTGTCAGAGTTTTGCTGCGTTGTGTAACACCGCTAATAACGTCACTGTCGGAATGCTTTGCCATTCAGTGCTTTCACTCAATGTGTTCAAACTGAACCACTATTATTGTTCAGGGTCACGGGTGAGCTGGAGCCTATACTAGCTGACTGCGTGAGAGGCGGGGTACACCGTGGAATATTGAACCGTTCGGACCGTATGTGTGGGCAACATCGATATCACTCAATGGAATTTGGAAAGTGTCTTGTAAGTCTGTTATGGCTGCCCCACACGAGCACAGTAAGAAGTGGAAAAACAACCGCAGCACTGTGATAGCAGTGCCAGTGTGCATTTATTTGCCGTGTGTCTCAAGTGAAGAGAGCATCATAACTATCAAATAAAACTCCACCTCAAGGTATCGGTGGCATCTGTGCTCCATCTCTCAGTTTGTAGCTCCCTGAGATGTGTCGCGTGTCTAAAAATAGAGCTCTGGAGACAGATCAATAGCTTGGTTGAGGCAGGGATGACGGGGGGGGGGGACGGGAGGCATGATGAATAGTGGAAGGATGAAGCTTACAATAAAAGTATGAAATTGCTGTCTATACAAATCTCATATATGTGCAAACACAGACACAATGGAAAAGACGTCAGCGTGACCGCTGTAAATAAGTAGTAAAAAAGCACTGTGGTACGACTGCACCACCGTGGTGAAAAACTGCACCTAACTCATAAAAAAGCCCTAAAAATTGACATTTTTTATATTAACAAACTAATACTAATACTAATAATATCATGCCTCTCATAGTTAAACACTTTTTAAATTCAGTTTTAGGCATAACAAGCAAACAGTATACAGTATTGTATGAAAAAAACCCTGCAGTTACAAAGCATCACGTCTTGTCAAATTGACTTGTGATACAGCGGCATCTGCTGGATTCATAGCTGCAGCACTCTTCCACCCCCCCAGCCCCACCGCCCACCCCCCGTCGATAGTGCCACCAAACCAGTTTTTATTAACATTACCATTAAAGAAATACCAAAATTACAATTTAAAGCAGAGAATTCCAAACCGAAGCAGGATGGACTGTAAACAAGTACAGTGGTACTTCGGTTAACGTCCACCACGGTTGGCACCCTTTTCGGTTAACATAAAAAATTTACGCTAAGATTTTGCCTTGGTTTGCGTTTGCAAATGTATATACACTAAGTCCCCAACCAACGAACACAATTGGTTCCAGACGACCGTTCGCAAGTCGATTTGTTCGTAAGTCCAACAACAGGTAATTTACCAATGATATAGGTACTACATGTACGTGTATACACATATACATATACGCGTATGTATGTAAATATGAGTTTGGATGTAGTAGTAATATTAAACAAGAATAATTAATGGAAAAAAAACAATAATAATAAAAATGACAATAATACGTAATGATAAATGTTATTAGCTTAGCTTGCGTTCGTATCTCCGAATGTTCGCTAGTCGGATGTTCGTAAGTTGGTGACTTAGTATACATACATACATGCACACATACTGTACATACATACAGTGTATATATATATACACACACTCCTGATCAAAATCTTAAGACCAGTTGAAAAATTGCTATAATTTGCATTTTGCACATTTGGATCTTAATGAGGTTTTAAGTAGAGCTACAATATGCAAAAACAAGAAGGGGGAGTGAGACAAAAAGCATTTTGAAAAAGTAATTTATTGAAAACAACAATTAAACTGAAATAGGCTGTTTATCAGCGGATCACAAGTTGAAGACCATCGCTCAAAAAATAACAAAAAACTCTCCAAACCAGAACAAAAAATGTTCTCAGTAGGACTCAGTAATGAGTAGCTCCACCGTTCTTGTTAATCACTTCAATAATTGCTTTGGGCATGCTTGATGCGAGTGTTTCCAGGAGGCTAGTGGGAACATTGCTCCAAGTGGTGAAGATGGCTTCACCAAGGGCATCAACTGTCTGGAAATGATGGCCATTTTTATAAACTTCCCTTGCCATCCATCCCCAAATGTTCTCTATGGGATTTAAATGAGGGGAACATGCAGGATGGTCCAAAAGAGTGATGTTATTCTCCCTAAAGAAGTCCTTGGGCAAGTGAGCATTGTGAACTGCAGCGTTGTCCTGTTGAAAAACCCAGCTGTTACCACACAGACGAGGGCCCGCAGTCATGAGGGATGCCCGCTGCAACATCTGCACGTAAGCATCCGCCCTTTGACGACCCTGCACCACCTGAAGCTCCAGTGTTCCACTGAATGAAAAAGCACCCCAGACCATGATGGGCCCCCCTCCACTGTGGCGGGTAGAAAACATCTCAGGTGGGATCTCCTTGTCATGCCAGTAACGTTGGAAGCCATCTGGACCGTCAAGGTTACATTTTTTCTCTTCAGAGAATAAAACTTTTTTCCACCTTTCAATGTCCCATGTTTGATGCTCCCTGGCAAAGTCTAAACGGGCAGTTTTGTGGCGTTGAAGGAGACGAGGTCTTTGAATTGCTTTTCAGTTTTTTTAAACGCTTTTCCCGCAGATGCCGTCTGATGGTTATTGCACTGCAGTCGGCACCAGTAAGGGCCAATCGGATCCTCCGGCTCAGGGCAGGTGTGATTTTTTTTGGGGGTCTACCACTTGACTTTTTTGTTCCATAATGCTCAGGATCTTTCAAAAAAAATGTAGAATGACTGTCTTACTGCGCCCAACCTCAGCAGAAATGGCACGCTGCGAGAGGCCTTGCTTATGCAGCGCCACAATCCGACCACGTTCAAAAAGAGAAATCTTCTTAGCTTTAGCCATCAGGAGGGCATGACAGTGTGAATGCCTGACGGAAAATGAACATTTTGAGCAGATTTTGGCTTTTATAGCCTGTGGTCTTCAACTTGTGATCCGCTGATAAACAGCCTATTTCAGTTTAATTGTTGTTTTCAATAAATTACTTTTTCAAAGTGCTTTTTGTCTCACTCCCCCTTTTTGTTTTTGCATATTGTACTTCTACTTAAAACCTCATTAAGATCCAAATGTGCAAAATGCAAATTCTAGCAATTTTTCAACTGGTCTTAGGATTTTGATGAGGAGTGTATATTTATACTGTATGTACAGTATATAATATAATACAAATGCAGTACTGTATTACTAGGAAAAGTATTGGTATCAAGTGAATCACTTCAACTCTATTAATGAGCAGTGTGATTCAAGTCAAAGCATTTGTGTTCTCTCGCCATGTGTAGTTTCTCTTTGTCTTTGTCTCCGGGCGTCGACTCTTTTGGCTGCTCTCACTGTCATTAAATCAAAGCCGCACAAAACTGTTCTTCTGTTGTGTGAGTGAGCACGGGTGGCAGCCGCTGTCACGGTGGCAAAATGAAACTAAGCTCTAATTGCACTTGTGTAGCACAAAGTGTACGCGCTTGACACACTTTTTAAACAGCAACTCACAATAGCGTATTAGCACATTATTATGCAAACGACAACTATAGTATCCCAATAGAAAAATGATGCAATATATCAGGGCAGTATTGGAAGAAAAAAAGCTACGGTGCGTCTCGTTGATATCAGTTAAGAAAGGAAAACGGATGTACACCTTATGCAAACAAATACCAAAGAAATAAAATCATTTAAAATACTGTAGAACAAGGCCGACCTGGAAGAAGGAGGGGGAGGCAGGTGCTGCTAAACGACTGTGGTTGTTTTGGCATGGTTGCTCGTTTCCAAAAAGTGATTGTTGATCGAGCAGTCTTCGTCATTCTCTCAACATCCCGACAAAAGCAGCACCATTTTATATAAAAAAAAAAAACACCACGATCCGCAAGATGCGTAACCCGGAAGCGAAGATACTAAAAGTACACTTTTTCACCCATATCACAGAGCTTGGACACCCCTGATTTAGCCCTTTCATTTGTCATTTATATGCATTTATAATTGTTTTATGCATGTAAAAATATAATTATAAAACTATAAAAACGTGTTTTATGTTAACATTTTTGAGAGTCACCCGCTGATGACATCATAGACGGCTGACGTAATGTCCGGTTGCCATTTTGTTTGCTAGCTAATAGGATGCTAACACGGAAGGATGTTTTCTGATAGATATAGTAATAAAAAAAAATATATATATATATACATATACTGTATATATGTATGTGTTATATACAGTATACTGTATAATATAAACCAAGTTTATATACCAATAAATGCAAACCAAGGCAAAACTGCGGCGTAAATTTTTTATGTTAACACACCCACACGCTAACCGAGGCTCACGATGAAGTCAAGGAAAGTTTCAAGTCCCAGAATTTTGATGAAGGAGGTGAGAAACACTACTGAATTTAAGAAATAATCCATGGCAAAACACAAAGGTGTCGTCCGTGTGGCTCTCTCCTCCCCTTGGCCGACCCTCGCCGCTGAGTCATGGTCATATTTGTCAACAAATCAGCAAATCTCATTGGGTTTATCATGTTTCCTATGGGGAATTGTTTCAGTTTTTGTACGTTTCAGTTTAAGCCAACATAATATCTGAATACTTCGAGTGTCATGACTCACCGCAGTCGACATTCTCCTGGTATTTTGTTGTTTTATACCCCCAAAATGACGCACATGTAATTCCACTTTGTCGTAAGTCTACACGAGCCTTGGAAAGCGGAAGACGACGGACATATGCGCATGCGTTCTTTCTGCTTCTACGGTTTGGTGTGTTCACAGCGCCACACGTGGGTGTTCCTTGTGTATCACATCGTTTTCACTCTGTTATCCGTTCCCGTTTAGATGCAACTGTTTACTAATCCGCCACAGTGTGGATGCGACCTTTTTTCAACGCGCCGAAAAAAAAAATCCCAAGAATGTTCCCGTGTCGACAGGGCCTGAGATAGACTCTTTGGATTTAATAATCAAAGTAGTTTGGCTTAAATTTCATGGTTATGTTGCCAAAGTAACAGGCAGTGGCTTTCATGCTTGTCACGCACTGAATTACCTTGGAGGCGCCGCGGTGTGAAACACTTGAAGGTCAACACAGACTGCCATGACAGATGTTGCTCAGCAACCACAAAACCTGGAACTGGAACATCTGCACCTAGAAACCTTGAACTGAGAAGCGTGCAGCATTTTACTCTTTATTCATAAGCGGTGTTCAGCTGAAAATATGTCATTTTACACAATTTCTATTGACAATACAGCGCTTGCAGTACACGGTACTCAATGAGAAACCCTAAACCAACCTTAGTAAATACCTCAAAAGCCTACACAGCAGTTGCGCAAGGTCAAAATTCCAACAGAAACATAGCGCAGCAGCAGTCGTTATGTCTCCCCAAGGAGCTGCCACATATTCAACGGGTATCATCAATTTTATTTATTTATTTTTTTCCTGCAAACACTACTAGTTTGCAAAGTGTCATCAACTTACGAATAGATGTTTTGTACAGGCGATCTTCGTGCAGCGACGTTTTTTTAAGGATGAATACTGTACAAAAAGATGAACCCGTAGGCGGAGGACTGTGTAGTCGTGCATCGCTACGCTGAGGAAGGACAACGTCACTTTTGTTCTTTTTAATGAACTTTGTTCCCTTCGTTGTGTCTCCCAAGCGTGAGGCTTCAGTGTGCCAAAGGAAAGGAAAGTGAAAGCGAAACGTGAGGTGAAATTAGGGATCATAGTATGGTCAAAAAGTGGAGAAACGCCCATCAAAATTGTCTGCACGCGCGGTCAAATACTGTGAGCATCATCCAGGATAAAGATGGTATCCTTGAACATGTGAAAGGATCTGTAGTCTCATTATTGAGACTTGCCTCTCCCTTCCTTCCAACACAATTTTTATTAGGGATTATTGTGCCTGTTGTGAGATCATTCAAACCTGCAATAAAAGCCTGTTGCTCCAGCAATCAAGTCTGGTGCTTGTGTGTCTCACCCAACATTAGAGTAACATTACTGACACCTAGTGACCAGTGTAGAATACTACATTTAAGCAACGTCTTTGACTGAGTCTTTTGAATGACTTATATTTGTATCTTAGTTCATTTAGCCCAGGGGTGTCCAAAGCGCGGCCCGGGGGGCCATTTCCGTTATATTTTTTTATTGGCCCGTGGCACATTCTAAAAATATAATTTAACAAGAGAACTAAAAAAAACAACAGCAGCGTAAATGGGAAAATCAGCAATAATTTTACAAGAAGAAGTCAAACTATAAAGAGAAAAAAAGTTGTAATCTAATGAGAAAAAGTCGTAATTTTACGAGAATAATGTTGTAATATTATGAGGCAATATAACGTCATTTATATTATAAGAAACAAATAAAACAAAGAAGAAAGTTGTAATTTCTGGAAAATTAGGTTGCGGAAAAAGTTACGAGAGTGTTACGAGAATAAAGTAACAACATTATCGAAATAAAGTCATGGTTAGGCCACACGGTGGCCGAGTGGTTAGCATGTTGGCCACACAGTCAGGAGATCTGGGTTCAAATCTCTGCGTGTGTGCGTGGGCTTTCTCCGGTTACACCTCCCACATTCCTAAAAGACGCGTAGGTATAGGTCCATAGGCACTGTATGAATATGAGTGTGAAAAGTTGTTTGTCTGCGATTGGCTGGCGACCAGTCCAGCGTGCACCCCGCCTCACGCTTAAAAGTAGGCTCCCCGCGAGGAAAAGCGCCATTGAAAAAGGATGGAAAGTCATAATTACGAGAAGAAAAGTTACAAGAAGAAAGTTTAAATATTAAAAAAGAACAGCTGCAATTTTACAAAAATAAAGCAAAATATAAACAGTGAAAAGTCATATTTTAACGAGAATTTTATGAGGATAAACTTGTAAAATTATGAGGAAAAATAATGTCATTTTAGTAGCATGGAGTTGAAATATTAAAGAAAAAATACAGTATGTTACTTTCTAAAAGTCATAATGTTAGGAAAAAACAAACAGAACAAAATAAAGCTGTAATTTTGCATATTATTAGAACCAAATTTACAAAGATTTTTTAAGAAGAAAGTTCAACTATTTGGAAAATGAAAAAAATAGTAAAAAAGTTCCATCCATCCATCTTCTATGCCGCTTACCTTCACGAGGCAAAGGTTCATACTAATAATATGCAGGTTTAAAAAAAAAAAAATACATGTATAAAACTTCTTAGCATATCTAACATACCAGCTGCTTTACAAAATATCAAAGTCCTTTCATTTTTCACCGCGTTGCCCTTGCTGGAAAAAGTTTGGACACCCCTGATTTCGCCATTTCTATGTTTCATTTAGGCAGGGAACATAACATTTGCTTCAATATGCATATTTTTGACTAACAATGGGTGGTATTCAACCAGGAAACAGCATGATCTGAAGGCATAAACAACAATGCTACCGTATCGCTACTTGTCTTAACGGCTACAGGGTGGGCAATGCGCTGATTCTGCCCTCCTGAAAGAGGTCAACATCAAAGTGTATGTCCCTCTGTGGGCTTTTTGAGTGGGCTTTCAAAAAACATAAAACATATCCGGCTTGCAGTCAACACAGAAATGTCCACTTTTGGACACAACAATCGATATACCTGCACAATCTAAAAGATGCATGAAAGGCCAGCCTTTATGAAGATACTGCACTGCACTGCACACATATTTGTCAGTGTACACAGCATCCACACAACATTAGGAACTGATTCCAGTGCTTGGTTTAAGGCATTGGTGTCCAAAGTGCGGCTCGGGGCTGACGTTCGACCCGCAGCTTGTTTTTTATTGGCCCTCAACATATTGGACAAAATAAAACGAGTTATACTACATTGCAGCTGACTTCAGCCTAGTGAAGAATACCAAGCACCCTTGATTTAAGGGCACCTCATCGGTAAATATATTCACCTCGCCAGCCTATATTCATCTGATGTTTGACCCTCAACCGCTTGACCGTGGCTGCCGAGTTGTAGGGTGCACTGGTGTAGAACTACATCATACTGAGAGGTGCTTCTAATATTATACTGCCATGAACACAATAATAAAGATGCTGCTGAATTAATACTTATGTGCCTGTCAAACCTGACCATGATTATTTTGACAGCGCTTTGTATGGCAGCTTTAATGACCTTAACGCGATAAATACCTGGCATTTTGTGCAGGGAAACACCTGAAACTAATAACCTAATTGGCGTTATCACAACCCCTAGCCATGCGTTGTTGCTTTCACCATGGCCAAATCATTTTCCCGGTACGTGGTATCATTAGACTTCACAAATAGCTTAGCAACAAAAAAAAATGTGATTTTTTCTGCACCCACACAAACAGGCTGTCCAGTCATCTCAAACCTAGGTCACAACCGGTCGTGCCAGCTCCTACGGCCGGTCCACGTGCAAAAAAGCCGAAAAAAACGCATACCGGCCGCAGAGCTTCTTTGTCCTGTCAAACAAACTCTAAGGGTGCTTACGTTTTTTTCAGGTTGCAAGATAAACGTGCGCACTTTGTACATCTTCGTGCGTCGTCCGTACGGCCAACGTGTGTGTCGTACGTTTTGCTGGTGTCAGGTTTGGGCAAAATGTCCATTTTTTCTTGGACGTCACACTTGCGGACTCCTGTGTGTGTGGTGCGCAACACGTGCACACCACGTACGTAATTAGCGCGGCCAACGCACGTTCAGATATTTCGTACATCCTCCATGCGTGTCGAGATCTCACTCCCTCATGGTCACCACAACTACATTCTCCACGGACAAAAAAAACAAAAACAGCAATTTGGGGAACGCCAAAAATCACACAGCCAAAAAATCGTACGTCCGTTTGTGATCTGGGCTCAAGCTATTTGTGGCAGAAATAAAAAGCCCTAAAAATGTTTGCTCGTCAAACTGGATTCTGAACCCGGGTTGCGGGTCTTTGCGCGCTCTGTCGGGCTATTTAAAACCTGCCGTCATAAGAAAAAGGCCGTCAACAAATAAAGAAAAAAAGCTATTTTGAAGTCATAATATAATGAGGAACAAACAAAAAAAATGTCAATTATGTTGGGGGGAAAAGTTCTAATATTATGTGAATAAAGTCATAACATTATGAGAGGGAAATTTAGGAAGATTATTTAGCAAAAAAGTTGAAATATTTGGAAAATTAATAAAACACAAAGCAGCAAAAAGGGGGAAAAAAGAGCAAAGACCAAAGTTCATACTAATTTCATATGAAGTTAATATGCTTTTTCACCTGTATCGCAAAGCTGAGATGCAATTTTTGTCTTCAGATATGTCCTGTGTAACTGCTTAGAATGCACCCTTTCATTTTTCACTTGGGACACCCCTGCACTGCTCTATTCGGTTAGAACGTACTGATCAGCAATGGTCACGTATGGAAACTACACAAATCACGCAGCTGTGCCAGAAAAGCATTTATTTGTGGCTTAGTGTTGATTCGTACAAGTGGATCTCAGCCTCACAGCAGCAAAAAAATATTTCTACATCATTGTCCGTACTGTTTTCCCTTCAATACCGCCTCTGGCTTTTGGATTTATGCAAGGTTTTACAATAGCTGCCCTCATTCTCCTTTCTTTCAGCGGCCCAAGAAGACGGGGATGTCTAATAAACCTCACACAAGCCCAGGATACAGTGACCTGGACACGTGGGACATATCAAAGAGTCAGGAGGGCTGTTATCTGGAGGTGCACTGACAGAGCCCTGCTGCTACTATCCCTCTCATTAGTCTGTCTTCCTCTCTTCCTCCTTCTCATCTTCAGCACTTGTCAGCGAGCTGTCAGCTGCCTGCTCGGCTGCAGACAGAGAACCAGCCTGGGGACTGGATGAATGTCAGGGACGGGAAGAGCGAAAGAGGACATGCCAGGTTTGTCATCTGAAGCTGGACAAGAGAAGAGATCTATTTCTCAGAGCTCTAATCCATCCAGTAAGCATCTGCTACCTCGTGCTGCAGTCTGACAACAAAGAGAAATATAGCAGCCAGACTGCTCCTCCGTTACCTGATACGACTACAGATAAGCACACAAAAGAAGGATGGAAGAGACTCAGCTATGGCAGCAACCTAAGCCCCATCTTCCAATCAATTTGATTCAGGTTGCTGCTGAATTTGTGGCATTTCATTGCCAAAATTAAAAATATATACCTAGATTTTTTTATACCGAGACTTGTCCTTAGAGCCCACTCACTACCACATACACACATTCGAGTGTGTTTGCTATATTTCTGTGGTTCTACAGATATATACATATAGAGATAGATAATTGTATTACTTTCACACTTTAAGAAATTCAAAGTCAGACGTCCCACGTTTCCAGCAGTTAATTGGTTCCATAAATGAGTTGCCGTGATACAGGCTTCATGCTAATAAATGGAATACCTTCAAAGTTAGAGCATAGAAAACCTGTTTATGACTTTCTAAATACGTTTTTTTTTTTTAAAACCTTATTAGATCCCTGTAGACATGACACAACACCCCTATAGTCACCTTTACATTCCTATTATTCTTTGTTTACACCGCATTCCAACTCTTACACTGCAGGGACGTGAGGCGGCAGCTAGCTAGTAAGCTAGTGAACTAGCGAGCTAACAAGCTAGCGAGGTTACCAGTTGGCCTCAAATGTATTTCTTCTAAACTTACATCCATTTTCAATGTCGCTTATCGGGTCGCGGGGGTATGCTGGAGCCTATCCCAGCTGACGTAGGGCGAGAGGCGGGGTACACCCTGGACTGGTCGCCAGCCAATAGACATATAGACAAACAACCACTCACGCTCACATTCATACCTATGGACAATTTAGAGTCACCAATTAACCTAACATGCATGTTTTTGGATGTGGGAGGAAACCGGAGAACCCGGAGAAAACCCACACACGCACGGGGAGAACATGCAAAACTCCACACAGAGTTGCCCAAACGGTGAGTCGAACGCAGGTTTTCCCGATCTCCTGATCCCCTGACAACATGCTAACCACTTGGCCACCGTGCGGCCTCAAAGCCAAAAACATACCACTTCCACACGGGATGGGAGGAGAGCGTTTTTTTCACTCTGGCTGACTTCATGGCTTCATGCAGTGTTAAGGTAATGTAAGGTAATGTCTCATCAATGTTTTGTGTCGTTACTGCCGCCGAGTGACCAGAATACTACAGATCATTAGTATTTCAGTATGTTTTGACTAATAATAGACCGTAGTCTACCACAAAACAGACATCATTTACTTATTAATTAATTTCTGGAAATATAGTGATATAGTGAGGGCGCGATAATCGAACCGCACTATTGCGAAGCATGACTGTATTAGTTTTGCATTTGAAAAAAGTACTACGTAATGCGATATAACTGAGGTCAAGTCAAACTCAAGTCACGCGATTTGGACTCGAGTCACAATTTTGATGACTTTGGACTCGAATTGAGTATATCATCAAAGACTTACAACCCGACTTGGACTTTGACGCTAATGACTTGGGACTTGATTCGGACTTTAAAATGACTTGACATTTCAGAAAAATGTGTCCTCATTCAAAGTATTCAAGTCACATGACCGTCATTTCCAGCAAGACACCGATTTTCCCACAGAAACTGCCTCATTGAATGCATCCGTTAACGTTCAATCAGGCTTAAAATTTGCTTGCTCGGGATTGGCTCTGAATAACACCACAACGTGTCAACATGCTCCCGAGGACAATTTCAGGCCTCTGACTTCGGGCTTGACACGACCTGTCTTGCTTGACTTGGACTTGCTCGTCTTCACTTGAGTCTAAAAAAGAGCTCAATATTCACTCTGGTAATCATTTCGAATAAATTACTTTCATTGTCCATATTTGGATGTTTGAGATTCTGTTTTTTTTTTCACAGTTTCTTTTTCTTCCAGTCTTTTGCTGTTTCCATTTTCAAAGACTTTTGTCCTGGATTTCACATGGTGGGGGGGTTTCATCACCTGAGAGGGGTGTGGAATCACGACAAAAAGCTTCACAAAAAGGTGAGGAAGATTTCCCTATCTCGTTTCCTTCCGGGAACGTGAGAACTAAAACAATTCAATTCAGTATCGAGTATCGGATATTGGTGAGAAAGCCAATATCGCGCATGTTTAGTGCCTACCTAACCTTTTACAAATGTAGGGGGTTGCTAGGTTGTGCCTGTGTTGCTATGGTAATTGCTCAGTATCAATAAACTAGAGGAACGTTGGTTACAAGCTATGTTAGGAAGACAAAAGACAATTCAAAGCACAAGCACTTCAATGGGCAAATGTGGAACTCAAGCCGCTAAAACTCACTGATGCAATGCGACGCAAGCACAAGAAAGGACGGGTGGATGGTTTAGCGATAGACTCATGATTTATTTGAGTGATAATTTGAGTGCAGACTTGCCAACCAGGTGTTTGTGTGTCAATGCATGCTTTTCACACTAAATATTGAATCCCAATCCTTTCTTCCTTTCGTAGTTCTCTTCGCAACCTTCACCTTCACCCGATTCCTATTAACCATCATTTTCACAGCTCTGCCTTGCGATGGGCTGGCGACCAGTCCAGGGTGTACCCCGCCTCTCGCCCAAAGTCAGCTGGGATCGGCTCCAGCATACCCCTGCGACCCTAATGAGGACAAGTGGCATCGTAAATGGATGGATGGGTGGATTTTCACAACTCTCAAATCAACAAGTTCAATTGTGCGCACAAGACTCAATGCCTCACTGGATGTGGGAAAGGCGGGACTACCAACGCCAGGGCTCTCCGAATAAGTAAGGTCCGTTTATGCAGTTTTTTTCACAGCGGCGGTCCAAACCTTATTTTGCATTAAATTGCATCAAACAGACGGCGGTGGTGAATTGTCATTGGGGCGTGAGAGGCAGGGAGGACTTTCGATATTAGTGTCGTACTCAGCGTGCGATTTGAATATGCCTGTTTGCGTCACAGCTCTCCGTTTTGTTGCATTTTGCTGGTTTCAGTTTCGAGTTCAGTCTGTGCAGTACAGATTAATAAATAGATTTTTTTCAGTTGTATTTTCAAATGGGGTGGGGGAAATATTTCTGTGGGGGCATGACAGTAGATAATTGAGAACCAATGGCCTACAACACACTTATTTTGGCACCTAAAGGGCCATCACTGGGTCCGGATCCGGATCGAGGTCCACCATTTGGTGATGGCTGACCTACGCTAATTAGGAGCAGCAGGTGCAATGTTGAGTTGTGTAGCACTACCGTATGAGCAATCATGAACACTTTGAGAACTTTTCATGAATGCCACTTAGAAGAACCTGTCTGAGGACAAACATACTGGAGAATCAGGCCCATTGTCTTTTTTTTGAGGACTTACTTTAATATGCTGGTGCTTTTTATAGGTGAAGCTATAATAGGGCTCTGGCTACATGCCCAAAACTTTTCTATGACTCAATTGACAACAATTTTTTTGCCATTTCAGTCTTGCGTCGACTTGGCACAGCTGTTTTTGAAGACTGAATGTAATAATATAATCTTTACCAGAGACTGGTAATATGTCAAGTGAAAGCTTTTGATACCCCTGCGGTTTTCCATAATCTAGGGGTGTCTTGGAATAGTCAATGACTCGATGCGGAGGAGTGTGATTCGACTATCAGTCTCGCCGTAGAATCATATGAAGATGTTATGTGATCAAGATTGTACCATTCTGACTAAATGGGGGCACATTTTTACATAGAATCTCTTATAGAATGTTATGAATAGCCTATTTTGATACACATTCCGCCTCATTTGTGTTATTAAGTAATTGAAAATGACGTGACGTCCTGATCTGCAGTTTTGTCGTTATTATTTTGTTCATATCGGGTTTGGTTTAACATCTTACACGTGACAAGAGATTTTGGATGTTAGATTTTGCACCGCCTGCGTTGTTATCATCGATCTCCGACTCGTCTCTGAGAGCTCCGCAGTACCGGAGTCTACACACACCACCCAGCCAGGCGGAAGCGCTTGCAAGCGACGTCGAGAACGTAAACAAAGGCGAGGAAGGCGCGGACTCTCCTCACCGAGCATTTTTCTTGATAATCTGCAGTCTTTAGTGAATAAAATGGACGTGTTACGATCCCCCATCGTCCACAGTTCAACCATATTGAACATTGGGTTTTACGGTCATAGGTGCCATTATGATACTCACGCTTCACTTTGAGCAACCGCTCAAAGTCCCTGTTTACAGCCTGTTTACTGGTTTTTAACATTATTACAGCCCTCCAGACATGAAACAACCCCTCTATAGTCAGCTTTATACTCATAAAGGTGTCCTAAATGACAGAAAATAAGCCATTTAGGACATAAATAAGACTCGTACTTGTGTGTGTTGCTGTAAATGTCTTCCGGTGCTCGGGGAGCTCAGTGCGTGGTGGACAGAAAGTGACGGGTTCAGAGTTGAGCTTTAGCTTGGCATGGGTTACGGCCGCAACAGTCGCCCGTGTTAGGGATTGTGCTGGTTGTGAGATAACTCAAACCTGGCATAAAAGCAGGCGATCAAGTCCGTTGTTTGTGTGTCTCACCGAACATTATAGTAACATTACTGACACCCAAATACTACCTTTCATCACAACATCTTTGAATGCGTCTTCTGAATGCCCTATTTTACATCATCTAGCCATTTTTATGCTTGAAAATGTGCAAAAGCTGCCTACATACAGTATCTATATTTTTAAATGAATAATAGGCCATATTGAACCACGAAAAGAGCACGATTTTTTGAACTGTAATGCTGTGCCACCACAGCATAATGTAATGTGTATAAAACAAAAAATAACACAATGTAACTGAGGGCTTATTAAGATGACCACTGACGATGTGAAATTACGCTCAAGACCAAGCACACACTTCCGGCTGTCACAATAAAAGCCCTGTCTGTCTGCACTGAACAAAATCAGAAAAGTAGCTCACAACAGCATGGAATTAAAAGCACAAAATGAATACAAACTTAACCTTGGTACGAGCCTGGAGTTTGTTTTCATCGTTGATTGGCATGTAGGTGCCAGGCAGTGTGCTGGCATGAATTGACTTGAGGTTATGCACCGCTCCAACTCAACACAGACGTAACGTCATCAAAGCTGAGCTTTATGCAGTCACACACACAGCATCGACATTTGGAAACAGCAATGAGCTGAGAGAAGAACAGGGCAAATATCAGTGTATTTGTGGCGGAAGCTATACAGAACTTTCACTCACAACACACAACCATGATGCATTCAAGGATGCACAAACTGGGGGATTTTGAACGGTATATTAAGGGTGTCACGTGTTAATTAAGTAAAAGTGAAAGACAGTAAGTGTTTCCTGTGCCATGCATTTGTTAGGTGTGTAAATACAAGCGGTCAACAAAGGTGAAGTATCCGCTGCACAGGCGAGCTGGAGCAGAGCTCCGCCTTCGTGCCGCCGTGCAATGCAGGTCTGAAGGCAGCGACAGAGGCAAGAAGGCAGAGCTTGCACGCACTCCTCCCTCGCCTGGCAAGACCTTCCAGGCGGAACATGCATGGGTGTCCAAAGTGTGGCGCAGGGGCCACCTGTGGAACGTGGCTCATTGCAGAAATAAAATAAACACAAACACAGCAAAAGTGGAAAAATAGAGCAAAAAGGCTAAATGTAACTAGAAAAAGCTAAAATGTTGATACCAATAACGAGGGATGTCCCGATACACACTTTTTGGCTTCCGATCCGATTTTTTTATAGTCTTGCCGATCCTATCTGATCCGGTACTGATCCTTTTCTATATATATATTTATATATGTTAAACTTTTGTTACAAACATGAAAAAAACATTTGTGGAATTGAATATGGTTATGAAAATAGCCCTTCAAAGCATTAAAAATAATGCAGCCAAAGTATTGAATTGAATTGACTTTTTTATTACACAGCACGAACAACAAAATTGTTTTGGCTTTTGTAACAAACCTCTGTGAGTCAGGTGCTTAATCCAATACCAAATCCAATAAAAATCCATCCAATAAAAGATCAAATTGGAAAAAATGGGTGTGCAAAAATACTTTTACGGGAGGACTAATCATTTGACGTGGATCAATTTGTGGTGTGATTTGTACTATATATACTTTATGTATATATATATATATGTATTTTAAAATATATTTATTTATTTGATTAACAAAGAACAATAATAAGAAGCAACAACAACCCCAACTTCACCCCAATCCAGCTCCACAACACCCGAAGAGGCAGAAAACCACACAAAACAACCAAAAAGCGAAGACACACAAACACACCACCCAAAAAATATAAATAAAAGCAATGACAACAACAATAACAATGATAACAACAATAATAATAACAACAATCACAACGACATTAACAAATAATAAACTGTGATAACAATAAGAATAACTCATTAAAATCAATTCATACAATGGATCCCATATTTGTAAATACTCACTATCGTCCAATCTAAATGCAGTTCTCTCTAGTGAGATCATCTCCATAGCATGTGTGCACCAGCCATTATAAGTTGGATTATCAGTATCTATCCATTCTTTCAATGTTATTGTTTTTGTTATAATACATATAAACAAAAATGCATTCTTTCATTATGATTTATAATATATGACAAACCCATGTAAGCTATTTTTTTGTGACACCCTTATTTTGTACCCACACAGGATGTGCTGTTACTTCGAAGGCCTAAAAGTGTTGTGTGTGTTGAGGTCACTTGGCGGGAGTCAGTGGAGAGACGAGCGGGCTAAGAATAAAGTGCCTCCTGCTGCTCCGGCCCCTGTCCTTTGATTCACTCTGCACTCCCATAACATTAGTGGGTTTCCTCACCCGCTCGGTTACACTCTCTTCAACGCATTAGTCATTTATTGATGGGCTATATTGTAAAAAAAACAGCGGTTAGAGCAGCACTTCCTCTACGAGCTCCCTCCACCATGACACAGCAATCCGGGCGCAGTAAGGGGGAACTATCGGCATAGCTACGGAGCCGAATATCTAACGTCCAAAGTGAAAGTAACTTCACCACGGTACACCGAGGACATGTCTGCATGGTGGTGTTGCGTTTTCTTCTTTTTGCGGGTGGCGGGAGTCTCATGGCAACCAGCTTTGTGGCACATTGCCGCACCTACCGTGTTGGAGTGTGGCTTAGAGTTATGAACGTGATACGGCAACCGGAATGGCCCGATCTCGTAGAGGAAGCCGATATTTTCCGATCTTCAAAATACAGAGGATCGGCAGATCCGCCGTATTTTGTAGGGATGTCCCGATCTTGAAGATCAGGTCGGGAAATCCCTACTAATAACTAATAACAACACTAAAAACAACACAGGCATTTTTAAATAGTGTAAACAGTGAGCTGGCATTGTTTAACTACAAGCTGGGACTATCAGTGGTGACACTCCTAAGAAATGCTGCCAGCGTTTGACAGACAGTAAATTGCCTGTGAGAAAATACATGCACCAAACGCCAATTACTCTCATACTACAGGAAATATTGCATTATTATCATATATTATTATTATTATTACAGATACTCTGATGGATCGGGCACCGATTAGTATCGTACGATTTCCGTAAAAAAAAAAACATGTGCTCTCCATGTGACAAGAAATGCCTTTCAAAGCCGATTACAAAAATCGATCACGTCATAACCATTCAGGTCGTGACAACAAAAATATGACATGAATGTGCTTGTGTGCTGTGTCACGGTGACAACACCCGTGTTGAGCCGACTAGGAACGCACTTCGTCTCAGAATCAACGCTAGTCTGTAAAACCTCAATGTTTTTTGCTTGACAGCTTGCCACAGGCTATTTGTTGTCTCTTGCATCTTTCTTTACACACTTTGCCTAGCTCGTCACGACTGCAGCTAACTAGCTAGCTAGCTAGAATTATCCGCCTAGCTTCTTGTCTTTGGACTACAAATGTGACTTTTCACCACAGTGACATTCTGTTTTTAAAACAAACAAGCAATGCGGTTAGTTTGGAGCTCGTTTTTGTCCCACAGGGAAGAGTATATTACGTCCATCGGGTACATACTAACGTCTCAAGTGTCTACTGTTGTCATTATACTAATTATGTTATGTCCTCCAAACACTATTTGTGTGTTGTTGTGTAATGAACTTTACCATTTTGCCCAGGGCCCTTGGAATTGTCCAGTGGTGGCCCTGGCCAAAAGCACTCATCATAAATAAATTGAATCGGTATCGGCCGATCTCACTCATGGATGATCGGTATTAGAACTGGCAGCATAAAACCCTGATCGGCGCATCCCTAATTATTATTATATGTTATCAAAACTGTGGTTTATTTGGTCTCAAATCATGTTGACAAGCTCCAGCATACCCCCGCAACCCCAGTAAGGACAAACGGCTTAAAAAATGGATGGATGGATAATGTTGACAGTAATTTCGTTAACGTCATGTGGGACAGTAAACATTTCAAAACGCACCTGCGTTGTCTTGTGGCTCAGTTGTTTGTCCAGGCATATTTTACATTGTACTTTTCATCAAATTTATGTGACAATCTCGTCTCGTGGACCCAATCTCATGCATCGTCTCATCCCAAGAGTTGGTTACTATTTGATCACTTTTATTACATTTTAATCTTATTTCTATCCTTATTTGCAACCATTTTATTTCTTCATTTTCCTTAAAACTGCACAAGTTATATTGTAGCCTTTTTTGAACTCCCATTTGCTTATTGATGTTTTCTTTTGTTTCAGCACCTGCCTTTCTTTTCCACACAGGAAGTGGACAGAATTTGAAAGTCTACTAATTAACATGCATTATTAATGAATTAGCAGCAATAGACACGGAGAAGGGGTAGGATGAAATTATATTTCAGACACGATGAATTGTGCAAATGTAACCGGGAGACGTTCCTTCATGTAACCTGTTACACACAACATTTCAACATTTTCCTGGGATTTTAAGGACATTCCACGGCACTCAGTGCCAAGATTAAACACCCGTCCAAGTATAAGACTGAACACACCTACTGGAAGCACACAATAAATGTGTTATAAACGAGAAGGCTGCACTTTTCCAATGGAGATATTAACTCAGCCTAATTCACATCACACCACCGTTAGCAAGAGACGCATGTCCATACATCCTCTTCCATGGCCATAAAATAAACTGATGGTATGCATTAAAGTACATGCATGTCGAGTTATCACTGTTTCGCAGTGGATAAATAATGCATATTACTCAAATGCGGCACAAGTGCTCCATGCAAACACACAGTATAGCACTTTCCCCCAGAATGTATCACTTTCAGACGCCACCTGTTATTATTAGAGCAACACATGCACACATTAAGTGTCCATCTGCTGTATTTTATGACACATGTAACATTCTATCCTGGAGCTCCTGTTTATGTTGACAGTAAACCCACCGCCCACCCCATCCTCAGGTGGTGCTTGACTGTTTACGTTGCATGCCTGCAGACTCTCAACTTGGGCTGTGGCTAAGTTGGCCGCCCGCACACAGCTCGGGATGCCAGCATCACATCATCGTGCTTGGAAAACAAAAAAACACTCACAGAGACACATGGGGGTGATCATGCTGATGGTGGTGATGAAGAGTCAGCTCACCTTTGCATACGTGTGAGCTTGTGTCTTCTGTCCTGGTTGTGTGTGAGCCGTGCAGCTGAAACTTCCGACTCTCCGGCGCCGTTTGGAGAAGCCTCTCCTCTCTCTCTGCATCGCTCTCTCTCCCGCTGCTCCCCCTCCTCTTTCCTTTTCAATCTGCTCTCCCCCTCCTTGCTCTTTTGCCCATCACCCATTGTTCCATCTGCTCTTTCTCTATCTTCTATCTTCTGTTAACACACCTCCACTCCGCCCCATCCCCCACTCTCACCCACTCACGATATGCTATGCTGGGTTGCAATGTGATGAGATTAGGTTTTTAGAGGTGCAATGCGTATACTGCAGTGATGCTGCTGATTAAATGCACTCAGATACTCCCAGTTTGTTTGTGTGTGTGTGTGTGTGTGTGTGTGTATGTCAGTTTGTTGGTGCCGTATTTATTTGACAATAAGGCAGCCAAGTTCCTCCTTCCTTCGACCATCTCACCCTTCTCCCTCTTTTCTTTGTAATGCGTTTAAACTGAAATCCATCCCTTATCATTTATTCCCTTCATAATCCCAGTCAAATTCGACAAGTCTGTTGCTCAATCGCATAAATCAGCACTGAACCCCTCCTGCGCTTTGCTTTTTATTGGCTGGCATTTGGCAGACTGCCGCGCTCTTTTGCATCTGATCTTCCGGGAGGCTTTGCAGCAAACTGCTGTGCTTTGTGTTTCGGCCAACGTGCAGAAATAGATTTAAGAGTGGGCAGCGCAGCTCTGCAAGGAGACTAAACAAGTCCATTGGTGCACGGGCAGCACGCATCTGCTCCGACAACGAAATATGAAAACAAACCACAAACTGACACAATGTTTGTGCACTAGCTCCAATGTCAGTATCAACATATCATTTATCTTCTATTGGCTAATAATTACATCCACCCAGTGAAAATTAGCCCAACAACCATACAGTGCAGTATTGTGCACTATAGTGCAGTATCATACAGTATTGGAACACTGAGGCCAATTCCTTTATTTTTGCCGTAGACTGTTGGTTGGATTGGTTTTGCCTGTGTAGACTGCATTTAGAGGTGAAAACAACATGAAAACCAGAGAGCTGTCTATGGTTGGGGGAAGAAACAAGCAATTGTGAATCTGAGAGACGATGCAAAATCAATCAGATGCATGGCACAAACCTTGGTCATAGCCACTACAACCATTTTGTATGTCTTGCAGAAGAAAGAAACCACTGGTATGGACCACGTACACCAAGAAAACATTGTGAGAACTGTAGAGAAAGTGCTTGAAACAACTGTTAGTGACTTCAGCAACAACTTCCAGGGGGCAGGAGTGAAGGGATCACTATCTACTCTCCATAGAAGACTTCATGAACAAAAGTACAGTGGCTACACCAAAGATGCAAAGGCTAAGGATACTACCTGCAGCGACTTGTGTTTCACCTGCTTGGTTTTCTGCAGCACCTTTACTTTTTGTCCTGCTAGCTTGTCTGCAGTGCTTTAGTTTACCTTTTTGCCTCGTGGCCTTTTTCCTACTTGCCTTTTTAGTAGCATTTTGTGTATTCCTTTTTGGCTCACCCCCTGTGTACTTTTGACGCTGGACTCTGTTTTTTTTGTTGTTGTTCTTATCTGAGTGTGTTCTCTCTGCATCCTGGGATCCAAACTCCGGCTTGTGTCGAGTCGTGACACTCTGTACTTTGTCAAGGATTAAGTCAAGTATTATTCCAGTTATACTAAAAATCAACAGCTCCTTTTGATCGCTAATAGATGAGTAAATTATCCCAGGTCCTTACCAAGGGCAACAAACCAGAGAGGGGAAGCAGCTAAAAAGTAGAGGGTTCAGTATTGCGCACGATATAAATCGGTTACTCTATCGTGCGTGGTCTGAATGCAACGTGGCCGTCTCTACTCAGAAGGCTGTGAATATCTGAGTCACTTTCCCTCTCTCCTTACTTAGAATCCCTTTTAAACCGAGTAGTCAGGCACTGAAGCATTCAAGCGCATCGCGGATTGAATATTTCTGAGTGGTTTTTTTTTATTGCGGACAGCAATAAAAACAGAACTTTGAGGAAGGAGGCGAGAAACAGTATTGGATTCAAGAAAGAACGAAGATAGTGTCACAATAGGATTGTAATGTTCGTTAACAGGGTTAGCTTGCAGGGTTTAATGAAGACGCATAAAAAAAAATTAATAAAGTTGTAATTTTTGATACATTAGGTTGGGAAAAAAGCCACAATAAAGCTTGGACACCCCTGCTCTAACACACACCGACAGGAGGTCATCAAACCAAACGCCTCCCTCACGCACAGTAGAACCAAATATAATAAGTCACAAATGTGGAGCACACAATAAATGCTTACACGCTAATATAAATGCAAAACAATAGTATTTTCCACTAATGTATAACCTGCAAGGCATGCTGCGTCTCTTTCTGCTGGCGAAGTGTGTGCGTGGGCTTCCAATGGAAATGGAAATGCACGATTCTGCACTGAACCAAGCTATTGCATTGGGAAAATGTCTTTAAAAAAAATTAAAAAACTATACATATATATGCTTAATGGTGCAACATTGTAAACGCAGGTTGAGTACTTTGCAGTGAGAGCGCAGGTAATGCAGCCCATTCACCATAGCTTATATCCAAAAATGGGAAAACTGATGCATCAAGTCCGACGAATAAAACAAAGGTTTTTGCTTGAGGTTGCAAAGGTTTCTGCCACTGTGGGCTGCCCCACTTTCATTATCAGGTCTGTTTTTATGGAACAGCCTGGCACACCAAATATAGCAACACGGTGGGCTCAGTAACACGGCAGACAGAACAAAACATCCCCGCTGCAGCTGCTCATGATGACAAATGCTAATCATGCTGCGCCACCAAAACAATCACAAGTACAATTAACTGTCACAGATTGACTGTTGAAATAAGTTTACACGCCGATTAAATCATCATTTGCCAAGCGATCGTGAGAGTTACAAGACAGAGGTGTTGGCCTAAAAGGAAACAAAAAACGTTACCGTACTTTATCATATGTTTATGTTTTCATTAGGATGTAATGGGTTCAAATATGATGGCAATTAACACAATTACACTCACAACCCAAAACAACCACAGAAGGGAAAGGGGAAACGGACAAAGTAGCACACGTTTGACAGATAAGTGCCAAATGAGAACGAGAACTGACCTAGAAAACATGCACTACGTTTTCAAATTGGCTTTGTAAGTTTGCTCCATGTGCCTCGTGCTGCCGGGCATATTTTTTTCCCCCTTTCTGATTAATTAAAATGTGAGGCACAGCTCGGCGTGTGTGCAAACTTTC
This sequence comes from Dunckerocampus dactyliophorus, assembly GCF_027744805.1. Taxonomy (NCBI): domain Eukaryota; kingdom Metazoa; phylum Chordata; class Actinopteri; order Syngnathiformes; family Syngnathidae; genus Dunckerocampus; species Dunckerocampus dactyliophorus. The sequence goes on along the minus strand of NC_072821.1, from coordinate 32,474,924 downwards.
CACATTTCTTCAATGTGACTTTCCACAAGAGGCTATAATCCTGTTAGTGGAGGATGATGAAGTTATCTGTGCATGTTGTGCTCCCCTGCCATGGCCCCTCCATGTCCTCCTTTTTTTAATCAGGTGTGCAGTCGCCTGCTCATCCACCTCAAGGGTGGGTGGAGTGTTTGTCACCTTGAGTGTAAATATCCTTGTGGGAGAGGTGATGACAGCGAAGGCAGATGATCACTGAATCAAATATGTGCGCCATGCCAAGGGTGTCCAAAGTGTGGCCCGGGGGCCATATGTGGCCCGTGGCTGGGTTTTTTTTTTTGGCCTGCAGCACATTCTAAAAAATGTAATTTAACATAACAATTTAATAATAGAACATTAGCAATAATCTTACACAAATAGAGTCAACATGTTAAGAAAAAAAGCTGTCATCGAACAACAAAAATGTCAGGAGAGGCGCGAGCCACGACGAAGGGTCTGGATCCCAACGCAGAAAGGAAAGGCAAAAAGTTTGTAAAACAAAGGGTTTAATCCAACAAAAGCTGTCCACAAGGGAAAGTACAACACAAAAAAATCCACGAGGGACAACACTAACAAAAAACACTGACAGCAAAAGGCTGACAGGAAAAAACTAGGAATAGAAACAAAAACACTGTAGGCAAACCTAGACAGTAAACTAACCTTAGCGAGGAGCAGACAAGAAAGCAGGGCAAAAGGTAAGGAGCTGGACTGAGCGGTAGCAAAGGTCAGGTGATCAGGGAGTACAATCTGGCACTGGATTGCTGCTGCTGCCTTGCTTAAGAGTCCATGAGTGTAATTGTCTGCAGGTGTGCTCCGGTGTCTCTTCCTTCGCCGGCCGGGGTGCACTGCAGACAAGTGACAGACAGGCGGCAGCAGAGCGACAAGCAAAACGTGACAAAGAAGTCGCAATTTCACGAGAATTATGTAATATTATGAGGAAAAATAACAATTTAGTAGCACCAAGTGAAATGAAATATTAAAGAAAAACAACACATATTTTTTTGTTATTATGAGAAACAAACAAAAAAACAAATAAAGTTGTCATTTTTAGAAAATGAGGCTGTGGTAAATGTCACGAGTCAAAGTATTATGGGAATAAAGTCATAATTACGATAAAAAAAAAATTACAAGAAGAGCGTTCAAACATTTGGAAAAATTCCAAATAAAAACCCAACAGCAGAAATGGAAAAAAACAGCTGTAGTTTTAAAAGAATAAAGTAAAATATTAAAAGAAAAAAGTCTAACAAATTCTAACAAGAAAAAAAGGTTGTAATATTATTAGGAAAAAAAAGTTGTTTTTTATTAAGTAGTAATTTTCCATGAATCTTCTACCGCGTATCCGAGGTCGGGTCACGAGGGCAGCAGCTGAAGCAGGGAATCCCAGACTTCCCTCTCCCGACGTTCCCAGGCCAGTTGAGAGACATGGTCTCTCCAATGTGTCCTAGGTGTTCCCAGGGAGGCGTCCGGGAGGCATCCTGACCAGACGCCCAAGCCACCTCATCTGGCTCCTCTCAGTGTGGAGGAGCAGTGGTTCTACTCTGAGTTTCTCTCGGATGACAGTACTTCTCACCTTATGGCTAAGAGAGAGTCCAAGCACCCTACGGAGAAAGGGTGTACCCACAGTGTTACACTATGTTACCTTCTCTGGAAAAAGTTTGGACACCCCTGCTCTATGCTGACATGATGGGCTTCATCTACGTCTCTTCTTGCAGGGCCGCCATTGCAGAGTTGATTCAGTTTCCCTCCATCAAAACCATTCATTTCTCTACCTCGCCACACACCTCCCCTTTCTCCTTGAACCTCGTTTCCATCTCTCGATTTCACACCGCCCGCCTTTCCCTCTCGCTGTCAGGTTGTCTTTTTGCCCTGCTGCCTCATCACATCCTTCTCCCGTGCTATGTTTTCATCCATCACATTTTTCCTCTCAGTTTGTCTCCTGATATTTCCCCAAGGAGTCTCTTGTCCGCCTGTCTTGCGTTGTTTCTCCGTGGATGATGGGATTGTGGCGGCAGAGGCTGCAGGTATAAATAAAAATAGGGATGACATTGGCTCCCTGTTGGTGAAGAAAACTGCAATAGGAAAAAAAAAACTTTGACAGTACTCCTGGTATTGATGCGATCGATATGTGCATCCATCTGAACATCCTGTAAATATACTACACATATAGTTTACAGTTATAGTGTATGGTCTCATAAAATGCAAAACCAATTTTAGAATCTCTAAATTGACCAAACATTGACGTAATTGAGAGATTATAGTCACTTCAAATAATAACTGAAGATGGGGCAGCATGGCTTAGGTCAGAGGTGTCCAAAATGTGGCCCGGGGGTCCATTTGTGATTCTAATTATCTTGTACTGTCTTGTCTTGTTTTGTTAAATTTAATTTAACAAGAAAGTAAAAAAAAAATTTAAAAAAGCAAAAATGGAAGAATATGCAGTAATTTTACAAGAATAAAGTCAAAATATTTTTTAAAAGTAACGAGAAAAAGTTGGAATTTTACAAGAATAACGTTGTAATATTATAAGGAAAAATAGTCATTATAGTAGCATAAAGTTGAAATATTCAGTATTTTTTTAAAGTCCAAATATTAATGAGACACAAAGGAAACAACAAATAAAGTTGTCATTTTTCGAAAATTTGGTTGCAGCAAAAGTTAGAATGAATAAAGAACAAAATTAGGAGAATAAAGTCCAAATAAAAAAATATAGAAAAAAATATCTGAATAACGTAATAACTGTGAGATGAAAATTTACAAGAAAAATAGTTGGAAAATTAAAAGAACAACAACAACAACAGCTAAAATGAGGAAAGCAGCTGTAATTGTACAGGACTTCAAGATTCAAGAGTTTTATTGTCATGTGCATAGTAAAACAGGTAGTTCTGCTATGCAATGAAATTCTTGTTCTGTTCATTCTCCCAAAAAGAAAGAAAGAAAACACAAGAAAAAGAATAAGAACATAAGAAACATAAATACCAATAAATTAAGCAACAACAACAGAAGAGACATTAATACAAATAAATAAATAAATAAATAAATAAAGTGCTATGAGTGTGTGCGTGTGTTGCGTGCGGCATGTGTGAGTGCTTTGTTGAGAAGCCTGATGGCCTGTGGGTAAAAGCTGTTTGCCAGCCTTGTGGTCCTGGACTTCAAACTCCTGTAGCGTCTGCCTGACGGTAGGAGTGTGAATAATGAGTGTTGTGGATGTGTGCTGTCCTTGATGAGGTTGTGTGTTCTTCATAGGACTCTAGATTTATAAATGTCTTGCAGTGAGGGGAGGGCTGCCCCAACAATGTTCTGTGAGGTCTTGATCACCCGCTGGAGTGCCTTCCTATCACGTGTTGTACAGTTACCGTACCAAACAGTGATGGAGGCGGTAAGGACATTCCATAGTACATCTGTAGAAGCAACTGAGGATTTTGGTGGACATGCCAAATTTCCTGAATTTCTTCCTTTCAAGTCAAAATATTAAAAGAAAAAAAGCCTTGCTTTAACAGGAATAAAAGCAATGTTATGAGAATAAGCTTCTAATATTACAAGGAAAAATAATGTAAATTTAATAGCATAGAGTTGAAATATGAAAAAAAGTAAATTTTTAGAAGTCGTAATATTACGAGAAACAAAACAAAATAAAGTTGTAATTTCTGGAATAAAGTCGTAATATTACAAAAAGAACATTTCCAAAGATGATTTAAAACGACAGTTGAAATATTTGAAAAAAAAAAGCAAAAATGATGTTTTTCACATATCACGAGGCTGAGATGCAGTTGTTTCTTGAAATACATCTAACTTCTTAGCATATCGACATGTGTTGCTTTACAAAATGTCAAAGTGGCCCTTGCCATCCATCTTCTTCTGCTTATCCGAGGTCGGGTCAGCCTAAGCAGGGAAGCCCAGACTTCCCTCTCCCCGGCTACTTCGTCCAGCTCCTCGCGTTGTGTCCTGGGTCTTCTCCGAGGCCTCCTACTGGTCAGACGTGCCCTGAACACTCCCCCAGGGAGCCGTCCTGAAAGAACTTGTAGAAGAGTCAGGCAAGGGAGTTTTTGGCAATGGCTCCGTCAAAATGACAAAGCTCGGGGGAGGGAAGGGTCCTCGTACGGGCTGCAGGAATCCCTTTCCACGCCATTGCTCCACCACCTGGAGATGTTCTGGGATTAAAGGAGCGAAACATCTGTGAAGGAAGGCTCCCGGCTGACGACCCTGCGCACATAAGAGTTGTTCAACAAAACAATCAGGCTCCAATAACAAAGCCAGCACAAGTTCAATTGTTAAAATTACAGAATTAAAGCCAGAGATTTTACATTTTGTCCATGATGAGGTGTCAAGTACTGTTGAGAACACGTTCAACTGTGAAGAACATCCAAATAACTCTAGTCTGTGCACAAAAAAAAATGGAATTAGAAGAACAACAGTGATTCCAGTGTCAGGGGGATATCATGAATTGTGCAATGAATTTTGTATCATCTCCCTAGACAGGTTCTCACACGACGATGCTATCCCCATCACGGGAATAGTCACATGTTGTTAGTTCACATTCCAAAATAATTGCAACCCTTAAACCCAACTACCGCAACCAACGCCAGCTAGCTTAGCTGCACGCTTGAACGGTAAAGGTCCTCCCAAACAGGATTTTTTTACTGGGGACATGTAGAGTTCCACCCACATGTATCTAAACAGGTTCCAAAATGCTGTACGCCAAAGGTTACTTGAGCAATTTAATTTCAAAGTTGGTGGGTTTCATCAACTTGGTGTAGAGCTGTGACGTCATATGAGGAGGAGGGCTGCTCGTGTTGCCTTGTGACAGAGTTGGTCCGTTCCAGCGCCATATAATAAGATAATAACAATAATATCATTTGTATTTGTTGTTCCCAGTCCATAATATTGTCAATGAACATGTTTAAGGCCCAACAGGACTGTTACTGGTGTCCGTCACTGTCACCAACCATATTTCTACCTAAATGCCACGAGCATAGCATTTGAATGCAACATTCATGACATATTAACATTTGCATTTTACAAATGCTTGTCATTTGCATTTTAAAAATAGCGCATTACCAGCGGTAACTCATTTATCCCACAGTTTTTGCATGTTTAGTGCGAGCGGCGATTTGTCCCACATTGCACCTTCAAACTTTATCCCACGCTGCCCAGACAGACTACTATACTGTGTTTTTCTTTCACCTCATATTTGGTGCCAAATGCTGACACTCTGTGGGAATGCATAAAGGTAAGATCCGACTTTACTGAGTGTATATTTGTGTGTGTATTTGTGTGGTGCAGCTCTCTGACAAACAAACTCCAGGCTTGTACTGGTGGATGCTGGCTCTGTATTCATTTTGTACTTTTAATTTGAAGTTGTTCCTGTCATAGTTTTAGACAATACAGTAGTACCTTGCATAACGTGAACCTCCTTTTATGTAAATTCCACTGAACGTAAAGAATTTTTGTAAAGTTTTTGCATCGTATTACATAAGAAATTCCATATAACGCAAAGCATCCAGTCGGTGCAAGTTCAGAAATTTGATTTGAAAAGCGCGCGACAGAGAGACGGAAACATTTTCCATGACTAACAGAGTACAGTACGCTTGGTGACGTCTTCTGACGCTTCACGCTCTCATTGGCCGATTATCGGGGCACCACCTACGCTCTCATCTCATTGGTTGACTTATACAGTGCGTACGTGACTTTGTGTGAGAGACAGGCTTCGCCCTTCAAAGTCCCTTCCTCTTCGTAGTCGCCCTTAAACTAGTTTTCACGCATTAAAATCTCTTCTTAATTTTTTTACTTTTCTTTGTGTTAACTTAACGTAAAATTACCGTAATCATTTACAGTAATCTTATTTATTACTTTATTTTATATTGGAACGTTACTCTACTATGTTTATGCTAACATTTTCTTATATTTTCTCACCATACTGTATTTGATGGACTTTGAATATTTTGAAGGGCCAAAGGGGTGAGTTTGGGAAGATCTTGGAACGGATTAGGCTATTTACATGTATTTTACGCTTCGTATAACGTAAAAACCCTATAACGTAAACGTTCTCGGAAAGGATTATTTACGTTGTAGGGGCGTCTACTGTACATAATAAATAAGATATATTAGATTGCTATAATGTATGTACCTATGTTTTACTGATATGTTAGAAGTCGTTCCTGGTGACTGGCTAGCACGCTGCTAATGCTAGCCCTGTTAATGGTATTTACATCCATTCTTGTCTTGAGCCATGGTCACATTGACAAAAGCCCCCAAAGAGCTGTCCTCGGCTATGCCTGCCAGTAAATAGCAGCTCGTAACCCGAATTTTTGTTCAAAGCAAAAAATCAACCGAGACATAGCTCCCATCTAAAAAAGCGCTTGTTAGTTGGGACACTCGTATGCCAAGGTACCATTGCAGCAATGACAATAAAAAAATACCGGCAGTGCTCCAGTAACTTCTTGCTTCTCTCTGTGACAACTCAAATCACAGCGACAGTAGATACAAATAACTTTGGTCTTGCTGCGAAAGCTATCTGCCCGGGCTTTGAAGCTAAATTTACCAATCAAAGTACCCTTTTCTTTGTGAATTTCTGCTCAATAGTTGTTCCTTGCTTCTTGTGGCCCCACAGTCACTGCTGTGGTTCCTCAAACTACGGTGTGGGCTGAGGGTCAAACAGGATGTGCGCACGTTAATCACGCGTCAAATACTTCCGATATCGCGTTAAATTTGACAGCTTTAATTTATACGCATTTGGAATTGTTTACTGCATGTAAAACTGTAATTGTAAAACTATAAAAACGTGTTTTGTGTTAACGTTTTTGGCTTCCTGGAATGTATGAATTGGATGTACACTATTTCTTATAGGAAAAATGTATCCAGTCCTTTTCGGTTAGAACAAATTAATGACTCAAACCAAGGTTCCTCTGCACTTGAGCGACATGAGATGATGTGTTTACTGCATGTGTTTAAACTAGCGTCACTGTCAGGCACCTAAAATAAAAATCCTGTTCAACACTTATGTTGCAATAAAACAGTCTCCATGTTTTTGCGCCCTTGCAGGCCGTATTCTGGTTAAAATATGCTGCAAAACAGCCACACATTTTCTATAGCCTACTGCTAAAGCCTACTCCTATCGCTTGTCATGGGAAAGCTGCTGCCAAGCCCGGCCGGAGGCTGCAAAATATAGATATTATTGTTATTGTGAGCCATGTATCTAAATCGTCTTGTATCGTGAGGTACCATGAGATTCCCAGCCCTTGACCCTACACTGATGGACCTGCATTTTAACAGCAGGCTAGATAAAGGTGCAGCTGTGGGGCAGGTTGTCGGTTGCTCTGCATGTGTATATTTTTGTTCTTTTGCGTTATGCCAGTGTTATAGCTTCTGGTTCTGTATTGCTGCTGGCTTTGCTGTGGGAAGTATAACGATTTGTTGTGCATTTGATTTCATCTTGGTGACTTTATTTACATTATTGAAGTATTTCAATGACTGACCTGTTCAACTTGCATGTCACAAAATTATGTAAGAAATTAAAAAAAAACAAAAAAACATTGCCTTTGGACAAAATTTGAATGTTTTCCTTTTTAAAATTGGCGTTAAGTTTAAGGTGAACCGTTTAAGCCTAACCAGACTGGCAGCCCAGTTGGAATGGAACTAGTCGCATCCAGTTCGTCCTGTATGTCCATTTTACTCTGTGCTTGAGGAATTTCACCAAGTCGGATCTTTATGTACAGCATACAGAAATACGGCAAATCATGCAACAATTGACAAAACAGTCCTGCCCGGGAAGACAAAATTATTCCACTCTTGTCTACTTTTTTGTTTTTTCGACGGCACGAAAGACAGACAACATGATTCCATTTGTCCTCACTGTTCTCCTCCTGTCTCTTGCAGCCGTTTCTCCGGTAAGATCAAGATTTATATTGCTTCTATGTATACTGCATATCATAATTTTAATTCAACTTTGAAAACATCAGCCCTCTTGAATATCATATTGGATACTACAGTATAAAAAAAAGAAAAATATTCATTATAATCATTATGGCATCCATTATTTACATATTCAGTCTTTATTACATTGTTTTCAACTATGAATACAAATACACATTTTTCATGAAGAACCGCTGATCCACAAAAAAAGGACATGGTCCTGAAATGTTAAACACAGACTTAAAATAACATGAACTGAAAGAGAGTATTTTCATTTCAGGCAGAAATACAGTAAATGGTACAAATGGGGAAAACAAACTGGTGTTGCTATGATATGAGAAGCAGTTTTAAGACCAGTTGAAGAATTGCAATAATTTACATTCTGCACTGTTGGAGCTTAACGAGGTTCTTGTTACGGCGGTGAGTGAGGTGGGCCACAGAATGCGGAGGCAGGAGCAGCGAATCACCGTTCTTTAATGCAGTCTTTCAGGTGATTAGCACAGATGAAACAACGAAAAGCGCTGGGGTCCGCAGCTTGCGGAGCCCTAGGAAAAAGCAGTTACCAAAAGACAACAAAAAACACTACAGGTGTCCAGGTGCGAGACAACTGGAAGGGACCCAGCCGTGAACACAGTAGAATGTTCTGCAAGGAACCGGCGTCTCACAGCTGCCCCTACTTGGCATTAAGTAGGGGATGAACCAATTAGGTGTGGGTGTGTCCAGTTGTCTCAGCCTTTGCTGCGCATCCAGCTGTGGAAAACAAGAGAGAGAGAGAGAGAGAGAGAGAGAGAGAACAGGGCGCAGCAGCAGGTGATCGTCACGGTTCTAAGTTGAGCTTCAAATTGCAAAAAGAAGAAATGGGAGTGAGACTGTTTCAGACTTTCTAAACTTGTTTTTTTTAACATTATTAGAGCTTTGTAGATATGAACTAATACGCCTATAGCCACCTTTACACTCCTTTACACTCGAGACAGCTGCTAGCTAGCATGCTAACCAGTTAGCCTCAAATTTTTTTCTTCGAAACTTAAGAAGCCAAAAACTACCACTTCCACATCTATGTAACCCGCCCTGTTTCGCACCACCCGCACCGGGGCTCGAACACAGGACCTTTGCAATGGGAGGCGAGAGTGCTGACCACACGGCCAAAAGCCCAGGCTGTCGACCGCGTGTTTAGCGCAGCTCTTAAGGCAGAGGGAGTGAGGTTTACCAACGTACACTTGCACAGCCTCACGGGCTGGCATCCGTTACATATGTATGACAATATGTCAACATTCGAACACACATCTAATACAGGATACAGGCCTTTTCAATATTATTTTTCACGGCAAAATACCAAAAATGAAAATTTTGGTGTCACGAGAAACTGCTCACTGTGCAAATCCTGTCACAGGTAGGTGATTCTACAACATCACACTTGACACATGGGGACAAAATGGTGGACGTGATCGATGACGGAGGTAATTTGAGGAATGCTGTCAACTGCACAGCCTCAGGCTGTAAATGGCCTAAATCTGGAAAAAAGGTCAAAGTGCCCTATGAAATCTCCACAGCTTATTGTAAGTGAACTGCAGTCTTTCTGACTTACCTGAATGGTATTTGGAATATGTTTTATAGTTTATCTGAAGGTCTGAAATTAGCTATTAGCCTGAGTTTTTGGTTCAATTGGAATATGTGCTTTAAGGCCAAACACATTAATATTAATAAATATACATAAAGTACCACATAATAATAACGAGAGCTGACGGTGAGCTGAGACTCTCAGTTTCTCAGCCTGAGAGGCTGTATTGAAACTGTTGAATTATGGAAAATGTGAGAATTTCATTCTGTTGGAATGGATTTGTGCAATGATTTGTTTTTCTCTGCAGCCAAGAAGCAGAGGAAATTCATCATAAAAATTCTGAAAGACTTCATGAAAAGCACCTGCATTCACTTTATTAAGAGGACGGAAAAACATAGAGACTATCTGTCCTTCATCTCTGCCAATGGGTAAGAAAACACACACGCACCTCATATCAGGTGTTAAACATTTGCTATCCACATGTACAGGGAGAAACCCTTACTGATTTTGCAGGTTTGCCCACTGGCATTAGTATTCCGTCTCCCACACACCAGTTAGTCTTTCTTTAAGACGCACCCCCAATCCCAACTAATCGTTTCCATCAAATACACCTGCCTCACCTCGTTACCTGTATGAAAGACAGCTGTCCACACCCAAACAACCAGATTCCAACATCTCCACCATGGGAAAGACCAAAGAACTGCCTAAAGGCATTAGGGACAACACTTTGGAACAACACAAGGCTACAAGAGAATCGTAAAGCAACTTGGAGAGAAAACATCAACTGTTGGGGCAGTTATCAGGAAATGGAAGAGGCACCACACCACCGCCAACTTCCCTCGGTCTGCCCCTCCACCCGAGGTCCTTGATTATCTGAACAGTGAGGAATCATCCCATAGCCATAAGGTGGGAAGTGGTTAATGAACTGAAGGCATCTGGGACCACAGTTACAAAAAAAACGGTTGGTAACACCAGCGTCTGCAGTGATGTGGACTCTACGTTGTTCCGTTGTGGTGAAGAGGAAGCTGAACCGAAAGACAAAGCTCTCAGTTTACCGGTCGATCTAAATTCTGACCCTCACCTGTGGTCATGAGCTTTGGGTAGTGACGAGATCGCAGGTACAAGCGGCCGACGGGTGGCTGGGCTCTCCCTTAGAGATAAGGTTAGAAGCACTGCTCCTCTGCATTGAGAGGAGCCAGATCAAGTAGCGCCATTGTCTACCAGCATGCATCACTTGATGTTTTTGGGATATCTAAACTGTGTGTGTGTGTGTGTGTGTGACAGGTGTTGGTCGCACATTGGTCGTTGGCAAAACAGACAGCAAATCTCCTTGAAGGCCAACGGTTGTTTATTCAGAGATATCGTGGAGCACGAGGTTCTCCATGCACTTGGATTCCACCATGAGCATGTTCGTTCAGACAGAGACGACCATGTCAACATTCATTATGAAAACATCAGGCCAGGTCAGACCTTCACATTATATCCCAAATAGTGGTTAAAAATTTAGTTCTGCTCTCTCCTTGTTTGCAGGACGGGAATATAATTTTGAAATTCAGGAAACCAACAACCTGGGTACCCCCTATGATTTTAAATCTGTGATGCACTACAACCAGTGAGTACGTCTATCATTCTATAAATATTTCAACATTTGAAAGGGAATGCAGTGGCGGGCATTTGGTACCTGGGCGCTTCAGTGGGAACTTAATCACCACAATCCACCACTTAATACCACCATCAATAATATAATCAATAATAAAATACCATTATTACTACAGCATAAACCAGTCAACCCTTTATCTTCCAATACATTGCCTCTGAAAAACTCCAAACCTCGACACTACTAACATCATCTGGAGCAGTTCAGAATCAATATTTATATAATAGCGTGACAAAAACACAAAAAATTATGTACAACACATCACACTAACCACTCACCCATAAGCACTGGTCTGGAAGACTTCCAGTAACTTCCTGTTCATGTCGGAACAGGATCAGTTAAGTGTTCATCTGATGATGCGTTCAAGCGCACTAGTAACTTTGAGTGTTCGGTAATAGGACTTCAGTCATCAACCAATCATGGGACGGAAAAATGCTGAAGTCGATGTGGGCCAGCTAGCTGGCCTTGTGAGGTGAATCTGAAATCTGGAAAAAAACAGCCCCATTGCTCATAAAGTGCATGTGACATGGGCCAGCACTCCTGATTCTGAAGGCCCTGGGCAGATTACATTACTGTAATCGGATTGGACAAAAAAAATCTAACAAGTGGAAGGAGTGCAGCCAAGAGACATGCTACTAAATGAAGATAATAGACTGTTGACAATAAATTAATACAATTTCTTGGAACAAATACTACAGTTTAAGTCGGCGTCGAGGCCTGCAGAGAGGGCCTTGCTGGCCCTGACTGCACACCAATGAGGGAAAGTTTATTTGCATTATTCCAAGACTTCTTATTTCAGGGGATGTGAATTTCTCAGTATATTGCTGTTTTGTTGGTTTACTGTTTTTTTTTTGTTGTTGTAGATTTGTCTTCTCAAAAAACGGCAAACCAACCATCACTGCCAAAGACAAGTCTGTCACTAATTTTGGCACTGCAACTGAGATGAGCACTAATGACTATGCACGTGTCAACAAACTTTATAATTGCTGTGAGTAAACACTTCACAAAACATTCTTTAGAACATTTTCCACACAAGATACGGAAAACAGTGACTTGTGTGTAAATGGAAATAACAGTCTAATAACAGCAATTTGATTTCTTTTTTCACCTTCACCAATCAGAAACATCATGATGGAGAGAGCCCCCAGTGACCAGCAAATCAAATCAGTGTACTGTATAAGTGTATGGAATTTTCTCCTAAACTTTGTGGATAGGATTGCATTCGTCCTCTGGGGCCTGTCACTGGTTGCACTGTCCACATGTGGCGATCCCTCTGGACGTGGTAATCCAGCCAGGAGACAGAGACTGGGTTCTGCTGAAGGTGTCTTCCCTGGAGGGAGTTTGTTCTTGCCTCCATCAGCAAGCGCTTAAGGGTTCAGTTGGTTTTCTTTTGTATGGCAAATGCATGAGAAGTGTTTTTGGTTTTCAAAAAGGGCGAGGATGCACGGACCAGACCTTCACTCTGGGTAACATCACTGAACAATGCACTGAATGGCGGAGGCAGTTGTACATCAATGACATTGATTTTGAGAAGGCTTTGGACAGCATCCACAGAGAATGTAAATGGCGCATACTCAGGAAATATGAAATTCCACAACAGATCGTTTCTAGCACACCTTCAAGTGCAGAGAGTGGGAAACTGCAAGTCCGCCTTCGGTGTGAAGACGGCTTGTTAGACAAGGATGTCCAATGTCAGCGTTGGCTCTTCAACTTGCCGATTGACTGGATGATGAGGCAAACAACATTGGACCGGCCACGGGCCATAAGATGGACCCTCTTCTCAAGCCTTGAAGATTTAGATTTCACCGATGACCTAGCACTAGTCTCACACTGATCACCACATGCAAGAGAAAAACACTCAGCATGTTTACACAGCAAGCAGGCCTGCAGATCAACCAGAAGAAAACAGAAGTGATCATGCTGAATGTCCCAAACCCCTCGCCGATCTTCCAACTACTGAAGAATTCACATGCCTCGGAAGCACTGTAAGGTATGATGGCGGAGAAGGCAGCGAAATCGGGAATCGCTTCAACAAGGCCAAGACTGCATTCAGAATGCTACACAATGTGTGGAAGTCATACTAGTACTGTGGTGGCTGAGAAGTGCAAAACACGTTAACACAAAGCAAACTAAATTACAACTACACCAGCCGGAAAGGGAGTGTACCAAATCACAAAGTTATAGGAAGTGATAACGTTTGGACCAATTCCATTCCTTTTCTGGTTTATCTTTATAGCCGAGAAGTGCAAAACACAACTCCTCAGAGGTGATTGGTTCAAACGTTATCACTTCCTATAACTCTGAGATTTGGTACATAACTATTCCGACTGGTGTAATTGTAATTTGGTTTGCTTTTTGTTCACGTGTTTTGCACTTCTCGGCCAGTACAGTACAGTGTACAGTACCAAGATCAAGCTAAGACTGCACCAAAGCTGCGTACTTTCCATCCAACTGTACGGCTCAGAATGCTGGAGGATGACTGAAATAGACGTTAACAAGCTGTCCACCTTCCATGCTAACAACCATCTCTAATCACCATCTTCTCCAAGACAATATGGACACCATCGTTATGCAAAGACGACGGAGATGATTGGACACGTGACGAGAAGACCAGGCAACATCTGTCACATAGCCCTTCAATGGACACCGGAGAGGAAGTGGAAGCGGGGGCCACTCAAGAACACCTGGCGTCGAACTGCAGAAGGGGAGCTCAAGATCCTCCATCAAACCTGGGAGACCATCCAAAAACTGGCCCAAAACGGACAGGAGTGGAATACCTTTGTTGCCATCCTACATGTCAGACGGCATAACGGGTATGAGTGAGTGAATGATGACGAGTGTACAGCAAACATGTACAAGTAGTAGGGTGTCCTGATACAACCTTTTCACTTCTGACCCAATAACAATATTGCAGCCTTGTATATCAGCCGATACCGATATCAGCAGGAACATTCATATTTGTATTACTTCTTTTATTGTGTGGAATGTTAGAAAAGGCTTGATCACGTGACATTACTCGAACAGTGAACAATAATCAGGCATGAAAAAACAGACCCATTTACTTCTTTCTGCATGTGGGGTATGTTTTTTTTTCAACAATGTTGCGGCAGGGTTCGAGGTGCTGAATTAAGCGTCTAAACTCAACTTTACTCACCACTGACAGGGGTTGGTCATCTTCTCTGTTATTGCTAATGACTTGTTGTCGTCCTGGGTGATGCTGCTTCAAATGAGCAGTGAATTTGGTCATGTTAAATTTCCCCGCTTCTGTACCACCACAGGAAGCTTGTGCATGACAAGGTTTGCACTCGTATTTTTTGGACTTTAACAAACAATAAACACAGACGACATCACTCCTACTCCTTGCTACTCTGTTAACACCTTAGCACTGTTGGGATCACGTGAGCTCTATCCGCTGGATAGACATGCTGAGGCGGAGTCTGGAATTGCCTGCTGTATCGGAGTGCCGATATCAGATATTTTAGATGCAGGCCAATATAATCCGATTTTTTGCCGATAGCGGCCCGATATTGATATCGGACACCCCTAACATGTATGGTACCTTGAGATAACTTTTGTTGTGAATTGGTGCTAAAAAAATGTGATCAATTTGACCTGACTTTGTAAAGACCATGCATTTTGGGGATAAGTAGCACTGAGTATGTGCATTACGCTACGTAAAATGTGCCAAATCCGCCTCTGATTTTTTGCTGTTGCTATTGACTCTTTTTTTGGTGTCCTTTGGTAGATTCTGGTGGTCTTATGGCTAAAAAAGAGAACACATAACAAATTCATTCAAAATTAATTTAGAAGGGAATTAAACCTGTTTGTTATTATTTTGTCAAGCGGCATTACTAAAAGACAGCAATACTCTACCAAATACACATTTCTGGACTTTTGGATGTATTTATAAACCTACCTCACATTCATTTTATTGCCCTCTTCTTTAATTCAGTAATAATACTTGTATGCCTAGGAAAATAAAAATTGATTGCTATTTTATTGTAAAGCCATCTTTGTACGTGCCCGTTAAGTTAATGCTGTAGATGTGCCTGAAATAGGAATGTTGGTTTGGCATGATATGCTACAAGTATATATCTGCATAATGTAAAGCCTGAGGGAGGATCTTTTCTTTCCTCTGAGTCCAATTATAGCATGTGTGCTGTGTGAGCAGGCGGGCGGATCAAACCACCCTTTTCTCTTCTCTTCCTTGCTCCAGCAGCACTTTATGCTTTGGCTGCAGAAGTAGACTGGCACACGCATTGGCAGGACAGTAATTATCACTTCATAGATGCACTGTATACTTAGAGAGGTCACTTTTGGATGTTATAAATGTGTGGCAATGTGAGCTATGTCAAGTGTTGAACTAGTGTGCAGTCGCCCCTCTCCACATCGTGCTGAAAATTTCACGGCTTCACTCTATCACGGCTTTTCGAACATATACCAATGAATAGATCATGCTGTTTTGTGAGTCAGTATGGCCTATTAGTTGTAAATGTGTATTTAAGAAAATTAGATATATATTTGGCATAAATTAAGCATTTTCAAGCATAAAGATGGCCAAATGAACTAAAATACAAATACAAGCCATTAAGAAGATGCATTCAAATTGAATGAATGAATGTAGTATTCTACATTGGTCACTAGGTGTCAGTAATTGTTTGGTGAGACAAGCACCAGTCTTGATTGCCAGAACAACAGGCTTTTAATGCAACACAAAAATAATAAGAACATAATAATCATAATACAATGGAACCTTGGTTAGCGTCATTCATTCGATCCACGAGGACCGACTCGAACTGAAACAGATGCTAACTGAATAAATTATTCCCATAAGAAATAATGTAAAACCAATTAATCTGTTCCAGGAAACCAAAAATGTTAACACAAAACACATTTTTATAGTATATAACATAAATTTAACACTTAAGGTTACTTTCACCTTCATTGAAGACGCGACTGAAAACAGGAAGGTGGTGGTGGTTGATCTCGCTGCCACATTGTGTCTTTGGGAACAGTCACATCTTCAGTGAAGGTTAAAGTAACTTTAAATGATCATGTCATTGATATGCCTTTACAATTGTTTTATGCATGTAAAACCATAAAAACGTGTTTTGAGTTAACATTTGTGAGAGTCAACGTAAATTGTGGTTCCGTTTGCCATTTTGTAAGCTACTGTAGCTAATAGAATGCTAAAGGAATGACATAAATGACATATTTTTGCGATAAAAAATACATTAAGAACACAGTTGGACTCACGCGGTGTATTAACAACACGACAAGTCGCGCGCAGTATGGTACGCTAACCGGAGAATGCACACAAACCCACGCAAAATTATGGCATTCGACGTTAACTAAAAAACATGCTGACCGAGGTTTCACTGTAATTATAATCATAATAATAACACAGGCTACTTTTGCAGCCAAAACCCACCACGAAGACCCAAAACTCAACTCTGAACCCCTGATGTCACTTTCTGTCCGCCACATATTCTGCTCCCCTACTAGCACAAGCTGATTATGTGAACTACATTGGGTAATACCAGTGTAAAGGTGACTATAGGGGTGTTATATCATATCTTGAGGGCTCTGATAATGTTAATACACTTTTAGAAGATTGCTAACAGCTTTTTTTAATTTTTAAAAAAAGAATTCTACTTGGCGGAAATTCACTTATCACAGTCGGGTTTGGAACCAATTAACCACGATAAATGAGGGATTACTGTAACCTTTTTGTGACGCTCTGTGTTGTAGCCTGCCTGACAGTTGGTTTAGTTTCACTCTTATTCCTTAGTTCCTGTTTAGCTACTCTTATTTTGTAGTTCTTCCTGTTTTGCCTATGCTGTTTTCTGCCTGCTTGACATTTATGTTCCTACATGTTTGATTATTTAGTGGAGCCTTTGGCGTGTTGGAGCATTGCTACTGTTTGCGTTCATTTTGCACATTGTTGTATTCCTGCCGCAGCACGCCAGCCATTCATCGTTTAATAAATATGTTTTACCGGCAATCGGGTCTCATCTCTCCGCATACCCGGGGTCGCGCCACAACATCACTAAACCAAGACGTGACACTTTTAGCACAGCGTAACACGGTAGAGCAGTATCAGCGTTCCACATTCAAAATCAGGTTATAATCCAAGCTTTGGGGGGTGTGAGATCTTGATAGTGGAGAAAGTCAGAGAGAGCGATAGAGAGCTTCACAGTTTTGATCCCCCAGTCTTATTTTGATATGTCATCTGAGGTCTGATCTCTGTGCTTGCCTGCAAAAGTTTCTAGACCTCATAATAAGTCCCCTTTTTTCTTGGGGATAAAATACTTATTTCAGTCAATGAAATATAAATGAATTTATACTCTAGTAGATTTTTGTTGTTATTCTCTTATAAAAGAAAGCAGATACAACAATTATGGACTGGAGTATGTCTTTGCAAGAAACAGCTGATTTGAATTTGTCAACATGACTGAGCATGTGGGTTTTCCTGCATGAGTGATGCTTTTATGTGCTGGAATTTAGATCCGTTTTTGCCCGAGAGTCCTAATCGTACTGTAGTAGCTGTTCTAGAGGTGAGCCTCAGCGGCTTTGGTTGCTCCTGTCAGGTCTGATCAGGGTGACGGAGCAGAACGCAGGCAAACACTTCACCCACTTTATGTGCCAAAAGGGTTATACTGTGTTGAGGGAAAAATATATTTACCAAATTTAATCTGAGGAATGTTGGACTGGTCTTGTGAGATATACTTTTAAATCTCCTGGGATATTTCTGTAATAACAGCTGCGTTTTGCTGTGCTACAAGATTAATCCAATAAAAGCCCAAAGCGGTCATTCAAAAATCCAAATGAATTTATGTAGACGCACACAAGTCATTATTGTGATTCACAAGATGAAACACCGGAAATAACCACCGTAATAAAAGGTTATTGCAGGAGCGTCCAAACATTTTTCCAGTGAGGGCCGCATATGAAAGGATGCAAGGGCCACTTTGATATTTTGTAACGCAACACATTAGCTATGCTAAGAAGTTATATACTGTATATTTCAAGTAAAATTATCCTGCATGCCAGCTTTGTGATATATACTGTAGTAGGTGAAAAAGCCTATTTATTATTAGTATCATTTTCTGTCTGAGTACATTTTCTTTATTCGCACAATATTTTGACTTTATTCCTGTAATATTATGACTTTTTCCCCAACATAATTTTCTAAAAAAATGTATTTTTAATCTAATATTTCAACTATATGCTACTAAAATGACTTAATTTTTCCCCATAACATTATGTGCTTATTAGTTATTATGTACTTATTTTGTCTCTGAAAATCCAAATTTTTTCTCTGAATATTTTGACTTTTTCTTGTAAAATTACAGCTCTTTTTCCATTTCTGATGGGTTCATGATGGGTTCTGTTGTTCAATGAGGAAGCTATTTTTGTCAAACAACAGAACCCATCATTGAATCGGAATGGTGGTTTGAGGTTTAATTTGGACCCTGTGTTCAGCAGGTTACTGAGACCGAAACCCACAGCTCTTAGTCTTGCAAATGAGGTGGAGCCAGAGCCGAGCCAGAACAATAGATGCTAACGAGCCAGTATCAGAGTCGTTCATACCCAACTCAGGGAGCGACACTTCCCTTTTATCGGAGGTGCTAATGGTGGGAGAGGATTAGACCTACTCCGCCCAGGCTTAGTGAAAGGAACCAATAGGAGGAGGGTGTTGGCACACCTATTCCGCCCACTCTTACTGTATTTAAGGCCTAGGCTACCAGCACTTATTAGTTCGCTGACGAAGCTCTTCGGATGAGGATCGAAACGCCTGACACCTTCTTCACAGAAGTACAGATGACGTCTCAAGAAGCCTTTCCCTCGATTTCAACGCTATGTAACTAAAATAACGTTATTTTTCCTCATAACATTATGACATTATTCTTGTAAAATTCCCACTTTTTCTCATTAGATTATAACCTTTTTCTTTTAATATTTTAATATTTTAATATTAATAATATTTTGTCAAATTACTGCTGATTTTTCCATTTTGGGTGTTTTTTTTTGTTAAATTAAATATATATCTAAAATTATTTTATTATTTTATTTTATTATTTTTAGAATGTGCTGCGAGCCAATAAAAATCCTGGCACAGGCTGCAAATGGCCCCTGGGCCACACTTTGGACACCTGGAATGATGATGTAAGTTGATCGATGAACAGACGGAATCAGAATCACGGTGTAGCCTTTCATGAATGATAGTACAGTAATATGGAAGTGGCAGTGTGCAAGGCATTATTAGAGGCGCACATTAAGGTGTGCTTTAGGCCCACCTTGCAATCCAACCTAGCTTTGTCTTCCCAGCGTCAGCTTCAGTGAGTGACGTGTGGCTGTTTTTTTCCATCGGAGTTGCTACTTGTTGATGTCCAAGAAGCTGTAATAATTCTGCATTTAATGAGCTTTACTTAAAGATTTGTCAGCTCAACCCACGTAGATGTAAGGACTTGTCCGCACCCTTAATCACCGAGCGGTTTTATTGACGCGCATTGCATTTGGCTAAGCCAACTTTCAAGCACCCACGATCATCGGTTCCGTTTCATAACAAAGATTTGTCTTTAAATATATGTATGTTTGTTTTTATGATATATATTTTTTATAATTCTAACAAAAGGACAGCTGGGCAGCCCTGATGTAAATAGACAAAGGCAAGAAGACAAGAGAAAAACATTGGCTGTGTTATTATTATTATGTATTCTCATAACAATCGTTTATTTGGTCTCAAAAAATGTTGACAATTATATCTTTGAGCGTCATTTTGTGGGACAATAAACATTTCAAAACGCACCTGCATTGTTTTTTGACTTGGTTAAATCAAAAAGTTTGTCCAATATTTTTTCAATGTATTTTTCTTAAATTTAATGTTAAAATCTCGTCTCGTCTCGTTCTAGTGGACCCAATGTCTCGTCCTGTGAGTTAGGTGTCTCGTGACACCCCTAGTGGTACATGTGTGCTGTATATTTGACCTGTATTATCACGTATTCATAAATTGTTACCGACTTAGGATGAATGAGATGCGGTTTCTGCGGAAACCATGCCCTGTTTTGGGGGAAAAATACAAATATCAGTGAATATACGCTGCAATATACAGCAGTTTTCTTCACCAACAGGGAGCCAATGTCATCCGTACCTTTTTAATACTTCCAGTGTCCACCGCCACCATCCCATCATCCATGCAGAAACAACGCAAGACAGGCGGACAAGAGGATCCTTGGGGAAATATCAGGAGGAAAAATGTGATAGATGAAAACATATCATGGGAGAAAGATGTGATGAAGCTCTGGGGAACAACCTGACAGATGGAGGGAAGGTCGGGTGGTGTGAAATAGAAGGATGGAAATGAAGTTCAAGGAGAAAGGATACATCCTACAAGGATATTTACACTCAAGGTGATAAAAAAAATAATAAAAGTTAGTTTGAGTAATAAAAATGGTATCAAAAACTGTCTGAAAAGGCAGCAGCTGTACCATTACACCACCAGGTTGAATCCTGTCACTTTGTCGTCTTATTCTGCTGCATGCTGTCAATCACTGTGGCAATGAGCACGTTGTCACGTGACAGCCTCGGGCTGACTTGGTGTTCTACGCCTCACGACAGCGATGCGCAAAATAGCTCCCCCCATGGATCGTGAGGCCCTACGCACAAATGATGACAAGTATGCCACCCATCCTTGAAGTGAACGAGCAGGCAACTGTACACAGATTAAAAAAGGAGGACATGGAGGCGTCATGGCAGGGGAGCACAATACACATCGATAACTTCATCATCCTCCACTAACAGGATTATAGCCTCTTGTGGAAAGTCACATTGAAGAAATGTGGAAACTTTGCCGACATGCTGAGCTGTGCCTCACATTTTAATTAATCGGGGGGGGGGGGATATGCCCGGCAGCACGAGGCACATGAACTGAACTTACAACTTACAACATACTGTATAGTGCATGTTTTCTAGGTCACTTCTCGCTTCCATTTGGCACTTGTCACCTCAGCTGCATCTCCAAGTCTTGCATAACCAGGATTTACAACTTTAGTAAATGGAAATTTTTACCTTTGAGTCTGAAGTCATTTGCTACAAAAGACTATTTATGCAGAGTATCTAACTCGCCTGTCCAAAGTGTAGCCCGGAGGGTCATTTGCGGCACGGAGCTGTTTTTTTAATGGGTCTCAGCTCATTCGAAATATACAATTAAACACGAAAACTAAAAAAACAACAGCAAAAATGGAAGAAAATAGCAGTAACTTTACTATTTTACAAGAATAAAGTCATAAGAAAGTCGGATTCAATATTAATAAATTGAATATTTTGTGTAGTTATGACATAGAAAACCTGTTTACGATCTTCTAAATCCGGTTTTTAAAATTATTAGAGCCCTCTAGACATGAAATAACACCCCTATAGTTACCTTTACATTTGTATTACCCAACATAGTAGACATAATAATAGGAAAGCGGCCGGGGCGAGAATCAGCACCTCCAAGTCCGAGTCCATGGTTCTCGCCCAGAAAAGGGTGGAATGCCATCTCCGGGTCGGGGATGAGATCCTGCCCCAAGTGGAGGAGTTTAGGTACCTTGGGGTCTTGTTCACGAGTGAGGGAAGGATGGAACGTGAGATCGACAAGTGAATTGGTGCTGCGTCTGCAGTGATGCGTCCTCTACATCGATCTGTTGTGGTGAAGAGAGAGCTAAGCCAAAAGGCAAAGCTCTCAATTTACCGGTCGATCTACGTTCCTACCCTCACCTATGCTCATGAGCTTTGGGTAATGACCAAAAGGACAAGATTGCGGGTACAAGCGGCCGAAATGAGTTTTCTCCGTAGGGTGGCAGGGCTCTCCCTCAGAGATAAGGTGAGAAGCACTGTCATCCGGGAGAGACTCGGAGTAGAACCGCTACTCCTCCGCATTGAGAGGAGCCAGATGAGGTGGCTTGGGCATCTGGTCAGGATGCCTCCCGGACGCCTCCCTGGGGAGGTGTTCAGGGCACGTCCGACCGGTAGAAGGCCTCGGGGAACACCTAGGACACGTTGGAGAGACTATGTTTCCCAACTGGCCTGGGAACGCCTCGGGATCCGCCCGGAGGAGCTGGACGAAGTGGCCGCGGAGAGGGAAGTCTGGGCCTCCCTGCTTAGGCTGTTTCCCCCGCGACCCGATCTCAGATAAGTGGTAGAAGATGGATAGAGGGAATAATAATAGAAAATATGCCATCTTACACATAAATAACGTTAGCAGTTCCTTGTTTTTTTTCTGGCCAGTGTACTTCCTGCAGTAACTATTGTGTCCTCAATCTATTGTAATGGCGGCTTCTTTAAATGGCTTTACACTCGTATTACCCAATATAGTCGACATTATAAGAATAAATAAGCCATTTAAGACGTAAACAAAACTCCTGATCTTGTGTGTCACAGTAAATGTGTTCCCCAGGGGACCTTGGTGGTAGGCGGACAGATGTGTAGAGGGCAGGAAGTGACGTCGTTTCAAACTTGAACACAGTAGCCTGTGTTGTTATTATGATTATTTTGTTATTATTACTATATTTATGTATTAGCGCTGAATACAACTAAATGTGGGCATTTTTAAATAAGACCAATAATTTTTAAATATAAGTCTCTCAGTTTATGACATTGTTATACTGAAGCTAAGTAATAATAAATAAAGTACTTCTTACCATTAATGATTTTACATGGGACTTCTCATTTTTCTTTCTTTTCGCCGTCTTCCTAGCTGACTATTTGATTAAAGGAGAGAAGTTTACTTCTTGGCCTCTCAATGACCCACGTACGCCAATAATAATCGATAATATCGGAAGGACAGCTGGCACTGGCTGTGGCCACCCGCATTGAAACCCGCATAGGAAATTAATGGATGGATTAAAATGCATAAGAATGGCTAATATTTTGAACATTATTTTTAGTCGTCAAATGAGCTACATCTGGCTCATGAGCCATAGGTTCCCTACTCTTAAAGTAGTTCATTCAGCCATTTTTATGCTTCAAAGTACTTAATTTAAGCCAAGAATAAGTACAATTTGCTTAATATGCATCTGTTTTAATAATAGGCCATATTCAACTACGAAATTTTTGAAAAAAACACGTTAAGAGTAAGGGCGCAATGTTCAGACCACCACGACGCGAAGGAAGACTGTATTATGAGGGGAAAAAACATATTTTCGAAGCATAGAGTTGAAATATTACAGGAAGCGCTGTGGAGGAATTTTGGCCCAATCATCTTTGCAGAATTGTTGTCATTCAGCCACATTGGAGGGTTTTTCCAGAATGAAGCCTCTTTTTAAGGTCATGCCACAGCATCTCAATAGGATTCAGGTCAGGACTTTGACTAGGCCACTCCAAAGTCTTCATTTTGTTTTTCTTCAGCCATTCAGAGGTGGACTTGCTGGTGTGTTTTGGATCATTGTCCTGCTGCAGAACCCAAGTTGGTTTCAGCTTGATGGCCGGACATTCTCCTTCAGGATTTTTTGGGAGACAGCAGAATTCATGGTTCCATTTATCACAACAAGCCTTCCAGGTCCTGAAGCAGCAACACAGCCCCAGACCATCACACTACCACCACCATATTTTACTGTTGGTATGCTGTTCCACCCATTTCTCCATTTTCTTGTGCTTATCCGGGTTCGGGTAGCGGGGGAAGCAGTTTCAGTAGGGAAGCCCAGACTTCCCAGTCCGCGGCCACCTCTTGCAGTTCCACCGGGAGGACACTAAGGTGTTCCCAGGCGAGTTGTGAGACATAATCCCCCCAGCGTGTCCTAGGTCTGCCCTCTCTCTTTCTCTGCCTTCTCCCGGCTGGGCATGCCCGGAACACCTCACCTGGGAGTCGTTCGGGAGGCATCCGGCCGAGATACCCACGCCACCTCAACTGGCTCCTCTCGACGTGAAGGAGCAGCGGCTCTACTCTGAGTCCCTCCCAGATGACTGAGCTCTTAGGGTGAGTCCAGCCTAAGACCAGACTCATCAAGCTATGGTGTTCTTTTTCTGAAATGCGGCATTACTTTTACACCAGATGTAATGTGACACACACCTTCCAAAAAGTTCAACTTTTGTCGAGCCTTAATGTTCTTTTTGTTCAGCAGTAGTTTTTGTCTTGGAACTCTGCCATGCAGGCCGTTTTTGCCCAGTGTCTTTCTTATGGTGGCGTCATGAACTCTAGCCTTAACTGAGGCAAGTGAAGCCTGCAGCTCTTTGGATGTTGTTGTGGGGTCTTTTGTGACCTCTTGGATGAGTCGACGCGGCGCTCTTGGGGTAGCTTTGCTTGGCCGGCCACTCCTGGGAAGGTTCACCACTGTTCCATGTTTTCACCATTTGTGGATAATGGCTCTCACTGTGGTTCGCTGGAGTCCCAAAGCTTTAGAAATGGCTTTATAACCTTTTCCAGACTGATAGATCTCAATTCTTCTCAGTTAAGTTATGATTTAATGGGGGGCAGTCACTTTTTCACACAGGGCCATGTAGGTTTGGATTTTTTCTCTCCCTTAATAATACAAATTTTCATTCAAAAACTGCATTTTGTGTTCAGTTGTGTTGTCATTGACTAATATTTACATTTGTTTGTGATCTGAAATATTTAAGTGTGACCAAAAATGTAAAAAAAAAAAAAGAAATCAAGAAGGGGGCAAACACTTTTTCACACCACTGTAGAACATTACAAAATGTCAAATATCAAAGTGGCACCCCCCCATCCAGGAATAGGTTTGGGCACCCCTGTCAAAAGTTTGTGAAACTGTGAAAATCTCATTTGAAATGATGTCAGTTTCCTCTTAGCCCTCTGCAGAAGGCAATTAACACAATCACACTCGCGGCAAAAAAAGACACATGTGGTTGTTTTGGCGTGAGTGTGATTGTGTTAATTGCCATCGTAATTGTGTCATTAACCCCACTTTACATTCTACACACATACTCTATTACAGAACTCATTATATCCCATTACAAACAAATGATAAAGTACGGTCACCATGTTTTTCGTTTCCTTTTAGGTGAGCACCTCTGTATCGTAATTCTCATGACGGCTTGACTAATGATGGCTTCATCGGTGTGTAAAATTGTTTCAACAAGCAGTCTGTTTTGGTGGCGCAGCATGATTAGCATTTGTCATTATGAGCAGCTGCAGCGGGGATGTTTTGTTCTGTCTGCCGTGTTACTGAACCCACCGTGTTGCTATATTTGGTGTGCCAGTCTGTTCCATAAAAACAGACCTGATAATGAAAGTGGGGCAGCCCACAGTGGCAGAAACCTTTACAACCTCAAGCAAAAACCTTTGTTTTATTAGTCGGACTTGATGCATCAGTTTTCCCATTTTTGGATGTAAGCTATGGTGAATGGGCTGCATTACCTGCGCTCTCACTGCAATGTACTCAACCTGCGTTTACAATGTCGCACCATTAACTATTACAAAAATATGTTTTCACAAAGTATTAGTTTGGTTCAGTGCAGAACCATAACATACCAGTGAAAGGACACAGTCGGGTGACTAAATGTCCTCTTTTGTAAGGTCAGGTCAACTATCCATCCATCCATTTTCTATGCCACTTGTCCTTACCAGGGTCGCGGGGTTATGCTTGAGCCTATCCCAGTTGACTTTGGGCGAGAGGTAGGGTACACCCTGGATTGGTCGCTCATGTTAACTACTTGAGACATCATTTTTTAATTGCAGTTTTATTTAAAGTTCTTTAAAATGCATCAGTGATGTGACTTCTATGTTTCGCTTTTGGTTGAAGTCGTATCTTACTGCGCGGTGTGGCTGCTTGCCAATCATTAGGCCGGGGGCCGGGGTCACACTTTGGACACCCCTGGCCTAAGTATTACTCTGCCGCGGCACAAACTTCTGTCTCCTGCGGGTGATCTAGAGCAGGGGTGTCCAAAGTGCGGCCCCGGGGGCATTTACGGCCCGCGACTGCTTTTTTATTGGCCCTCGGCACATTCTAAAAATACGATTAAACAATAAAATTTAAAAAAGCAGTAATTTTCCAAGAATAAAGACAAAACGTTAAGGGAGTAAAGTCATTATATAAACAGAAAAAAATAGCAATAAGTTGAAATATTGCAGGAAAAAAGTTGTAATATAAGAAACAAACCACACAAGGAATTAAGGTGAAATTTTAGGAAAATTAGGTTGGGTAAAGGCTATAATGTTATGATAATAAAGTCAACATATAATGAAAATAAGTTATATTAGTATTAGAAAAAATGTACAAGTAGAACATTGAAATATTAGTAAACATAAAAAAACGTTCATAATAATAATAATACACTTTGTCACTGATAAAATGAATAAATATATCTCATATGTGTAAATACTGTATATATATATATATATATATATATATATACACACACACACATTATATTCAATATTTTGTTTGGGTTGATTTAAAAAAAAATGTAAAAGCGGCCCCTGCATCGTTTGATTTTTCGGTATGCGGCCCTCAGTGGAAATAGTTTGGACACCCCTGATCTCGAGCAAAGCGGCTCAGACATCGTCATCACTGTGGCCTTACAAAGAGAAAACCCCTTTAGATTGATCCTATTCTTTAAACTAATAGTGTACTGTCTCACGTAAACAGTATGTCACAATACAGTACGTTTAATTAGCACCACAATTAACAAGAGATATAGTTCCATTCATGTTTCCATGGCAATAAGGTAAAGTGATGGCATCACATATAGCACTCTGCAAATGCATTAAAGTACATCAATTCCTTGTCCTGTTGAGCTATCTCTGTTTCACAGTGGATAAATAATGCATATTACTCAAATGCAACACAAGTGCAAGGCAATGCAAACAGACAGTATAGCACTTTCCCCCAGAATGCATCACTGTAAAACACCACCTGCTATTATTAGAGCAACACATGCACAAATTAAGTGTCCATCTGCTGTATTTTTATAATGAAGAGAAAAAGAACCTTCTATCCTGTAGCTCCTGCTTATGCTGACAATAAACCCTCAGGATGCAAGGATATGAAGTCTTCAATGAAGCGTAGATAATGGCCCAATTTTTTTTCCAGCGAGGGCCATATAGCGAAAAATGAAAGGATGCAACTTTGCCACTTTGATATTTTGTAAAGCAACACATGTAGATATGCTAAAAAGTTCTATATATGTTTTGAAAAAAAATAGTTTCTCATCACACAGTTTTTTTTGTCTGAATTTTTTACTTTATTCTCTGAGGGATGCATACTTGCATCCTTTCATTTTTCACTATGTAGCCCTCGCTGGAAAAAGTTTGGACACCCCTGACCAGTGGCGGTTCTGGCTTGAATGACGCCCTGGGCAGACCCAAGCTGAGAGCACATGAACAGCAGTTAGTCTATAGCCACCAAGTAACGTTAGCTTATTTGATCATATACATTCCATAATGTGGTGTACATAACGTGATGCTGTAGCTCCATACCTTTATCTTTGGCCCGTTTTCCCTCTTCTTTCTAAATTGTGCACCCGATGGCTTTGACTTTGTATTTTCCATGTTTTGTTGACACAAATTAACAGCACTTTTATCATCATCTCCCACACCGAACTAGCAAGTCAAGGCTAAACCAATTAATATCTACTCAAAATTCCTTTCTTTTTATTTCACATTTTCCAAGTGAAATAACATGTTTGAGACTCTTGGTCTCCGATATAATTCATATAATATTTACAATTAAATATGTTTTATTTTTGAGCAGTTACTTTTGTAATTTACGTTTTTTACCTTGTAATTAACCTCGCTTTTTTCTTTGGTTTGATCCATATCACACGGTGGACGTTCGATCACGTTTGAGCAGCATGAGGGTGCGAGTATCACGCCTGTAGAGGGCGCCCATCCGCCACACATGAGCGCTGAGCATAATAGGAAAATAGGATTTTTCTTTCTTTCCCCTCCCCGCGGCACCGCCTGGAGAATGCTGCCCTGAGCAATTGCCCATGTGGCCCATAGCCAGAACCGCCACTGCCCCTCTGACTTAGGCGGATGAATACATTGGCGGACTGGCGGAGTGACACCTACTGTAAGAGGAAGGTCACGTGTTGTTTTCACATTTTTACTCAATTTTTTAAACTCTGGCCTCCATTATGACTCCCAGTGAGGCAGACTGGTCTGGTGGCAGTGAGTAAGTGAAAGTGAAAGTGAAATGAGGTTTCAAAAGACGATGGGTGGAGAAATCAACACTGGCTGCATACCCGGTCCAAGGTGCTGAAACGTGGCCACTTGGGTTTTCACACGGGGCCATGTAGGTTTGGATTGTTTTTCTCCCGTAATAATAAAAGGTTTCATTGAAAAACTGCATTTTGTGTTCAGTTGTGTTGTCATTAGCTAATATTTACATTTGTTTGATGATCTGAAACATTGAAGTGTGACAAACGTGCAAAAAAAAAAAAGAAATCAAGAAGGGGGCAAACACTTTTTCACACCACTGTGTGTACTTTTTCCTTGAAATATATATAACTTCTTATCCAAGTGGCAAAGTTGCATCCTTTCCTTTTTCACTATGTGGCCCTTCTGGAGAAAGTTTGGACACCGCTGCCCAATAAGCTATGTTTCACTTGACATTTTCTCAATTGCCCCTTTAAATGAACACAACAAATGAACACGTCTTACCAGTCTATGATTATGTCCATCCTGACTGGACATCAATATCATTTACCATATATCACCACTTATATTGTCAACAGTCACCTGCAGATTAAAATAAATTGGTTTTGATATTGCTCAGGAACATTTGAGTGCTGTATTTGACACGCTTATGCCCCCTGCAGGATGATTTTTGACTCAACATCAGTTCATCATGCAGATAGGACTCCACGTGAAACATCGCGCTGCTCGTCCTTCTCCTATATCTTCCTATTTGGAGACACCCAGTCAGCTTTTGTCCTGTCCTTCTTCATTTTGCTGTTGTCCTTCTTTGTCACGTCTCTCTCTCACTGTCTCCTCGTCTTCCCCCAAGCCTTTACTGAGCCTGCTTTTATTGCATTGTAGGCTACCTAAATGTTCATATTACAGCGTTTACATTAGCCTTTGTAAACATGGGTGGTTTTGTATCAGTGATGTACTTGGGGCAGGGGTGTCTAAAGTGTGGCCCACGGGTCATTTGTGGCCCACGGCTGTTTTTTTAAGTAATATACTGTATATTTGCTGCTCATTGGGACCGCCTCCACAGCAGAGGAACTCAGTTAGAGACCGCTTGGACCTCGCTAGACCTTAGCTGGGAGGCTGACCCTTCTCTCCAGCGCTGGCATTGCAGAGAAGAAAACTGAAAGCGTCAAATTTGTTGGAAAATTAAAAAAAAAAAGCAGACAAAATGGAAGAAACAGCTGCAATTTCACAAGAATAAATTCAAAAATATTAAGAGAAACTCTCATAACATAATGGGGAAAAATAATGTCACTTTAGTAGCATCAAGTTGAAATATTAGAGAAAAAGGCGATGTTTTATAAGTTGTAATATTATGAGAAAAAAACAAATCAAAATAAATTATTGTTCCTAATGTTATGGCCGCCATATTGTTTTCGGCACATTTTCGGTGAGAATTGTCACTTTGTCAGCAAATGCAGTGCAATTCAGGTGGGGGCAGCATCGAGGGGGGACACAGACTAAAACCATATAAAGTTGCAATAGCTGGTCCATCTCCTGCGACCTTCTTAAACTGTCTGAGAGTTCCTAATGATATGGACGCCATCGGGTTTTCAGCACATTCTGAGTGCAAATTGTCACTTTGACAGCAAATGCAGTGCAATAAGTCAAATTATTTATGACGAGAAGGGAGTCAAAATATTATGGGACTAAAGTCATAATCTTGAGAAGAATTTTAAAATAATAAATTCAAAATACTGGGAGAAAAAAGTTGTAATTTTATGAGAATAAACTTATAATATTATGGGGAACAATAATGTCATTTTCGTAGCATAGAGTTGAAATATTCAGGGAAAATTACATTATTTGAAAAGAAAAATCCATACAACTATGGGAAACAAAACAAAATGAAGTTGTTATTTTTGGAAAATTAGGTTGGGGAAAAGGTCAAAATATTACGGGAATAAAGTCAGACTTCTGAGAAGAAAACGCACTAGAAAAAATGTGAAATGTTTGGAAAATTTAAAAAAACAACAGCAGTAATGGGAACAAAAACATCTGGAAAATTAGGTTGCAGAAAGGTATAGAGTCAAAATTTTATGGGAATAAAGTTATAATTTTGAGAAAAAAAATTACAAAGAAGAAAAGAAAATTTAACAACAAATTTAACAAAAAAACAACAGAAAAAATAGCTGTCATGTTATGAGAATAAAGTCAATATTTTATGGGAAAAAATATTGTCCTTTGAGCAGCATGAAGTTTAAATATTAGAGAATTTGTAATTATTTTTTTAATAGTCGTAATATTATGAGAAATAAACAAAATAAAGTTGTAATTTTTGGAAAATTTGATTAAGAAAAAGTCAAAATATTACAGGAATAAAGTCGTAATTATTTGGTAGGGGTGTAACAATTCATCCACCACATCGACGCATCGATTTATATTCCTGTGATCCAACTACATTAATCTGTATTCAGCAAGTTTCCATTCCGGACGACATATATCTGACATCGTTTAAAAGATAATCAATCGATTGCATCGATACTAGGAAATAAAGCATTGGATTTAAGCAAGGCAGGCTTTATACGGATGTGTATTTTTTAGCACTTTAGCATTCGATTCAGTCTGTCTGCGACATCATTGCCACGCACCAGCACGCCAAAGGGCGCCATGGGATTTGACACAACGCTCACTAGGCTCCTCCTTGCAGCAGCAGGTAGGAATGTTACCATCCCCGTATGCGCACTCGATTTGTGTGGTTGTGTTTAAAAATGTATTTTTTTCATATGATATCGGGTGTATTTTCATTCGTATACATGTTTGTTAGGTAGATTATTTCTTCCTCTTCAATCAGATTTCTAATGAGTGTTGGACCATATCGACACCTACGAGTGCTTTGAAAGTTAAGTCCAACTTTAAAACTCATGGATTGGAGCTTCAGGTCAAGATAAAAGGTATGTAGGATATTAATTCACGTTGATATATATTTGTAGATGAAATTTTGTTAAAATCTGAAATCTAAAATCGCGGTTCACCTTTCGTGGATTTGCTGTTTCGTGGATTTTTTTAGTGCTTCTTTTTTTTCATTACAGTATTAATGCTGCTACAGGCAGAGCCTGGCCCTTTAAGAAGAATTGCATTGTGGGAAGTTGAGTGTCTATCTCTTCCCTCTCTCATCTGTCTGCACTGCCCATTGTTTTCTGGCTGTAGACCATTGTCAAACAATCTCCCTCGTGCAACAATGTGATTGTTTTTGTTGTTGTGCAGTGTGATTGTGATTGTTTTTGGTGCCTAACTGTTTCCAAAGTGTATTAAGCGATGGGGAATGTATAAACGAGAGGAATTAACTTAAATTTCTTTGTAGAAAGGCGCTTTATGAAAGTACGTACATTGACTTGTATTCATTTACAGCGCAGCCTTGACCCATCTGATATGGCGGCGTCGTTGACGTATCGCAGCAGCGGACAAACCCACTCGATGCGGCGTCTATCTGTGACTTTGATGTCTCCTGTGTCATCTCTAGCTTGCTTGCTTGTTAGCTTGCAAATGAATCTTCGGTTCGTCTGCAGCATTATGTTTTAACAAGGGTACAAAAACGCTGCAGTACAGCGGAACGGCACCAGGACGACAAGGCACGGTCACGTGAGTGAAATATGTGTGAGTGACTTAATAATTTCTTGTGTTGATCATTAAAATTCAAACGAAGGTTTGAACTTTTTTTTTTGTTTAAAAAAGAAAGAGAGAAATGTGCGAAAATGGCTGTCTGAGGAAAGTATATAAAGTGTATGGTCTTACAGCCTTAAAACATATATAATGGTGGCCTCAGCCATCTTCTATGCTGTGGGCTGCTGGAGAGGGGGCAGCACGGACAGGGACAGGAGCAGGATCAATAGACTGATCAGGAGAGCGAGCTCTGTCCTGGATGGTCCTCTGGACTCCGTGGAGGAAGTGGGGGAGAGAAGGATGTTGGCTAAGCTGACATCCATCATGGACAACACCTCTCACCCCCTACATGACACTGTGGGTTCCCTTAGCAGCTCCTTCAGCAGCAGACTGTTACACCCACGGTGTAAGAAGGAGAGGTTCCGCAGGTCCTTCATACCGACCGCTGTCAGGCTCTACAACACCTGCACCACCTGAACCATGTTGTAGTCACTATGTCACTATGTATTCTTTACTTGCGTATTTTGCTTGCTGCTGTAACAAGTGAATTTCCCCGCTGTGGGATAAATAAAGTACAAATACAATACAATATATATAATAAGTGTAAAAAAAAATGAAGTTGGCTACTGTGCGGATTTCACTTATTGCGGGCTATTTTGGGAACCTATCCCCGCGATAAACGAGGGAACACTGCATATAATTTTGGCCCGGAATGACCGTGTAGATGCAATTAGTAGTGTGGCGTGGAAACGAATACAGCGTGCTGCTGCACTGTGAGTGCAAGCCTTCATGAAAATCATGACACTTGATTGTTTTCCCTGGACTTTTTGATGGTCAAAAAATGTAAATTCTGTGTTGACTTTTATAACAAATGTCACAGCCTAATTTATGATATATTTTGTAGTATGGTTGTACTTCCCGCGGGTCGATCACAGCTTTTGTCTTGACCCAATGTAAAAGGCATGAAAACCAAAGGCACTATTTCCTGGTACAAAATTTGCTCTAACTTCTTTAATACTTGGGGTAGAGAAGTGAATGAGGTATCAAATTAAACTTCAAGTCATGTTTATCAGATAGACTTAATCACAGACTTGACTTTACGTATTTCTAAATTTTGTAACATTTCTACGCAAGGTATTTATGTTGAAAAACAAAGGCAGAAGTAGCAGATAAAGCTACTGTTGAAATGTTGGCTGCACTTACTGTACTTTTATTGAAAATGGATTGCTCCTTGGGTTACCAACGGGGGATAGGGCGAGGCTTCCGGGTGTCGGGCAGTCGACCACTGTGTGTGTGTGAGTGCGTGTGCGTGTGTGTGTGTGTGTGTGTGTGTGCGCGCTTGGGTGCGTAGGAGTGTGTATGTGCATGTGCGTGGGTGTGTAGGAGTGTGTATGTGCATGCATGTGGGTGCGTAGGAGTTTGTATGTGCGTGCGTGTGTGTGTGTGTGTGTACTTTTATTTATTTATTTATTTTAGATACATCTCTGCCGCCCGTGCCTCCGCCGGGTGGGTGGAGGGTGTGCCTCCTGCATCCCTGGGCGGGGCGGCCCTGTGTAGGGGTTCGGGCGGGGTTTGGCCCGGGGCGGGCCGGGCTCCGCTCCCTGGGGGTGGGGGTGGGGGTGGGGGTGGCGGTGGAGGGGGGGGGGATTGGCGCTTCCAGCGCGGGTGGGCTTCTTTCCGGTTGTGGGGGCGTCTCTGGGCCTGCCGGTTTGTGGCCCCCAGTACTCGTCTGCCTTTGTGGGCTGTGCTCTCTCGCTGGTCTCAGGGGTTGGCTGTCTTCTGGCCCGCCGGTGCCCTGTCCTTGGCTGGGATTACCTCTCTTCGGCCCCTTGCTGGTCTTCCCGGGGGGGGATGGCTCTCTGGCCTGGCTCTTGGGGCACTGATCTTTGTGCTGCCCCTGTGGGCCTGGTGGCCTTCTGGCGGCGGGGGCTTGGCCTGGCTATTTGGGGCGGGGCTCTCTGGGAGGTGGAGTGCGGCCCCTTTCCTTTCATGCATTCTCAGTGACAATTACACGCCCACACATTCTTGCACCTTTATATATATGAAGTCTTCCCCACATACAGAGATACCTGTACACACTTATATATACACACACTCACAGTACATACGTACTTCCCCACATTACTCACTGAGTTAACCAGGGTGTTATTATGTTGTTGGTTTTATTACAGCGACGGTGATATCAGCAGTATGATTATAGTCTTTTTTACAATGATGTGCATTACAATAATGATCATTCTGTTCACTATCATGGATAATCATTTCATTACTACAATTATGTGTGACTGTTTCAATGCAGTATTGTCATTGTGATCACTGTCATAGATAATCATTTCATTACTACTGTTATGTGTGACTGTTTCAATGCAGTATTGTCATTGTGATCACTATCGTAGTTCATCATTTCATGACTGCTATTATGTGTGATTGTCATTGACAGCGTTGTCATTCTGGTTGTTGATATTGTTTTGTCCTTATGTCCTTGTTCGTCTTTATAGTTGTCACAGACATTTATTTGCTGATGTCGTTCTGTATGTTTCTGTTGTTCTGTTCAAGTTGTCACAATTGTTGTTGCTGCTGTTGTCCTTGTCTCTTGTCTCTCTTTTTTTTTGTCCCCCTCTCATCCATGCACCCCCCCCTTTCCTTTTCTCTTCTTCTCTGTCCCCTCCTGCTCCGGTCCGGATTTGCTTAATAACAAGCATCAAAGTCAAATAAATTCAGTATAACAGGGGAATTGTATATCACACTTCTCCCTGGCAGAGTAAATCTGTTGAGCACTTGATGGCATTTAGATGTACAATTCTATCTGCTTTAAAGGCTGGACAGGACAGGGTTAAGAAAAAAAAAAAAAGAAAAAAAAAAGAAAGTTTGGACACCTCCTGGCCTCCGCCATCCAACTGAGAAAGACTAGCATACTTAAAGTGCCTCAGAATAGAAACGTCATTATTCAGGAAGAAGCTAATACTAATTTGCATTTTATACCGTTAGCACACTTTCTCACACTCAAACATGCGGAAGGGCACATCTTCACTCTTTATTAAATTCATCAAGTACAATTAAATCATGGCTTTTGGGGAATAATTACAAAATCATTCATTTCATTGTAATATGATCGATATCTAATATGGAAATGAAGTTTCAAAATGATTGGCTCTGCTGTGGTTTGTTTGTTCATTACGTTCACTGAGAACAACGCTGGTCACTGGAGGCCAACGCCCTCTCTCCGTCATGACGTTTCTGATTGGTGAAAAAAGATTGCCGTTATTAGACGAGCATAACACACAAGCCATATCTCTGTAAGACGTACAGGCGATCCTCGGTTTACGATGTTCAGTGCCCATCAATGAATAAAAAACCTAATTTTGGGACTAGCTTGAGAAGTAGTGGGAAGTTGTTCATAACCCGAGGACCACGTGTGTGAAGTGTTTACTTACAGCACTCGTAAAGCCTTTTGACACGGGCGTAGTCATTAACACTCATCTCAACTGCATTGCCAAAATTAGTGATGGAGTTGTTTTTGGCAGTGATTGTTCG
Organism: Dunckerocampus dactyliophorus; assembly: GCF_027744805.1. Lineage (NCBI taxonomy): Eukaryota > Metazoa > Chordata > Actinopteri > Syngnathiformes > Syngnathidae > Dunckerocampus > Dunckerocampus dactyliophorus. Next base: position 32,439,515 of record NC_072821.1, on the reverse strand, counting down.
TTGGCCGTTTACGGAGAAGGCGTATCTACAAAAAACAGCAAACGGAAAAATGAATAAATAAAACAATACTAGTCTGTGAATAGTGTAATGGCTGGATTGAAGTACTCACGGGCTGTAATGCATCACAGACTGGAAGTCATACGGGGTACCCAGGTTGTTTGTTGGCGAAAGCTCAAAGTTGCGTTCCACTCCTGCACACAAGGAGAGACCGGAATAACATTTTTGACCATATCAGTTCCATGACTTTGGTTTTAGGTCCGGTAATCCCTTGTTTCTTGTGGTTACGTCATACGTGAATTTACAAGAAGTAGGATTCCTTATTTATAAATCAAATATTTTCATCGTCAGAGCATAGACAACCTGTTTACCACCTTCTAAATATGATTTTTAACATTATTAGAGCCCTCTCGACATGAAATAACACCCCTATAGTCAGCTTTACACTCCTATTACACAATATAGCAGACATAATCAGAGAAAATAAGCCATTTAAGCTTTTCACAAAAAGCTGGTTTTCCCCCTTTTCTAGTTGGGAACTGATATTTTCCTAAAACGTACCGATGTTCTACTGCTGATTACTAAAGAACGGAAAAAGGTAGAAACAACCGGGAGTCTAATCTTTCTTTTGGTTGGTTCCACTTTTATACAGCCATTAGAACACAATATTCTGTGTGCCTTGAAAGATCACTCAAAATCGTCTAAAACAGTGGTCCCCAGCCCCCGGGCCGTGGCCCGGTACCGGGACTTGGTCATTTGGTACCGGGCTGCAGAGAAAGAAAAAATTATTTCCATTATTTCATTTTTTTAATGTTTTATTTTGAAAAGGGGCCGGATTCTCTCTGTTACATCCGTCTCACTTGACGCATGTCCTTTGTGCTTGTGCTAACTTGCTCTCGCCGCACAGATAGATTACTACTGTATTTTTTAGCATTTTTCTTTCACCTCATATTTGGTCTCAAATGCTGATACTATGTGGGAATGCATAAAGGTGAGTTTTGATGACTTATTGAATGCTAATGTGCACATTTGTCTCAAGTTAATTCATGCTAGCACACTGCCTTGTACCACACACGTTTTACTGGAACTTGAACTGGTGGATGGTGGGTCGGCATTCATTTTGTGCTTTTAATTTGATGTTATTCATTCCTTAGTTTTACACAATAAATAAATAAGATAAATTAGATCGCTATAATGTATGACAACCCCGCCGCCCTCCACCTCCACCCCCCGGTCCGCGGGAGATTTGTGGGAACACAAGCCGGTCCGTGGGTCAAAAAAGGTTGGGGACCACTGGTCTAAAATGGCCGGTGCTGAAGGGGATGTCTTTTGAAAAAATGTCTGGGATTGAATGAGCTAATTAACTGTCTTGTATTCCTTATGCTGTGACATGAAATACACAACTTTTTCAAATTTACCAGTCACGGGTGAATGCGCACAAAGTATTGGTATCAGATCGATATCGCTGATACCAGGCTGAATTTTGTTTGGGATCGAAAACAAAATCAGTGGTATCGCACATCACTACTGTGCACGTGGGTGCCATCTGAAAGCCAAAGGAACTGAAACGCAATCGTTCATTATGAGATGCAACGGTGACAAAAAGGATACTGACCTGGTTGGATGTTATCAAAATTAATTTCAACGTGGTCGTCTCTGTCAGAGCGAACATGCTCATGGTGGAACCCAAGCGCATGGAGAACCTCATGCTGCACGATATCTGTGAATAAACAACCCTGGCTCTTCAAGGAGATTTGCTGTCGGTTTCCTGTACGGCCAAGGTACGACCAACACCTGGCGCACACAAAACACAAAATTACAACGTGTGCGGCTGCAAAACATTTATTTAAGGTGTGTTTTCTTACCCGTCGGCGGAAATGAAGGATAAGTAGTCCCTGTGCTTTGACTTCTTTTTAATAAATCTGATGCAGGTGCTTTTCTTGAAACCTTTCAGGATTTTTTTAATGAAGTTGGCCTCCTTTTTGGCTGCAGAGAAAAACGAAACATTGCACAGCTGACAGATTTGATCCAAATTAAAGTAGCTCATGCTTTTAGGACGAGTCCCTGAAATAGAAGCAAAATACCTCTTCACTATTTCTACATGTGAATCTCCAATGCAGCGTTTGGCCTTTATTTTCCATCGACATTGGTTGTGTTGTCTACGAGCCAGGAAACAAATTAGACCAGGTGGCCCGGGGGCCTTTTGTGACCTGCGGCTGTTTTCTTATTGGCCGGTGGATCATTCTAAAAATATAATTTAACAAGAAAACCCAAAAAATAAAAATAAACCAAAAAAAGGCAAAAATGGAAAAATCAGCAGTAATTTGGAATCTAATGAGAAAAAGTTATCACTTTACGAGAAAAACGTAATATTACGAGGAAAACGAACATCGTTTTAAAAGCATAGAGTTGAAATATTAAAGAAAAAAAAGAAACAAAAAATAAATTGTAATATTGTGCAAATAAACCAAACAACAAATAAAGTTGTAATAAAAAAAGGAAATAACTTGATCATTTTGAGAAGAAAATTTACAGGAAAAAGTTGAAATCGTGGGAAAAAAACAAAGAGCAAAAATGCAGTAATTTGACATGAATAAAGTCAACATATTAAAAGAAAAAGGTTGTAATCTAAAGAGAAAAAGGTATAATTTTACAAGAATTTGCATTGTAATGAAGAAAAATAGCATCATTTTAGTATTGTTATAAGTTGTAATTTTTGGAAAATTAGGCTGCAGAAAAACTTATAATATTATGAGAATAATGTCAAAATATTATGGGAATAAAGTCATAATAACAAGAAGAAAGTTGAAATAGTAAAATAAAATAAAAAAAAAACCTAATGAGAAAGGACGAGATCTTTTTTTTTTTTTTTACCAGAATAAACTGGTAAATAAATAAAAATTTTGAGGAAAAATAATGTCATTTTATAATGTCAAGTGGAAATATTAGAGAAAAGATATATACATATTTTTTTATCTATATATATTTTTTATCTATATTTTTTTTCTATATATTTTTTTAATATATGAAATAGTTACAGTATATAAAAAGATGATAAACAGTTATAATAAAAAGAAACAACAACAGCAGAAATGGAAGACGGCTGTAATTTTACAAGAATAAAGTCAAAATATTAAGAGAAAAAAGACGCATTCTTATTATTACAAGAAAAAAGTTTACAAGAAAAAATGCAACAAAAAACAAACAGCAAAAATTGGGGGAAAAAAAGCACAGGCGCAAGTTGATTGTAATAATAGGGTTTTTATAGGTATTATAGGTATTTTATAGGTACTAATATTAATAGATATTAATAGGTATTTATCATTTTATATTATAGAATTATTTTCTGGAAAATGTCCCTTATTTCCAAATGCAAACTTTTCCAGGTACGGCTATTTAAAAAGTCCCCTATCAACTGTCCTTGCTTTCCTTTAAAGCAGTGTAAGACAATGACGAGTCTAATAATATTGACAATATTAATTAAAAAAACCTGCGTGACTTCCTTGAAACGTAAGCACATGACCGTGAAATCCCATTATGGTGCAGCCCTATCTCAGACCTTCAAGTAAAAACTCTAAAACCTACACAGTATTCCAAATGGCATTCAAACAGGTCAGAAAGTCACTTCGCTGGTGATGACTTACAAAAATCGCTGGTGATTTCATAGGGAATTTTGACCTTATTTTTCTTATTTTTAGGCCATTTACAGCTCGAGGCGGTGCAGGTGACAGCATTCCTCAAAACACCTCCGTCCTCGATCATGTCCACCATTATGTCCCCATATGTCAAGTGTGATCCTGCAGTATTACCTATTGAGACAGGATTTGCATGATGAACCATTTCAGCGACAATCGATTCTGACAATAATATTGTCATTCTGAAAAATGACACACAATATTTAGGCTATATAATATACGTATATGTACACAATATACATAGAAATAGCATATATAATAGCAAGTGATATTTTTAAAGTGTTCTCATTAGGGTCCTAGGTGGTGACTAAGGGCAAGAGGCTCTGGATGCACCCTGGACTGGTCTCCAGTCAATTCACGCCTATTTAGCCAAACATGCGTGTTTTTAGGGCGTGTGAGGAAGCCGGAGTACCCGGACACAACAAACGCAAGCACGGTGAGAACAGGCAAAGCACACAGAGATGTTGTAAATATATGGCATTGTTTTTCAGATCGCATGACGAGAACTCTCTTTTTCACATTTTCCTTTGCAAAATATGTATGATTGACATTCAGTTTCAGTATGAATAATTCCGGCGCTGTCCCAAACTCAGTTTGTTTTTCAATGACAGACGTCTGCTATCCTATTTACGTCACTTGCAGCTGTATTCTTTTTTGTGCTTTTTTGGGTGGTAAGGATTTATTGGTTAATGTGTCATAAACAGTCGCCAATATCCTGTGTGACATCATTATTCTGGCTAATAAAGCAATAAAATACAGAGAAATGTATTTGTTTAAACGTGTACTACGGCTGGATTTTTATTGGTCTTTGGCACATTCTAAAAATATAATTTAACAAGAAACATTTTTTAAAAACCCCCAGCAAAAATGGTAAAAAATCTGCAGTAATTTTGCAAGAATAAAGTCAAAATATTAAAAGAACCAGTTTTTACGAGAATAATGTAGTAATATTATGAGGAAAAATAATGCATTTTAGCAGCGTGGAGTTTAAATTTTAAAGAAAAAATGTTAAAGTTAATAAAAATTATTAAAGCATTACAAGAAGCAAACAAAGCAACAATTAAAGTTGTAATTTTTAGAACATTGGGTTGCAGAAAAAGTTCTAATGTTATGAGGATAAAGTCAAAACTGTGCAAATGTGATTGTGAGTGTTGTCAAGGCGGCCTTCCATGAGAAGCTGTTAGCAGTGAGCTAACACAGCCGCCCCTCTTTTATCGCAGTTAAATGGTTCCAGACCCGACCACAATAAATTCATTTCTGCGAATCAGGATTCAATATTAACAAATGAAATATTTTCATAGAGCATAGAAAACCTGTTTATGACTTTCTACAAGTACATACATTTTTAAACCATTGTTAGCGCCATGACGACATTAAATAACACCCCTTGTTGTCACCTTTGCACTCCTATTATACTTTGTTTACACCACATTGCTAAAGCACAGGCAACGGATCACTGCAGGGACACAAGAGATGGTGCCAGCGAGCCAACTAGTTAGCCTCCAATTTACTTATTCTAAACTTAAGAAAAGGTTTCACACAAAGCAGGGAAGAAAGACAAAGTAAGGTGCCAAAAAATGACCACTTCCACACGGAATAGGAGGAGAACTTCTTTTCACTCTACCTTGTCAAATATGCCACGGTCATGTGATGTAATGTTATGTCTCCTCAATGTTTTAGTGGCCAGAATACTCCATATAACTTGTATTTCAATACTTTTTTGCTAATACTGGGCCATAGTCAACCACGAAACAGCGATCCTTTAATGATTAATACATTTTTGAAAAACCACGATAAAGTGAGGTAGCGATATTTGAACCGCAATGTGGCGAGGGACGACTGTGGTCTGAATGTGGAGGTGTAATAATAACTAACATGTATTACAAAGTAAGACCATTAATACAAATGTGAAACATTTTCGTGAAATTAAATGCATCATGGAGAAAGATTGAAAAGATTTTTCAAAAGTATTTTTTCCACTTACTTGTCACGATATTCTCGTTCGCCCTTTCAATTTTCTCAGACGTGTATAATTCTTGAGGGAGGAAACAAAGAATAAATAACACATTACTAACTCTAATGGTGTCATATCATCATAAAGCAACACCATGGACTGTTTTGTATGATTTCACTCACCTGTTTTGGTTCCACCATTACTAGTATTGATCGAGGCCTGAAATTAAATTAGACTCTTTGAAGTGTAAGTTTGTGTAGATCAGCAATTCTTCATTAAAGAAAGTATTTGTATTTATAATAGGAAAAAATGAATGACCAAATAATGGATGCCACCATTATTTTAATGAATATTTTTATTTTTTATAAGGTATTCAAGAGGTTTGATGTTTTCCTAGTTTAATTACAATTAAGCTAAGTCATTATAAGCAGTATAAATCATGACCTTACCGGAGAAATGACCGTTAGAGGCAGAAGGAGAACGGTGAGGACAAGTGATGTCATTCTGCTGGTCTTTCGCTGTCTAAAAAAAACATCTGGAAAAAATACAAAGAAGAAATTTAGAGAGATTTATTATTATTATTTTAAAGCAGATTAGAGTGGAATAATTGTGTCTTACCAGACCAGGCCTGTTATGTGCATGAAAGCTGGTAATGGCTTGTTGTGTTTTATAGGAGGTACACAAAGGGTGTGGCCAAGACGTAGCTATTTCCTTTCCACCTGAGCTGTCAGTCAAAGTGTTTGTGGTTTTTTTGCAGGGTGACTTCCTGGAAAGACCAACAGCCAATTGACAGCTATGGGAAACAATCATGACTGGAATGTGGAAACACAGACAGGAAGTATAACAACCATTTCAATGTCATGAAAAAAAATTGCTTCTTAAATATAATCAGTTTTATAATATTATACAGTTTAAAACTGGGAGCTCCCAATATTCATTCATTCATTTTCTGCAACGACACCTGTTCACGTTCACAGAAGCCGGAATATATCCCAGGTGACTTTGAATGAGAGGTGGGGTACGTCCTGGTTTGGTCGCCAGTATCGATCCACGTGTAGCCGGAGGAAATCCACCCGAGCGCATGGAGAACAAGAACGGAGTGCTGTGAGCCACAAATGGAACCCAACAGAATCATGAAAAATTTCTCTCTGCTACATTTGGTAACAAGATAAATAAAGAAAAAACAACAACAGCAAAAATAGGAAAAATCAGCAGTTTACGAGTATAAAGTCCAAATATAAAAAAAAAAATAGGAAACATAATATCATTTTAGCAGCATAGAGATTTTTTTTTTTTCGAGTCGTAATATTATGACAAACAAACAAAAGAACAAATAAAGCTGCAATTTTTCAAATATTAGGTTAAAAAAAAGTTATAATGTTATGAGAATAAAGTCAAATTATTATTGGAATAAAGTCATAATTATGAGAAGGACATTTCCAAGAAGAAAGCTGAAATAGTTGGACAATAAAATTGAAAAAAACAGCAGCAGAAAAGGAAAAGAAAAAAAAAACGGCTGTAATTTTTTTTTTTAAGTCAAAATATTATGAGAAAAAAATTTGTATTCCAACAACAACAAAAAATGTTTAGGAGAATAAACTTGGAAAAATAATGTTATTTTAATAGCATAAAGTTGAAACATTGAAGAAAAAAATATGATAATTCATAATATTATGAAATATAGTAATATATATAGTATATATACTGTAGTATATACTGTATATAGTATATATAGTAATTGTAATTTTTTGAAAATTTGGTTGGGTAAAAGTTATAATATAATGGGAATAAAGTCAAAATATTTTGGCAATGAAGTCATTAATATTACGAGAAGAAAATTGACAGCAATTATTTAAAAAGAAAGTTGAAATATGTGGAAAATTTAAGAAAACAACAACAGCAAAAATGGAAAAAAAGAAGAAAGACCAAAGTTGATACTAATAATAGGCTTTTGCACCTATACCACAAAGCTGAGAGTTTCTTTTTTCTTGAAATATACATACTGTAACGTCTTATATCTGTACAAAATATCAAAGTGGCAAAATTGCATACTTCCGTTTTTCACTGGAAACAGTTTGGGCACCCCTGCAGTAGCGGGTAGCTGCTGGACGTCACAGTTTAAAGGGCACTTGTGACAGGTGCTGGCTCTCTAGCCATGGCTCACTTTTTTAAAGCACTTAAGCTGTCAAAGGGTACAACTCTTCACGTGTCCTTTGCGTAGTTTGCCCGCTCTGACGAGGATACTCTTGACAGAACGCACCATTTCCTTCAGTTTGTCTTGCTCTGCCAACATTGCTGCAACGTGCAGCCAAACGTTCTCAAATATTGCTTCTGTTGAATTTAAGTTGGGCTTTTGATTTTGGTTTTAGACGAACTATGCTAAAGATGTATTTCTTTTATTCATGACTGACTTAACGGGCGGCAGCTGGAGGGGCTGTGCGGATGTACGTAAACTTCAATCCCTGACACATCAAGAGTCATGCTGGATGACAAATTGACAGTCCAGGCTTTTCAAAAATGTATTTCTTGTTTATTTGATTTATTTTTTTCTTCTTGTCAAACTGCACTGCGTGTGAAGCAGTTCAGTTCAAGAGTTGTGATTATTTTGGAATGTGAACTGACAGCGTATGACGATTTCTTATGATGGAAAATAACACAGCCTGCCTGGGGGGTAATACGGGGTGTCCTGTAAAAATATTATGGGGATAAAATCATCACTAAGAGAAGAAAATTTACAAGAAGAAAGTTGAAATAGTTGGTAAAAGAAAAACAGCAGACATGAAAATAATCAGCTGTAATTTTAATAGGAAAAAGTCAAAAATATTAAGAGAAAAAAGGTAATATTCTAAAGAGACAAAAAATTTGAATTTTACGTGAATAAACTTGGAATATTTCGAGGAAAAATAACATCATTTTAGGAGCATACGGTTGAAATATTAAAGAAAAAGGACGTTATTTTTTAAAAGTGGGAATATTTTTTAAAAAGTTATAATGTTATGATAGTTGGAATGCAGAAAAAGTTATGATGTTACAAGAATAAAGGCAAAATATTATGGGAATGAAGTCATAATTTTGAGAAGCAGAAATTGAAAAAAAAAATTGTCGTTTTAAGAGAATGAAGTAAAAATATGTGGAGAAAAAAGTTATAATTTTACAGGAATAAAGCCTAAATTTTGAAAAGAAAATTTAACGCTGAAAAAGTTGCAAAAAAAACCCAAATGAAAAAAAGCTGTAATTTTCCGAGAATCCATCCATCCATTTTCTATACCGCTTCATCCTCATTAGGGTCGCGGGGGCATGCTGGAGCCTATCCCAGCTGACTTCGGGCGACAGGCGGGGTACACCCTGGACTGGTCGCCAGCCAATCGCAGGGCACATATAGACAAACAACCATTCACACTCACATTCATACCTATGGGCAATTTAGAGTCGCCAATTAACCTAACATGCATGTTTTTGGAATGTGGGAGGAAACCGGAGTACCCGGAGAAAACCCACGCACACACGGGGAGAACATGCAGACTCCACACAGAAATGCCCAGGGGAGATCTTCCCGATCTCCAGGCTGTTCCTGTATTGGCCAACGTGCTAACCACTAGACCACTGTGCGGCCCTTTTCCGAGAATATAAAGTCAAAATATTAAGACAAAAAAAGTTGTGATTTTACGAGAATAAAGTCACAATTTTGAGAAGAAAAATTTTGAAGAACGTGGGAAAAAAGTTTGGAAAATTAAAAAAAAAAACAGCAGAAATGGAAAAAGCAGCTGTAATTTTAAGAGAAGCTTGTTATATTTTGAGGAAAACTAATGAAATTTTTGTATCAAAGAGTTGAAATATCAGAGACAAAATACCTCATATTATGAGAAATGCTGATGGGGATGTCATTTTCATGTCAAAAAAACAGAACTATCCCTTTAAGGAAATAATGTCAAAATATTGTGGGACTAAAGACATAATGACAAGAAATATTTTTACTGGAAGAAAATTGAAATATTTGGAAAGTGCAACAACAACAAAAAATCAACAGCAAAAATGGGAGCGGAAAAAAAGAGTAAAGAAGGAGGTTGACACTATTATTGGGCTTTTTCACCTACATCAAATACAACATCAATTGCATGTATCACCTAGATCAGGGGTCGGGAACCTTTTTGGCTAAGAGAGCCATAAAAGCCACATATTTTAAAATGGATTTCCTTGAGAGCCATATAATATTTTTTAACATTGAGTACAAGTAAATGTGGGCATTTTTAAGGAGGACCTCTAAAGTTATTCTTTTTATTAACATTGTTACACTGAAGCTATCCAATAATAAATAAATTACTTCTTACCATTAATGCGACTTCTGGTGCTGCGTGCTTTTGCACCGTACTCCGTATCTTTTTCTTTTTCCAGAATTAGCGATCTGACTATTTGATTTAAGGAAGGGAAGTTCATGCGAATAGGCTACCGCGAATAGGCTACCGCATTATCCAGTGATAATCGAATTTTGGTGTTTGACCCGGAAAATATTGGAAGGACAGCTGGCACTGGCTCTGGCCACCCGCATTGTGGTAGAAAATGGATGGATGGACTAAAATGCATAACAAAGTTTTATATTTTGAGTGTTATTTTTAACACTGTGATTTCTGTAATGTACAAAGGTCAGCGAACAAAAAAACAAAAATACATTTTTATCGTGTTAAGACATGTTTGAGAGCCAGATGCAGGCATCAAAAGAGCCACATCTGGCTCCCGAGCCATAGGTTCCCTACCCCTGACCTAGATGTTGGAATCACTGTCGTCTTTCAAATTCTATTTTCTGTGCACAGTCAACAGTGCCTTGTCTGACGACTACTACTGACTTTATTCCATAATCAGCTTGTGCATCATTAACTGGTGATGGATCTGTGGTATTGTGGTTGTTCAGCACCATGTATTTTGAGTTCATATAAGGGACTTTAAACATCTGTTAGACAGAACAAGCTGTTTCATATTTTCGTCTCATCTAATGTTCCAGACACAGATGAGTCATGTTGTTGTGTAACACCCGATGAGCATGAATGACGAGTCATGCTCTCTACCTTATATAGGGGTTGGAAACCCGCGGCTCTTTAGCCTCCATGTGGCTCCATTCACAGAGCTCCAATATTTTTTTTAAATGCGCAGTTTTGAAACGAGTTAAAAATATCCGACTATTTGTAAGTCCATGAATGCGTCCTGGCTGAATTCTGACTGGTGATTGGATGAGCAATGGGAAGGGAGGGGAAAGCCTTTGTGTGACTGCCCGCCTACGTGTGGTGGGCTGCTCGTGAGACAATAATCATGAATGCCTAAAATAAAACATATAAATAAAAAGGGAAATGGTCGTCAATTGACCATTTGTTAAGGTGTCAGCTAGTGAGGTTTGACCAACGTACGATCACAATGAACACTGCACTTCTGTTGTTGTAACAGTTAAAATAAACATAGGTTAAAAGTTTGAAAAGCTTTTAAACAGGGCTATGTTTTATGCTCCAGACTATTTTTCTTAAGTAGAAGAGACGGGAAAATGACTGTTTTGATCGTAAAGGTTGCCGACCCCAGTTCTATACTGAAAAGGACATTTCTGCAATCTATGGTATCATTGCAGTGGTATAAATAGGCTTCCCTCATCCCCGGTTCAAGCAGTTATCTTCATTTATTATTTGTGGTGGCAAAAGTTTAGCAAATTGATTTGTTTTTTTATGAGACCAGACAAGATAGGGCTTCCAGGAAGAGTCAAGACGTCTGACCTCCTCTCCAGAAGAGTGGATGGTCCAACCCAGTTATTTATCAGCTTCAGGGACAAGCCTTTCTTCATCTCTGGGCTGTAGACCGAATTCCGTTTTCCATCCATCCACCTTCTATGACGCTTATCCTCAATAGGGTCTCGGCGGTACGCTGGAGCCTGTCCCAGCTGACTTCGGGCGAGAGGCCGGCTCGCCAGCCAATCACAGGGCACATATAGACATATAGACAGCCACTCACACTCACATTCATATCTATGGACAATTTAGAGTCTCCAATTAAACTAACATGCCACGCGTGCACGAGGAGAACATGCAAACTCCACACAGAGATGCGCAAACAGAGATTCAAACCCAGATCTTCCAGATCTTCTGACTGTGTGGCCAATATGCTGACCGTTAGCCTCAAATTCCGTCTTTGTCCATGTTAATCTTTTTTAATTAAATGCAAAAATCCTTACATTTATTGATGCTATACATCATTTGCTAATGTTGCCCAGTATTTGCCCAGAAAGGAATGCAGCTTGGCTAACTTTTCTAATGGGATGTCATTCTTTGCTATACAATCCTGAACAAACTGTGATGGCCCTGCTTGTGGTTTAGGAAGACGTCGTCACCGATGCAATTCCAAATGTGTTATTAATGTAAGATATTTTTCATGACACCCATATTTTGTTTACACAATTAGACAGTATATGGCGAACAGTGCTCTTATTTTGAAGGCAGGAAGTGTGTAGTGTGTTGAAAATGTCTGTTGTCAGTCAAGACGAGCTGGGAGCAAGAATAAATGTGCCTCCCGTCCTTATTTTACTCAGAACTTAGACGACGTCGGCAGGCATCGTGAAACGCTCGTTTACGTTAACAAGCGGGGAAACACAACACGGTGTCAACACACTCACACAGCCTGAGTCACACAAACAAACAAAGTCAAACAAAGCTAACCCGCTGGCTCCGTAAGAGAGGAGTTTCAAAGTTGTTTCGCCACACAACATAACTAAAGTGGAGGCGAACAAACAAAATGTGACATTATAGACGCAAAGTTATTCGTTTTAGTTTTTACAGGAGAGAGAAGAGAGGTCTCCAGCTCACCGCTAAAGCTGATATATTAAACAACAATAATATTGATAACTACTTTATTTATTTATTACTTTTTGGCTACTTTGTTCATTTGTACAACACTCTGATCAGCAACAACACATTATTTTTAAAAGGTGTTTACATATAGATTTACATTTAAGGATCATTTGAATAGCTCAACTATACTTCAATAGTATTTATAAGTTTTGATATATGTATTATTTAGGGCTGTCAAAAATAACGTGTTAAAGGCGGGAACTAATTTATTTCATTAATTACGTTCATTTTTTTTACTGTAATTACCGCATGTGCACCAGAGCAAGCACATCTCTTATGGCAGGCTGAATCACAGTGGAGCGTCCCCACACAGTCACACAGAGTCTGATGCTGTTTTAGAACTTCATTCTGACCCAAACACATCAGCGGCAGTACTATTCCAACACCATGTACTGTATGTATCTCCCACTCACACACGTATTTGGTTCGCTTCTCCCAGAAACAACACTTCCTCATTCTCATTACAAGACTGCAAGAAGGGACACTTCGAACATCACAAGAACGGCTTTATAATTTCTGCGTGTTGATGTGAGTTAACAGGAAGATAAAGAAAAACATGATGTGGATATTCTTATCACTCACTTCGTAACTCTTAATTCGGATGTACAATTGGAAATTTCAGCTCCTGCCTGAGCTACCACCTTATCGTAGTGGAGGGAGGAGTTTGCGTGTCCCGTTGATCCTAGGAGCTAAGTTGTCGGGGGGTTTTATGCCCCTGGTAGGGTCACCCACGACAAACAGGTCCTAGGTGAGGGACCAGACAAAGCGCAGCATTGTAGCATCGTAGCTCAAGATTTAAGAGATTCAAGAGAGTTTTATTGTCATGTGCATGGTAAAACAGCAGTTATACTATGCAATGAAAATCTTATTCTGTTCATTCTCCCAAGAAAAGAAAAAAACACAAGAAAGAATAAGAACATAAGAAACATAAATACCAATAAATTAAGCAACAACAACAGAAGAGACATTAATACAAATAAATAAATAAATAAATAAAGTGCTATGAGTGTGTGCGTGTGTTGCGTGCGGCGTCTGTGAGTGCTTTGTTGAGAAGCCTGATGGCCTGTGGGTAAAAGCTGTTTGCCAGCCTTGTGGTCCTGGACTTCAAACTCCTGTAGTGTCTGCCTGACGGTAGGAGTGTGAATAATGAGTGTTGTGGATGTGTGCTGTCCTTGATGAGGTTGTGTGTTCTTCGCAGGACTCTAGTTTTATAAATGTCTTGCAGTGAGGGGAGGGCTTCCCCAACAATGTTCTGTGAGGTCTTGATCACCCGCTGGAGTGCCTTCCTATCACGTGTTGTACAGTTACCGTACCAAACAGTGATGGAGGCTGTAAGGACACTTTCGATGGTGCATCTGTAGAAGCAACTCAGGATTGTGGTGGACATGCCAAATTTCCTCAGTCTTCTCAGGAAGTACAGTCTCCTTTGGGACTTCTTCATAATTTGTTGGGTGTTGTGAGACCAGGTGAGGTCCTCGCTGATGTGTGTGCCAAGGAACTTGAAGGTTTTCACCCTCTCCACCTCAGTCTCATCAATAAACAGGGGTCTATGCGGCTCCTTTTCCCTTGTTCTTGGGTCGATGATCATCTCTTTAGTCTTATCTGTATTGAGAAGGAGATTGTTATCACGACACCAAGCTATGATATCCGCCACCTCTCTTCTGTATGATGTTTCTACACCACCAGTGATCAGTCCGATGACTGTAGTGTCATCTGCAAATTTAATGATGCTGGTGTTGTTCTGGGAGGCCACGCAATCGTAGGTGAAGAGCGTGTAGAGGAGTGGGCTCAGCACAGACCCCTGTGGGGTCCAAGTGCTCACAATTCTTGACCTGGATGTGCGATTGTGGACTCTGACTGACTGGGGCCTGCCTGTTACAAAGTTAAACACCCAGTTACAGAGGGAGGGAGACAGGCCAAGTGTGAGGAGCTTATTTGTGAGTTTGTGGGGGCAGACTGTATTAAAAGCAGAGCTATAGTCTATAAAGAGCATTCTGACGTATGTGTCCTGGCCCTGTAGGTGAGAAAGGGCTGTGTGGATGGCAGTGTTGACTGCATCATCCGTGGACCGGTTCTGGCGATATGCAAACTGTAGAGGGTCCACAGTTGCCGGGATGCTCTTTTTGATGTGGGTCATGACTAATCTTTCAAAGCACTTCATAACAATAGGAGTGAGTGCTATAGGGCGATAGTCATTCAAGCAGGTCACGTTGCTCTTCTTGGGTATGGGCACTATGGTGGTGGACTTAAAGCAGGTCGGTACAGATGCTTGTGCAAGCGACAGGTTAAATATGTCAGCAAGCACATCAGCTAGCTCTGATGAGCAAACCCGAAGTGCACGTCCTGAGATGTTGTCTGGGCCTGCTGCTTTTCATGGGTTTGTTTTGTTTAGAACCCTGCGCACATCAGCTGATGTCACCATGAGAGGTGAGTCCTGTGTGCTCCCCAAGTCCAGCCACCCTCTCTGCTCATCAGGAGTTTGGGTGTCAAAGCGGGCATAGAACTCATTCAGCTCATCTGGAAGTGTGGTTTGGCTGGACGTGGCTACGCTACTCCGCTGTCGATAGTCTGTGATGGGCTGGAGCCCCGCCCACATGCGCCGGGGGTCTGAGGTGGAATAGTAGCCCTCCAGCTTCTGTCTGCACTGTCTTTTGGCCTCTCGTATGGACCTCCTCAGGTCATAGCTGGCCTTTTTGTAGTCCTCAGCGGTGCCCATGACAAATGCAGTCGAACGAGCACGTAGCTTAGCCCTTACATCACAGTTCATCCACGGTTTTTGGTTAGGGTATTTTCTGTAATACTTGGTGGCGGTAACAGTCTCTATGCATAGATAGACCTCAATAGACCTCTATGACGATAAAAAACATTGGACCACGTTTTCCCTTGCCCGGACGCGGTTCACCGGGGCCCCCCTCTGGAGCCAGGCCTGGAGGAGGGGCACAATGGCGAGTGTCTGGTGGCCGGGCCTACGGCCATGGGGCCCAGCTGGGCACATCCCGAAGAGACGACGTGGGTCCCCCCTCCAATGAGCTCACCACTCATGGGAGGGGCCAAAGAGGTTGGGTGCAGAGTGAGCTGGGTGGCAGCGTGACAATGACCTGGACTTCCTCTTGAGGGCATTCATGTCATTTTAGGAAATGACCTAGTAGGAAGTCATGTATAGGCTGACAGTCCACCACTTCTGGTAGTTACTTGTTCCCCTTTGACTGTGGTAGACAAAACTAAACAAGTTCTTTCCCCGTGTTTTTACCATATGTGCTGTAACAACGTCTATGGCCCATTTACAACCTGAAACGATCTCTGCTAGATTCATTGCTGTCTGCCCCTTGCAGTGGTTTGGCAGCTGAACAGAGAGATGATTCCTCTTTAAGCAAGCTGTTCCAAAGGATGTTCTCATGGCTGAAGACAGCAAGGATGCTGCACGTGGATATATGCAGATAGATGGATGACTGGGTAAGAAAATGGCTACCTAGTGCTAACGATTTTGTTGGAAAACTCCTCTTTCAGATTGTTGTTGCTGAGAAGTTTCATCATGATAAGTCGCGAGACATGGGATTACAAAGACATAATCATATGTTTGTGTGAAACGCAATGTGTCATCAAATTAAAGCTTGTCACATCTGCCAAATGACATGGAAGCCCAACCAGTTTGTGAAACCTGAGCCATCCTACCTCTACACAACCTTAACTGGCTGTGTGGGTCTGCAGCTTAGTTCAAAGCCTGGTAGTCCATATTTGTCGACTATGATGTTTCAGTGAACCAGGTATCAATCAGCATACCTGCTTCGCTCAGCCACTGCAAAGTCAGTTGTGAAAGCACTAACACAATTTATGCCCATTTTTGGAACACCAAATGTAATCCACGTCTTTCTCATGCTGCCACACTGCCTGATCCACCTTTGTCCTTGGCAGATTATGTAAATGCTTTTCAAAAACTGTGTCAAATGCCAAGGATGTTTTGGTTGAAGACTGTCTGGCACCAGGAGTCTATGCGTGCCACGCATCTAGATGCCTCCCTGACGCCTCCCCGGTGAGATGTTCAGAGTATGCCCAGCCGGCAGAAGGCCCCGGGGCAGACCTAGGACACGCTGGAGGGATTATGCCTCACATAATCACATAACTGAACAGTCCAGTTGCGATTGAGTCAATGCCCTGAGAATACAATGACCTGGATGAATGACAATATTCACAGGTCAAAGAGGGATTGGATTGTCCGTGGTGCCAGTGACGGGTCATAAATTGCGTTACACACATTAAAATATACTTATCTAGTGTGGAAATGACGGCACTTAATTGTTACGTCGTCTGTCAGCAACAAGCCAAAAGCGCCGTCGCATTCCACACACATACGCTGAAGCCAGAGTATTCCAAAATCTTCACCCTGGCCGGAGTTTCCAAAAGCTCAGTTTTTAAGGACAAAACCCTATGTTTGCTTGTCGACGAAAGGCCATAATGCATAAAAATATATGCATTTAAAAATAATCTTTATTCGTGTGGACATGATATTTAATATAAGACATTGTTCTTCCTCAGTGTAAGTTACATTCGGTGCATTGTTGATGTCTGTGATGGTTATCTGCTGCTAACCCTGGTCTTTAAGGTGCAACCTCACTTCCACTCAACTTCACTCACTTTGCATCAAATCAAAGTTGGACAATTGGACAATTGGTTTTGTCCATTTTCAAATTGTGCACAAAATTGGAAATCGGAAAAATGATTCATTATCTATTATTGTTATTATTATTATTATTATTAAATGGTTGTTTGTCTATATGTGCCCTGCGATTGGCTGGCGACCAGTCCAGGGTGTACCCCGCCTGTCGCCCGAAGTCAGCTGGGATAAGCTCCAGCATGCCCCCGCGACCCTAATGAGGATGAAGCGGTATAGAAAATGGATGGATGGATTATTATTATTATTATTATTATTATTATTATTATTATTATTATTATGATTATTATCTACTATTAAAGAGACAAGCGTTATACAAATGGATTTTTAAACTTGTGTGATATATTTTAGCTTGATTGACATATTCAGTTCATTTGGAGCTGTTATTACATACAAATACCGTATTTTCCGCACTACAAGGCGCACTTAAAAGCCTTTAATTTTCTAAAAAATCTACGGTGCGCCTTATCATCCAGTGCGCCTTATGTGTGCACTGAGTTCCAAAATCTGTAAAAATGTTGTTGTGCGACTTTGGTAAGCGCTTGACTGTCGGACCATTTCCCGCTGACACAGGGATGTAATACATACAGTACGTACGCTGGCAGCGATAAACCAATCAGAGAACATTACATAATACGTACAGTACGTATGCTTACTTCCGCCATGCCTCCGGTAGAAATACTACCGGTATGCTGCAAAATAAACAATTGTGAAGCGAAGCAAATTCAGCAAGTGAAGCAAATGAATTCGGAGCTTGCCATCATTCCGGGAGGATTAACAAAAGAAGTCCAACCGCTGGACATTGGTGTAAACAGGGCGTTCAAAGTGAAGTTGCGAGCGGCGTGGGAGCGAGTGATGAGCGACGCCGTACACACCTTTACTAAGACTGGGAGGCAGCGCCGTTGAAGTTATTGTTAAATAGTAGAATAAAGTTAAACTAAACTCACTCTTTTGCTTTTGTTGAATGTTGGGATGTGATCAGAGGCAGAGCCAGAAATGTTTCATTGGGATGGCCGAATTACAACAATTCTACAAAGATGAGTGGGCCAAAATTCCTCCACAGCGGTGTACGAGACTCATTGCAAGTTATCACAAATGCTTGATTGCAGTTGTTGCTGCTAAGGGTGGCCCAACCAGTTGTTAGGTTTAGGTTTCACATTTTCACACATGGCCATGTAGCTTTGTTTTTTTTCTCCCTCAATAAAAGGTTTCATTTAAAAACTGTATTTTCTGTTCAACTGTTGTCTTTGACTAATATTACATTTTTTTGATGATGTGAAACATTTAAGTGTGACAAACATGCAAAAAAATATGAAATCGGGAAGGGTTCAAACACTTTTTTACACCACTGTATGATGTTCGGTTGAGTTTATTGAGCATGATCCTGACACATATTTCTCATTGTTTGAGCATGTTGCTGTGATGAGACAGTGGTTGGACGTCAACCACAGGTTGTTACTGCAATGTGTACTGGCAGGCAAAACGTGCGAGGGATATTCCACACTGTCTTTGGCTGAAAGTAAAATTTATTATCTTGTTAAAAAATGCATACGAGTTTTTTAGTGAAGCTTATTGGCAACGGTTCCGAACATATAGGAAAACTAAGACTGTCTGAAGCATCTACTGAAGCTATAGAAGTGTGGAAGTCAAAGTGGGACTCTCAGGGCATTGAATCAATCGCAACTGGACTGTTCAGGTTGTCTTAGGTTGCTGAGGGCAGACTCAGACTACAGCATTTACTCTATCTTATCTGACTGGTGTGTGTCCCACCAAGACAACCCGATCAGTCCAGTTGCGATCGAATCATTTGCCCTGAGAATACAATTACCTGGATGAATGAGAATATTCACAGGTCGAAGTGGGACTGTCTGTGGTGCCAGTGACAGTTCGTCAATTGTGTTTGCAGTGTGCCTTTAGGCACGGTGAAGTGACAATGACCTGCACTTCCTATTGAGGGCATTCATGTCATTTTAGGAAATGACCTAGTAGGAAGTCATGTATAGGCTGATCGTCCACCACTTCTGGTAGTTACTTGTTCCCCTTTGACTGTGGTAGACAAAACTAAACAAGTTCTTTCCCCGTGTTTTTACCATATGTGCTGTAACAACTTTTCGGACATATGTGTGTTCGAAATAAATTAAACCAACCAACCAACCAACCAACCAACAACGTCTATGGCCCATTTACAACATGAAACGATCTCTGCTAGATTCATTGCTGTCTGGCCCTTGCAGTGGTTTGGCAGCTGAACAGAGAGATGATTCCTCTTTAAGCAAGCTGTTCCAAAGGATGTTCTCATGTCTGAAGACAGCAAGGATGCTGCACGTGGATATATGCAGATAGATGGATGACTGGGTAAGAAAATGGCTACCTAATGCTAACGATTTTGTTGGTAAACTCCTCTTTCAGATTGTAGTTGCTGAGAAGTTTCATCATGATAAGTCACGAGACATGGGATTACAAAGACATAATCATATGTTTTGTGTGAAACGCAATGTGTCATCAAATTAAAGCTTGTCACATCTGCCAAATGACATGGAAGCCCAACCAGTTTGTGAAACCTGAGCCATCCTACCTCTACACAACCTTAACTGGCTGTGTGGGTCTGCAGCTTAGTTCAAAGCCTGGTAGTCCATATTTGTCGACTATGATGTGTCAGTGAACCAGGTATCAATCAGCATACCTGCTTCGCTCAGCCACTGTAAAGTCAGTTGTGAAAGCACTAACACAATTTATGCCCATTTTTGGAACACCAAACGTAATCCACGTCTTTCTCATGCTGCCACACTGCCTGATCCACCTTTGTCTTTGGCAGATTATGTAAATGGTTTCCAAAATCTTCACCCTGGCTGGAGTTTTACAAAAGCTCAGTTTTTAAGGACAAAACCCTATGTTTGCTTGTCGACAAAAGGCCATAATGCTAAAAATATATGCATTTTAAAAAAAAATCCGTATTCCTCAGTCACATTCGGTGCATTGTTGATGTCTGTGATGGTTATCTGCTGCTAACCCTGGTCTTTAAAGTGCAACCTCACTTCCACTCAACTTCACTCACTTTGCATCAAATCAAAGTTGGACAATTGGACAATCGGTTTTGTCCATTTTCAAATTGTGCACAAAATTGGAAATCGGAAAAATTATTCATGATCCGTTTTTTCGTCTTTGGTTTAGACACAAATATTGAAAAAAATAGTCATTTTTTTTAGTTTTGGCTTTATTTTGAAAAACGAATGATACACGGATTCACACTAAGATGAAAACATCTGATACGCGTCACTTGTGAGCAAAAAAATCAGAATTGACCTGCATTGTGAACGTTTTCAGGGGCTCAGCAACTGCAGTGTAGTCTGGTAGGAATTTGGAGTGCCATGACGTGAGCCCTAGGAATGACCTTACTTTGGCAGTAGTTCTGTAGGCAGAAGTACTTGAAATACAGCTGTCACATGTCAGGCGTCAGGCTGTAGTCCTTTTCCTGACACTATGTGTCCCAGCAAAGAAAGTTTTTTCTGTTTGAACTTTCATTTCATCCACCAATAGGTCACAACCGGTCCTACATGATCCTACGGCAAGAAACACATGGAGGGCGCGTGTGTAACGTGCTGATTTTGGAGCCGTAGACTGGCCACAGACCAGCTGCAGGGGTTCATGTTATGTCTTTGTCATGTCAACCAAACTATGCAAGGCAAGGCAAGTTTATTTAAAGAGCACAATTCATACACAAGGTAATTCAAAGTGATTTACAGAAAAGAAGGGTAAAATCCCTTCATAAAATCATTCCATAAAAACATAAAATCATTCTAAAATCATTACATAAAGTTCCATAAATGATTCCATAAAACAAAAAAGAATAATAATCAAGAGATTGGATTTGAACATTGCCAAAGTTGAGGATTGTCGCACATCTTCTAGAAGATTGTTCCAGATTTTGGCAGCATAAAACTGAAACGCAGCCTCACCGTGTTTAGTTGTGACTCTGACTCTGGAGACCAGTCCCTGAGCTTCTCAGAGCTCGAGATGGTTTATGTGGCTCTAACATGTCAGAGATTTACTTTGGTGCAACACCATGAATATGGTCATATTTCCTGGTTCCGGTCAGGACTCGAGCAGCAGCATTCTGGATGTACGGCAGCTGTTTTACAGTTCGTTTAGAGAGCCCGGTGACTAGGCCGTTACAGTAGTCTAGCCTGCTGGAGACAAAGGCGTGGATTACGCTCTCTAAATCACTATTCCCTTGATTTTGGCAATGTTTTTTAGGTCGTAAACAGCTGATGATTTTTATTGATTTAACGTGGCTGAATAAATTCAGATGTGAGTCCATTATCACCCCTGGATTTCTAAACTGATGATTAGGTTTTTGAGAAAGAGTCTCGAGGTGACTGATAACACTTTCTCTTTGTTCCGTGGGCCAAAGACAATGGGCCTCATTCACGAAACGTTCTTACGCACAAATGTGTTCTTAAAGCCTTCTTACGAAGATTTTTGGCATTCACGAAACGTGTTCTTAACTCACAGTTCTTAGATCTAAGAACAAATTCTACGAACGCTCAGGAGGACTCTTACGCACAAGCAACGCTTGCACTTTCAATGCGCAATCGCCCTCATGATGGATTTTGCAACCTGATCCCAAAAAATGTAGCGCAAATAAAATATCCCAACAATTATTTATCATCAAAACAACTAAAATATACTCCATGGATAAATATATATTCAAATCCCAATTCATCAAAAAAAAAAAAGTAGCTGGCTGGATGTGCACTGCGCAGAGAGAGAATGTAAAGGGACCATTAGATTTATTTGCTGAAAGCCACGAATATTTGATGTCCCGCTTCAGGCTTCAGGCTTCCCTCTCTGTTCTTGCAGGTGTGCAGGATCATCAGAATAACATCGCAATGAAACGTGGTGTGCCTATTGCGCACGTAGCACCCCCAGATAACGACATGCGCCCCCAGCCACGTCTTGAGCCAGAGCACGGGGCTGCTGTATTAATTAGGCAGCGTCTAATCAAATGTAACCACACAGACTATGTATTTTGACTTTATTTTTCCATCATGATTGTGTAAATATTTTCTAGAGTTTCCGAAATGGTTTGGTTTCTGATTGATGGCCCACGTCCCGTTTCCTCCAGATCCCTCCGGTGCAGTCCAATCTTTTTTTTGTTAGTCTATTTTAAGTCAAAACAGTTCTTTTTAACCTCTGCGGTGGTGCGTTTCTCCGTGGAAACGGCATTTATGTTTCCTGCAATGGTGCTCCATGCCGACTCTTTTTGGATGGCCTGATGACCGGTGGATACACGTGAAAATAAGGTGGTCTTGTGTTCGCTCACTCCTTGTAAAAGCACCTCTATTTCAGTAGAATTGAAGTTTTTCTTTCGTTTGTTGTCCAGCTGCTCCTCAGTCTTGCCCTTGCGTGTTGCCATCTCCGCCTCCAGCTGCCTGTTGCGCACGGCACATTTTTTACCTTATATAGGAAATAATAGGCGGTGGCCTATGCAAATTAGGCCTTACATGCACGTGCATTGCAGTTGGCATTCATCAACCTAAGAACACGGGTGCGAACGATTATCCCTACTTAAGAACGTGTCGTGAATGTGGCGCAGTTTCCAACCCGCGCCTTCTTAAGTACACTTCTTAAGAAGACTTTTAAGAAGATGTTTGTGAATGGGGCCCAATGATTTCATTTTTGTCTGAGTTCAGCTTTAGAAAGTTGTTTTGCATCCACACACTGATCTGTTTGATGCAGTGACAAAGTAAATCTGCAGGACCATGTTCACCGGCCGTCAGTGACACGTAGATCTGAGTGTCGTCTGCAGAGTTGTGGTAGGACACGTTGCAGCTGCATATTAGCTCGCCTAAAGGAAGCATGTACAGACTGACCTGTCCCAGGATTGACCCCATTTGCTCTGAGACACAGTAACCAATTCCAACAAAGTACTTCCTGTCCTCCAGATAGGACTTGAACCAGTACCATTTAATTCCATCACTGTTTTTTTGTCCGTGAATTGTCCAATATCCTCTCAAAGAAACGCCTCAGCTCAGCACCACCGCTTAACCATCTTACCTCAGTGCAATGTGGCAACAAGATTGTCACTGAGAAGGCAATCAAACTGAGGCCTCTGGATTGGACAGCCACCTCCATGTCTTGGTCCATTTTTCACGACTTGCAACGTAATGCCTCCTCGTGCAAATGGCCAGAAACCTTCTCTGCTTATCATCACATGATTGATCTGTAGCTACGGAGACGGTGCAAGAGCAGTCCACTCCAACTCTGTCCTCAGCTGTTGTGGTGTCCATCATAGGCACCAACTCAAGGAACTCCTCAATGACTCATCATCACTGTCTCATCAACTCCATGAATAAATACGGCCAGTTGAGCCACATCTGTAATTTCGGTGCTCTCATCAATTACAACAACTATTTTTTAGCCCCCTGTCAGTCCAGGGCCTATGGAATTTTCCTACCTTTCTCCCTCGATACAGGACCCCTGCTCGGGACACACAGGTTCTGCAGCCGCCATCATGCATGTTTTGACAAACTCACCATCAGAATTCGGCTTTGACGCTAATGCTCTTAGATTAGCAAGCAGGTAGCTGGCTTTTACTGCTGCTTCGCCAACCTCACGGCTCCGGGTGAAAATGGACTGCTGTTTCCTCAGAGCCAGCAGCGATTCATTTATCTTCTTTCTCGTCAGTTGCCATTGCAAGATGTTATATTTTTCACCATGATGAGCCTCATAGTGACATTCCGTGAGCACCGACACTTACTGAGTGCACACCAAGCACCCAGGTTTCCCATTAGTCTGTAAATAAACAGGAAGCGGTGTCCTGGAAAACTCTACAGGCTGTATCTGCTTTTCTCCTTTTTGACAGAGACATTTTGGCTAATGAGTGTGAAAAGCAACCTACACCTTCTTTAGAAGGCGCATTGCTACCATCTACTGTTCAGTCTGAGTACCAGCGATGCACCTCTTTTTCTACTGATTAAAAGTGTGCCTTTCTCGTGACCAAACACCGTGTGCGATGAAGCACCACATTTTAGTAATAATGGTGCGTTTTGTAACAATGTAAAAAATGTTCACCTCATTGTGTAATAACACGGCAATTTGTAATAATCTGTCATGTTTTGTCATTTTAAAAAAGTGCAGCATCCGCATTTTGCAATAACTTTTTACATGTCCCCAAGCGGAGGAATAGCATTTTAGTAAGATTTTTTTCTTTACTTCTAAATTTATCCAGAATAGCTCCTGGCGTTATGGGTTATTGGAGGATGGAATAACGTGACCATCTTTCAAGCTTCAAGTTTTTTTTATTGGCCCGTTCTAAAAATATGATTTAACAGAAAAACATTTTAAAAAATGAAAAAGTCTGCAGTAATTTTAGAAAATCAAGTCAAAATATTAGTAGCAAAAAGTGTTAATCTAACAAGAAAAAGTTGTAATTTTCCGAGAATAACGTAATCTTATGATGAAAAGTCATCATTTTAGGAGCGTGAAATGGAAATATTAAAGAAAAAAGATTTTTTTTAAAAAGCGGTAATATTATGAAAAACAAACTGTCATGTTCTGCAGGACAGGAGTGAGTACTTCCTGTCCTGCGCTCTTACTGTATTTTGGTGTGCTGTACTTCCTGCTGGGGGGAAGCTGCAGCCGCTTCACCCCAGTGGTATGTTGCACAGCTGGCCACAATTACTATTAGTGGGGTTTAAAAGCCCAGCGTCGTCTCATGGACGGCGCTGGTTCGTTGGACCTTTGCTCTTCCTGTGCTGTCACTTAAATGTTCCTCCTCTGTGTCTATCCCGCCAAATGTACACCTTGTCACAGAGCCTTTTTACTTCTGCCGCCTTTGTTTGCTTCATTAAAGACTTTTATTTTTCCCACCGCTGCCTGTGTCTGCGTACTGGGGGTCAAGCACTCGACAGCTCCACAAGCAGATCGTGACACAAACAAAGCAAAGAGTAAAGTTGTCATTTTTGGAAAATTTGTTAAGGGAAAAGTCTAAATATTATGGGAATAAATTTGTAATTATGAGAAGAAAATTTACCAGAAGAAAGTTGAAATGTTTGGAAAATTACAAAAAAAAAAACCAGCAGAAATGAAAAAAACACCTGTAATTTTACAAAAATAAAGCAAAATATTAAGCAAAAACAGTCCATACTCAAAGGAGGAAAAAAAAATCACAATTCTATGGGAATAAACTTTATTATTATGAGTAATATAAGGAGAGGTAATGTCATTTTAGTCGAATGGAGTAGAAATTGTACAGAAAAAATATGTTACTTTTTAAAAGTCGTCCCTCATTTGTAGCGGTTAATTGGTTCTAGACCCGATTGTGATAAATGAATTTCCTCGATAAAGGATTAAATGTTAATGAATGGAATATTTACGTAGTTACAGCATGGAAAACGTGTTTATGACTTTCTAAGTACGGTTGTTAACATTATTAGAGCCTTCTAGATACGTAATAATACCCATATAGTCATCTTTACACTCCTGTTGTTCATTGTTTACAACACTCCATTTATGCTGCAGGGACTCGAGACTGCTGCTAGCTATCGAACTAGTGAGCTAACAAGCTTTCAAGTTAGCGAGCTAACAAGCAGGCGAGCTAATCAGTTAGCCTCCAATTTATTTCTTCTAAACTTAAGAAACCAAAAACTTACCACTTCCACATGGAATGGACAGAGAACTTTTTTCATTCTGTCATGCTGGACATGCTGTACAATAAATTATACATGTTGGCAGGTCTTCACTAAACTGAAAGTCCTCCCTGCAGTCCTCCACGCCCCACTTACAGTTCACCACGCCCCCCATCCACACCCACCCCCCACGTGGCCACCCGCCCCACTATGAGAGAAGCACTGGGGTAATGTAATGTAATGTCTCATCAATGTTTAGTTTCATTACTGCCGCCTAGTGAGCAGAATATTACATATCACTTCTATTTCACTATGTTTTGACTAATAGACCATACATCTGCCACGAAACAGCAATCATTCATTAATTCATTAATTTCTCTAAACACCTGATAGAGTGAGGGAGCAATAATCGAACCACAATATTGCGAGGGACGACTGTAATATTTTGAGAAACACACAAAACAAAATAAAGTTGTAATTTTTGGAAAATTTGATTGGGGAAAATGTTAGAATATTATGGATATTATGTACTTTATTCTTGTAGCATTATAACATTTTCTGCAACATCATTTTCTAAAAATTACAACTTTATTCTTTGATTTGTTTGTTCCTCATAATATTATGATGTTACTCTCAGAAAATTACTTCTTCTCTTTAGACTACAACTTTTTTCTCTTGATATCTTTACTTTATTCTTGCAAAATTACAGCTGATGTTTCCATTTTAGCTGTTTTCTTGTAAAATGATATTTCTATAATGTGCGCACATTGGATCCACCTGCATTAGAGGTTTGTAGCTTGTAATAAGTGAAATCCGCAAAGCAGCCAACTTATTATTATTATTTTTTACAAT
This sequence comes from Dunckerocampus dactyliophorus, assembly GCF_027744805.1. Taxonomy (NCBI): domain Eukaryota; kingdom Metazoa; phylum Chordata; class Actinopteri; order Syngnathiformes; family Syngnathidae; genus Dunckerocampus; species Dunckerocampus dactyliophorus. Next base: position 32,412,840 of record NC_072821.1, on the reverse strand, counting down.
TTTTAAATATGTTTTAAAGCTGTAAAACCTCACAATGCACTTTATTTAATTTTTTCAGGCAGGCGTTAACATTTTCTCACATTTCTCTCTCATTCAAACACTCTCAAAGTCCAAATTTTGTTTTAATTTGAATGATCAACCTACTTGGACACATGAAATTATTAAGTGACTCACACGTATTTCACTCCCCTGACTGTGCCTCCTGTCCTGGTGCCGTTCAGCTGTAGCGTTTTTGTATCTTTGTAAAAACATATTGCTCCTGTCGTCGTATTTGAACTGAATATTCATTTACAGCATTCCGTAATGGCGCCTTACAGCCACGTAACTTCTGCATTCCTTTAGCATATCCACAAGTCCAGCTTTCTCCCCTGCCTTTTGGGTACGACCTCAGGTGCCTTTGACGATGCTGAACGTTTCTCGACATCGTGGGTGATAAAACTTGCAAACATACAGCACTGTCACACCACTCGCGATCGAGCATTTACTGTATGTAAATTTGGCAAGCCGAACGCATTCTGTACCGCACAGGAAGTCACGGAGGAGATTGATTGCCAATGGTCTACCGTCCCTTACCCAATCAGGACACAACACGTGGGTTCTCCCTTAGCCAATTAGCACGCAGAACACAACACTAAAATAATTTAGCGAAACCACAATGTATCGAGGGAACACTGCACTGGTTGTATTTCTAAGAACAGTTGCATTAAATTACCAAGTCATTCCGTCTGTGGGCCTGGAGTTGGATATACAGTATATGCAGGAAAAGCAAAACACATGCACACATAATTTAACTCCTGATGATGGTGTGACGCACCATACAGTCCTTTTAATTTTTGTAGTTAAATAGTCTCCCAACACCAATGACATCAAAGAAAAGTAAATGATCAAATGCCATAATTGGACAAAGTAGGGCAAGAAAGACCTTCAAAATGACTGACTGTGAATATTCTCATTCATCCAGCTCATTGTATTCTCTGGGCATTGAATCAATCGCAACTGGACTGTTCAGGTTGTCCAAGAAAATGTTTCGCCTCTCATCCGAGTATGTATTTGTCCTGTAAACAAGGAGGCATGTCCAGACAGGAATGGTTTTGCTCTTTTGTGGTGTCAAACGACAGTCGTTAGGACACAATGGAGTGGGGCCCCCGCCCACAAGCGATGGTCATTTGATATCACCTTTGTTAGCATTCCATTCAGACGTAATCATGGTCATGGATGCACCTGAAACCAAGGTGGCTATGCCTTGTTTATTTGTTAGAAGCTACATGATTGAATCTTTTAGGAAGGGATGAAAGGACAGCATTGTACTTTGTATGTGGGAGAATGCTGGTGTCGCAGACCCCCCCCGCTGTTCAGAGATGGCTTTAGAGGATAAATACACTGGATCTTGCACCAGTTTCTCAGACTAAAGCTGTCCTGTCTAGCCTGACTCGTGTTTGTCCCACCTAGTCTGATGAAACCTGCTTGGATGAGAGGCGAAACGTCTTCTAAGACAACCTCAACAGTCCAGTTGCAATCGATTCAATGCCCTGAGACTTTAAACTGTCTCTTAACAATCTCTCTCCTATTTCTTTTTTTTACCTGACGTATACCGTCTAAACAGAAAATGGCACAAAAATTCTGATTCGAAAGTATAGCCGCAGTTCCGCTCTCCTTGTCTCATATTCGCAGGCATTAATTTCGCCTGCTTGTTCATTCGTTTTAGGCTGGAAGCATGTACGATGAAATGAGAGCTGCAGAATCTGACGGCCAACACGTTCCCTCTATGGTTTACACATCTGCAAGAAAAATAGTAGATTGTGACAAAACAAGGTCATAATACTCATAATACTCGCAAACATGATCACATTCACTTTCATTCACAATATTTTAATACTGCACCATTCATTCTATTTTTGAGTACAGTGGTACCTCACCTAACAACCACCCCGGTTAGCGTGTTTTTCGGGTAACATCCCAAATTTTGCATTCGCCTGCTTGTTTAGCATCCAAAACACTGTCCAGTTTGTTTACGCCGCCATCTTGGATCAATAGTACGCACGCATGGGTATGCATTGTCATCACCACTTCCTGCATCTGTGAAGCAGTCGTGTCTCGCTGCGTCCCGCCACGCAACAGCAGGCGTTACCCTTAGCTTCATTAATTCCATTATCTACACCTACTTGAGAATTCCCCCCGACTTGCTCCAAGAGATGGTGGAAAAGTGAACCCATTCATGTGAATGAGACACGCAGAGACACGCTTTGATACACACCGCCTGCATTGTTTGCACATTGGTTGCGCCACCTTTTTAGTGCTTTTATGGATTTTACATTTGTCAAATTTGACAGCAGCACGTTTTTTTGGTGAACAAATTGCTGTTATATGGTTGTCCATTTGTTTTTGTCCAAGAGTGTCCACTATAGGTAAAATCATGTTAAATGTTCACGTCTCCATTTCATACAGTAGGTCATGTTTGTGGCATTATTATTTGAATGTAAAATTGCATGTTAAAAATCCTTTAACGTTTTGTGGCAGGAGTGCATAAACTGGGTAAAAGTGATGTTAAATGTTGTCCATTCATTTGCCATTTGTAATTATGTTTGCATTATTTTGTGCTTGTAAAACTATAATTAATGTCTATAAAATGTGTTTTGTGTTAACATTTTTGGGATTCATTGAATTTACATAATTTTCTGTGGGAAAATTTGCTTTGGTTAGAGTCCGTTTTGGTTTGGAACGGATTAATGACGTTAACCAAGGCACCACTGAAGTTAAAGTATTCTCAAATAATAGAAAGTGGAAATGAAAGTCTATATTTGCCACCTCAGTGAATAACCCGAAAAAAACGGACTTACCACACTGATAGAGCTCATTGACACGTGCAGTGTCATTGCCGCTCATCTCCTGAGCACCACCAATCACCTCGTCAGGATTGTTTATGGCAACAATGGTTGGTTCTCCGTTTTTGGAAAAAGCCATGCTGGAAGACAAATAACATTTAAAAAAAAAATCATCAGTGGCATACAGAACAGTAATCCTATGAAAATGGGAAGCCAGTTCATCATAAATATTGCTGATTTATTACAGTCAATTTATTACAGAGGTCAGTTATTACAGTCAACTCAGCTCAAGTTTCATGATAAAGAAATAAAGACCACCTTATAGAACAGGGGTTCTCAAATGGTTTCAACCTGGGACCCACATTTTCCAAGGGTAATTAGGTGTGACCCACTTTATTTTTATTTATTTTTTATTATATACATAATTTTACACTTTCTCTTTTATTTGGTATATTTTATATTTTATGTTTTCATTTATGATTATTGTATTTATTTTTACTTTTATTTAACTAATTGTAATTTATTTTTATTACTGATATATTTTCACACTTTTTAAAAGTCTTTTTTATTTGATATATTTGTATTTATTTTTTTCACTTATTAAGTTTTTTTAACTTTATTTTTACTTTGTATTTATTTTATTTGTATTTGTTTTTTATTATTTGTATATTTGTACACTTTCTTTCTTTAAGTCTATATTATTTGATATATTCTTATTTATTTTTTCATTTATACATTATTATACTTTTATTTAAGTCAAACCAAGCAAATGCATACATAAATGTCATACATAAATGTCATCCAATGAAACAGTATTACAGATAATTACATGTCCAAAGCGCATTTTCGAGGAATTTATTAAGACATTTTGTCAAGCAAATGAGGAAGGACATACCTGCATGCAAATAATGCATAAATGAAAATTAAATATGAAAAATGACCTGATAAGACTACAAAATCACATATTTCAATGATACCAAAGAGGAAGATGACTAAAATATTCCTCAATTTTACTTCAAAATAAAAAAAAACATGTCAGCCATCGGTTGTATGTGACATATTTTTATGTCATTTTTGACTTTGACTCATCTGCGACCACTGTTATAGAATACATGCCACACCCATTAGAGCAGGCGTTTTCTAAGTGTGAGGCGTGACTTTGAGTGGTGACAGTGGGATCATATGACATTAAAAAAAACATTAAAATTGTAGCTAAACACACCAGCTGACGACAAAAAACAGTATTTGATTCCAGTCTCACATTTAAGCTGTCTATCTGTGCCATTTCGAATGTTTAGGCAAAATGTTAAAATGAAATATATTGAACGTTTAAATAGATTAATTCAATCATTTTCTATGCCGCTTGATCTTCACTAGGGTGTTAAAACAGATACTGATATTTAAAATGTTTCACAAATATGTTGGACGCAACATATTTTGCCATTGTCTTAAAAAAAAAGAAACTTAAAAGGCAGGCTCATTAGCTGTGTGGCCCACAGTGTGAGACTTTGAAAACCCCCTGCATGAGAGTAATATGCAGGTTATACTCCCGTGCAAGCGTTTTCAACGTCTCACACTGTGAGCCTCACTACTAGAAGCCACACGTTCATACTCACTTGCTGTAGTGCATGACAGAGTCAAAGTCGTAGGGAGTGCTCAAGTTGTTCGTGTCCACCTTCTGAAAGTTTCTTTCAGCTCCTGCACGCAAGATCAGACCAGAATAAATACAAATATACAGTGGGACCTTGGTTAGCATCATTAATTGGTTCCAGAAGGCCCAACTCCAACCGAAACAGACATTAACCGAATTAATTTTTCCCATAAGAAATAATGTACAGTGCCGAAAATTCTTGTGTATAAGCCGCACCCACTAAATTTAGAAGAAAAAACTGATTTGTACATAAAGCCGCATCGGTGTATAAGCCGGTCATAAAATGGCATATTGTGGTGCGCACGGGTCCGTGAGGACCAGGCAGCTTGAATTCAAGAAATAACTCATGACAAAATTGCCACATTGTATCGTTGGGAACAGCCAAGTCTTCAATGGAGACAAAAGTAACCTTGTTCATTTATCCCTTTCATTTGTAATTTGTATAAATTTAGAATTGCTTTATGCATGTAAAACTATCACTGTAAAACTATAAAAATGTGTTCTGTGGGGGGTTTTTAGAGTCAGTTTCTGATGGCATCATAGACAGGCGACACAGCTGACTTCTGGATCCAGTTGCCATTTTGTTAGCAAGCTAAGGATGCTAACAGGATGTTTTATGATGACAATACATTACAAACACAGTTGTAACACTGACTGGAAAATGTACGCAAACCGTGGCAAAATTTTGGCGTAAATTTTAGAAAAACTTGCTAACCAGGGCGGACGCTAACCACGGTTAACCAATGTAATTGAATACTGTAAATTTCGGACTACAAGCCGCTACTTTTTTCACACGCTTTAAAATCTGCGGCTTAATTGATGCGGCTAATTTATGGTTAAAAGAACTACAGTTCCCATGATGCTAAGAGTGCAGATTCAGGAAGTAGTGAAGTGTACACTAATATCCCATTTGTGTTTTGATCGGACAAATCTTAAGTAAGTTTGACCAAGTGTAGAATGACTACAGCTTCTGCTTGGACATTAACACCGCGGCAGTTGTAGGTAGGATTTCAGGGTTTATAGTGTGTCTTTAAAATATCCCATGCTACAACGTGGACACCTGACGCTTATAGACAAGTGCAGCCTATATATGTTATCTTCTTTTTTGCCATGTCTTCTTCTGAGTGTTTGCATCAAGGTGTGTGGAAAATATGGCCTGCATGTGATCTAGGTAGGCGAGCTAACCGTCTTTGATGTTGTCGAAGTTAATGGTGACGTGATCATCTCTGTCAGAGCGAACTTGCTCATGGTGGAATCCAAGGGCATGAAGAACCTCATGCTGCACAGTGCCAAGGTACACACAGCCGTTTTTCTGCAAGGAGATTGCCTGTCCTCTGGGCTGACGACCCAGGTACGACCAACACCTGACACAGACATTATTCGGAAAATTTCTGAGTTTAATCATCAAGAACCAAACAGCTGTACCGTCCACTTTCATTTGCTGAAAGTCAAACTGCCGACTTTTGTTGTCGGCAGTTCCCTCCTACTACTTCTTCTTCTCCTACTACTAGAGATCTTCACCACAAGACAAATAGCTAACCTCTTCTTATTCTGTCCCATTAACTTCAATGTGCTGCATGTGATTCCCTACCCAGATCCTGGGAAGAAGTACAGGTAGTTTCTATGCCACCAGCGTCTCCACCTAAAGCGAATGCAGGTGTCTTTATAGAAACTCAGCAAGCCACGGATGATGGTCGATCGCTCTGTGCGGCCTGTGGACACACACATGCAGTACTGGTAGTGAGTGCCCTCTCAACATTATTCTAGTTATCTACAGTACCTATTGAAATCACTTGTCCTAAAAATGCACTGAAACATGCAGTACGAGCACACTGAGGTGCAATACAGCATAGGACAATGCAACCCAATGCCATACATCAGGGGTGTCCAAAGTGCGGCCCGGGGGCCTTTTGTGGCTCACGGCTGTGTTTTCATTGGCCCGTGGCACATTCTAAAGATATCCTTTTAGACTAAAATTCTAGAAAAAAAAAAAGTAAAAATTGAATGATCGGCAGTAATTTTACAAGAATAAAGTCAAAATATATATTAAAAAAAGTTGTAATCTAACAAAAATTTGTAATTTTACAAGAATAATGTCATAATATTATGAGCAAAAATAAATCATTTTAATAGGTTGAAATATTAAAGTAAGAAGATTTTTTTTTATAGTCGTAACATAATGAGAAAAAAACAACAAATATATTTAAACATATTTGAAAATTAGGTTGTGGAAATAATGCTACTTGGATGAAGTCAAAATATGGGGAAAAAAGTCATTATATTACAAGAAGAACATGTACAAGAAGAAAGTTGAAAAGTTGGAAATGAAATGGGAAAAAGAAAGCAACTGTCATTTTCTGAGAATAAAGTCCAAATACTCAGAGAAAAACATCATATTCCAATGTGAAAAAAGTAGGATTTTCATGAAAATAAACCCGTAATATTATGAAGAAAAATAATGCAATTTTAAATATTAAAGAAAAAAAATGTTATATATATATTTTTTGTAATATTACTGTATGAGAAACAAACAAAACAAATAGGTTGAGAAAACTTTATTATATTATGAGAATAAAGTCAAAATGTTATGGGAATAAAGTGATAATATCAGGAGAACAACATGGACAAGAAGAAAGCTGAAAAACTCCAAATAGAAATGGAAAAAAGAACAGCTGTAATTTTGTGAGTCCAAATATGATGAGAAAAAAGTCATGCAGTATTCTAATGAGAAAAAAAGTATCATTTTTACAAAAATAAATAAATAAATAAGAAATAAATAAATGGATGATTACTTACTGTAAGATGAGGAGATAGAGATGGGAATGTAGACATATTTTCCATATTTCGGCCATTTGCATCCTGTGTCTGTGCAGGGATCGGCATTCCTTTGCACATTTAAGGCGATGTCGCCATGAATCAGATGCGTCGCTTCAAACAGCAAACAGAAGAAATATATTCAAATTAATTATACAAATACAAAGATATGTGTGTGTGTGTGTGTGTGTGTGTGTGTGTGTGCTCTTACTTATGTTTGCATTTACCCTTGCAATGATTTCGTTGACATCCAGGTTTTCTAAAAATAAATAAATAAATAAATAAGTTAAAAAAATACATATATATATATATATATACAATTTACAATTAATTTAATTTACAATTAAATTAATAAGTGAATAAATTAAACATAACAATTACTACTGTCCTGGTTAAGTTTATAAATCTAGAACAGGGGTGTCCAAACCTTTTCCGTACAGAAAAATAAAAAAATTACACTTTTTGAAGCAACCCATGTAGATATGCTGGGACGTACAGCTAACAAAGCGTATTATTAGTATGAACTTTTTCTCCTTACGTTACACTTTTTTGCTGTTTTTTTTTTTTTTTTACAAATATTTCAAATTTCTTATTGTACATTATTTTCATGTACTTTATTTTCATAATATTTTGACTTCATTATCATAATATTACCACTTTTTCCCCAACCTAATTTTAAAATTGCAACTTTATTCTGTTGTTTGTTTGTTGTTTGTTTTCCTGTTTAAGCATATTTTTAAAATGTGCCAAGGGCCGATAAAAAAAACAGTCACGCGCCGTAAATGGCCCCCAGGCCACACTTTGGACACCCCTGATCTAGCAGAAAGAGTGGGTCAACACTTTTCTGCACAGGTTTACTTACCATTCTCATCACTGCCCTTGGACACGGTCTGAAAAACAAAAATACATCACTTTTTTGTCTCTGTATAAGGCAAATTAAAAATGATTTTGGTGTATGTTTTTACTAGGGCTGTCAAAAATTGCATATTAATGACAGTAACTAATTTATTTAATTAATTTTGTTAAAAAAAAAACAATTTGTGCAATTAACGCAGGTCAAGCCACCCCCTCTCTGTTATGACGACAGACGGGGACGCAATCGACTCCCCACCGAGTCTGCCGTTCTTTTCACAACAACATCTTTATTAAGTGTGTATGTTTGGTCTAAATAAACAGAAAGACAAAGAAAAACAGTAAGTGGATATTCTTATCACTCACTAGGGTCATTCTTACTGCAGAAGGTACAACTTGCTGCATTTAAATATGCATTCAGCTTCAAAAATTACATGGTGTCTGTGAACGCAACCCTTAATGGCTCATAATAACACGGTTAAAGTGTGATTCTGCTACTATTAAAAAGACTAGTGTTAGGTAAAATATCTTTTCAGACATGTGCGCTATCTTTTAGCCTGATTTAAATTTTCAGTTCATTTGGAGCTGTTAATACATACAAATATATAAAATTGTGTGCTGAAATTTATTTTTTTGTTCATAAAATACAGTTTAAAAAAGGGGGCATATTTCACACAGTTGTGAATAGTGATTAATCAGATCAATTAATTTGAAAACTGATTAATTTGATGAAAATATTTAATCCTTTGACTAAAATGTTTAATAATTTGACAGCTCTTTTTTTTTTTTTTACATATTTAGTATTCTTACTGGATAAATGCTTATCAGTGACAGCAACAGGATGATAGAAGTCATGATTGGAGTCATGATTGCAGTCTGATTTCGTTAATCTTCAAATCTGGGTGAAAAAAAGACAGAGTAATAAGATAATATGTCCTCTGCAGTAAGTAATGTGACAAGTAGCCAAGTTATACGCAAGTAGTAAGTAATAAGTAGGTGATGTTTACCTTTCCTGCCAGGTCCCCGATGCTTGGATGCATATGCTCGAGGCTCCTGCTTTATATTCGTCTCACAACGGGCGTGTCTGTTCATCTCTGCTGTCAATCAAAATACTTTCTTTGCAGGAAAATGAAGAGATAGTATTGATGCAGGAAGGATGTCACAACAAGAAGGATAATTAAGAGAGAACAGGATTCGTAATAATGATATCATGAATACAGTACAGGTGACATAGTTAGAATGGAATCTAGTAGAAGAAGGTATATTTCCAGTTTTTTCACTTATGACAGTAACAGTAACTTATGACAGTATGACAGTAATCTCCGTGAAGGTTGAATGCTTTGCTCGCTTGCCTCGGGTTAAATGTCATCCTCCTTCTCATTTACCAATACTTGAATTCCTTATGAGAAATGGAGTTTTTAACTTTGCTATCTTTGTGTCCTCAATGTCGTCAAAGTCTAACTTTAGCGTAAGGACTGGTCGCCGGTAGTGTTTGTCTGAGTTTGACCGATTCCGGTTCCGATTCCTCATTTCGATTCTGGTTCCGAACGATTCTCGATTCCGATTCTTTTCAGAGGTAGGGTCATAAAAGTTTGCATGGTTTAAATGAGGGCGCTAAATAAAGTTCTTGGATGAAATGTCTGAATGTCTCAATGATTTTTTTTCCATTATATGAACATTTTTTTTGTGTCTTGAAAAAACAATTACACATATCCTGTTGTTTATGTGTTGGAGAGTGTCTTATGATGCAGAATAGACAAAGTATAACTTAACCATGTTACTGAGTTCCTACTAACCTGTGTGCAGAAAGTCGATGGTTTGATTTAGTTTTTTTTTAACAAACTCCCTTCAACGCAATAGTAATTTATTGGCGGTCCCTATTATACACAATCAGCGATTAGAGCGGCACTTCCCGTGCAAGCTCCCCGCACCATGTAAGAGCAGGCCGTGCACAGTGAGGGGGAACTACCAGTGTTGCTACGGAGCTGAATATCTAACTGCCAACGTGAACTTAACAGCGACGGAGATGAATATCCAACGTCCAAGGTGAAACTAACTTCACTACGGTAAACAAGTACGGTGAATGGAGTAACACTTACATGGGGTCTGATCAACTTCCTGGCTAAAGCTGGGGTTAACATCAGGTCGTTTGTCTATGAAAAAATACACAGCCTTATTACGTTAGCTGGATATTTGAGTCAACCACCGTATTCGCAGGATAAAGTACAGTTTGTTTGCTGCTTCAAGGTTGGCATAAGATCAGCGTAATTTATTGTTTTACTTACCTGAATGGTCGGAAGAAGTCTGAAAATACAGTGGAACCTCAGTTAGCGTCCGCCCCGGTTAGTGTGATTTTTGGCTAACATCGAAAATCTACGCCAAAATTTTCCTGTTAACGTACAATATGCCGCGCATTTTCGTGTGTTATTAGTACGGCGGGTGAGTCCAACTGTGTTCTTAATGTATTTTTATCACAAACATCCTTGTTAGCGTAGCTGGCTAACAAAGCGGCAACCGGAACCGAAAGTTACATTGCCTCTCTTTGATGTCATCCGCGGTTGACTCAAACATTTTAACACAAAAGATATTTTTATAGTTTTACAATTGTGGTTTGACATGCATTCTTTAAATTTCTAATTTATTGTTAAAACTAGACAAGAAAGTAAACACAACATGGATAGAGGGATGACAGACAAAGTAGAAAGAGAGAAAAGACAGCGTTCAGTCTGCTCTGATCAGGAGTTCCTGTGCCTGCTCCACACCGTAAAACATCAGGCAGATGTCATTTACGTAGTCCAGGTCTGCAAGGGCTCCTTCTTGACTTTCTAGGTGTTTAGTGTGGATTTCACCTGGCTATGCAGCTCAGTAAGTTAACAGTAAGTAATGTGTAACGACTACGTTAGTGTAAAACATACGCTAATATAGCATTATTGGGTTATTGTGTTGATGCTCTGCTGGTGTTCACCAGTGTGTTTATTAAATATCATTGAAAATGTCAAAAGGTCACACAGAGTTATGCAATCACACTAAATAAGCATGACAAGGCATCAAAATCATCACTAAACCATTTTTAAGCTGACAGCTTTAGGGTTGAAAACTCTCCTCGATTACTATTTAGATTGACTTCCCACGACGTGTTCAAACCCTGTGGAGTGCGGTTACATATAATTCTGTGCATTCTTTTCATCTTCTACGAAGGATCAACAGCATCGTGACACGCTATAAGTGGTATGTACAAAAACAGTCTCAGACTTTACTTGATCATCCGACTCAACTCTGTCCTGTCAACATGACTGAATGAATTCCACAGTATGTACAAAATTGTTTCGCTCCAAGATTCAAGTTTCCAAACCTACTACTCAACTTCTCAGTTTTAAGTCCCGGTGATGTTACCTCTGTGGTGTTGTAGTGTCAGCATGTTAACATAAACAAAACCAAAAAGCCCGTCAGTGTCTCCTGGGAGCAAAGGCAGAATGGACACATTTGAAGTTCATACAGTCGATAGGGCTCCAATGGGTATTTGAATGCTTTGTTAGGAATTAAGAAGAAGCGTTTTATTGTCATGAATTGACGTGTTTTACTTGCAGATTCATTAAATTTGCTACCTTTAACCCATCACACCGGTGAACACAACAAAAACTGGATCGGGCAGGTGGGGAGGGGGGGATATACTGTATTTATCATTAGGGTTTAGGTGACTTGGTCAAGGGTACCACATCAAGTACAGGCAAGTGGGGATGGACAGTCCATTGCCACATTTCCTCGAGGTTTAGTATGGTTTATTTCAAACATGCATACAATGTTACATTGCTCACACAGCTCCAAAGGCCAACCCCCTCCCGTCTCTGAATGCACCTGTCCAATGCCCAGCTCCCCGGCGTCCCCCGCACGCACGGCCAAACCCACAAGGATGCATGATCCATGGCCAGACCAACAATTGTGATGGTTAATTTTGAACAGTCCTCTTTATCAAGCCACTGACATCTCAACATCATGCGCCATCTGTCAACTGCACTGACAAAACATTTTGGTCAAGGGTCGTTTTTTTAAGGATTATGCAAAACTAGTTTCCAGCTAACTTTGCATAAGGTATGCCAAGGATGACTTCATTAGTTTTAGGTGAGGATCCGGATAAAGATAGTTGGTGCTCGGCACCCAACATTCTATAGTAGGATCTATTTATCAGCTCCTCACAACAGTGAGGTCTGACTGAATCGTAAGCAGAAAACTGTCCCTACAAGTCTTGGGGCAGGGGTGGATTGGCTGTTGGGATTACTAGGAGTTTTCCCAGTGGGTTGATCGAACTGGGCAGATGGACTACCGTTCGTTTATTCATTGCAGCGCCTTACAATGTTACACTATATAAAATGGAACTTGAGACGGGCCAAGCACGATGACCAAGCGGAAAACGGCTACTCAAGTTGAAGCCCGTTTCCCTTTCGACAGCCCGAAAGCTCATCAATTGGCTCTGCTGTTTTTGCTAACGTGTGATTGGCCGTGCCCACTGTCACTCCATGAGTGCCCAGACTTGCTTTTGTTAGTTAGCCAGGAGTCCATGTTCATCTGCACTGTAAGTTAACATGTTGGTCATCTGTCCTGCCTGGGTCACGTCAGCAGGAGTGATTTTAATATGGAAGATTAATCACATAAAGTATTCACATTAACATTTGAATCAGTGGCGGCTTCTGGTCTTTGAAACAGAGGAAGATCAGTGAGGTCTGACGTAGATCTAACATGATTTTAGCAACGCTGTCTGCTGCCATACTGGCTGGGCTAACTAACAAGCTACACCTCCCATAACGGTGATATGATTTACGAACTACCAAAATTCACATTGGGATTATGTAGTTGACTTACAATATACTATGTACAAAGTGACAAAATATCTCTAGAATTGAATTGCTGGGAAATACTTCACTCAGAAAGAGACTTCACATCTGTTCTGACCGCTGTCTCCCCTTTCCCGGCATACAACGCAGGCATGCGGACTCAGTTAGTCAAAATCAAGAACCGCGCTGCTCCATAGATCGCCAGTGAAGCACAGCTTCCCAAGGAAGTGACGATTTTTTTTGGTTTATCCAATCAGGGCCTTACTTTGTCGCTGTGAGTTTCCATGAGCTGTAGCTTGAGCATCAATGAAGATTTACCACAGCGTCCGTGTTGCTGCCGAGGGAGGAGCGCCCGCATCAGAGAGCAAACTCACTCAACAGCAAGAAATTAGCTAACATGAGAGTCCGACATGACATAGTGAAAAAAGGTTAAAGTTCTCCTCCCATTCCACATGCAATTGCTACCTTTATGGCTTCTTATTTTGTCCTTCTTCCCCACTCAGTTTCAAGCAATTTTGTAAGGTTAGAATAACTAAATTGAAGGCTAACTAGTTAGCTTGGAAGCTTGCTTGAAGTGGTGGCCGTCTCTTGTGTCCCTGCTAACCAATTCCATGCAACAACAATGACATTTTGCGATACCAACGTGAGTTATTGTGTCTTATTATTGCTTATCATGTCTATTATATTGAGTAATGCGAATATAAAGGTGACTATTGGGGTGTTATTTCATGTCTACGGGGCTCTAATAATGTTAAAAAGATGTTTTTAGAAGATCATAAACAGGTTTTTTATGCTCTAACTACAAAAATATTCAATGTATTAACATTTATTGACTCCAACTTTGTGGAAATTCACTTATCGCGATTTCAATAACATGTACTGTATGCTATGTCTATTATATTGAGTATTGCGTATATAAAGGTCACTATAGGGGTGTTATTTCATGTCTACGGGGCTCTAATAATGTTAAAAAGATGTTTTTAGTGGGTCATAAATAGGTTTTTTATGCTCTACTACAAAAATATTCAATTTATTAACATTTATTGACTCCTACTTTGTGGAAATTCACTTATTGCGATTTCAATAACATGTACTGTATGCTATGTCTATTATATTGAGTATTGCGTATATAAAGGTCACTATAGGGGTGTTATTTCATGTCTACGGGGCTCTAATAATGTTAAAAAGATGTTTTTAGTGGGTCATAAATAGGTTTTTTATGCTCTACTACAAAAATATTCAATTTATTAACATTTATTGACTCCTACTTTGTGGAAATTCACCTATCGCGATTACAATAACATGTACTGTATGCTATTACATATTATTACATATTGCTTCAATTGGTGTTTATGGTTTATAAAAGAAAATAATGCAAAAATAATTATAAATGACGAATGGATGGAACTTATTGTTCATGCAGGATATGGGTGCTTTGTCTGGACACTCAATTTAAGAGAACGATACAGTACTGAGCAAACAGAGTAGTTTGTTAGGGTACATCCGATACTATACAAAAACCTTGGCAAAATTTTGGCGAACATTTTCATACAAAAACTGGGGCGTACAAAAACTGAGCTTTGACGGTATTTCTCTGCTTCCAAACAATCCGAGTTGATGCCAAAGAGTTCAATTTTGGTTTCGTCTGACCACATCACTTTCTCCCAAGCCTTGCCTGAATTATTCAAGTTTTCATTGACAAACTTCAGACTCGAGCAGGGGAGGTCATGCGGACAATGGAGGATCTCAATCAATTACGATGTGTTACTATTGTTTTTTTCTTGGTGATATGTGCCCTGTGATTGGCTGGCGACCAGGCCAGGGTGTCGCCCGAAGTCAGCTGGGATAGGCTCCAGCATGCCCCCGCGACCCTAATGAGGAGAAGCGGCATAGAAAATGGATGGATGGATGGATGTCGTCCCGGCTCCCTTAAATTGTTCAAATAAACCAACCGGAAATTCTGGAATATTCGTGCTTTTTTAAAGGGGTAAGCTTACAAAATCAGCAGGTGGTCAAACCATTTCCAGTTTCCCGGACTGTGAACTTGACTCGACTACAAATATATGTCTGAAAGTGTTCGGTCTATAACTTACATAACCTAGAGACCCATACACAGTGATTGGTTATTGACTTACCGTAAGCTGATTTTAACATTTGACAGGAAATATGAAAAAAATATCCATATGTACTTCAAATATTTCTGCTGAGAAAAGATTTTTGCCCCCCGGTCCTCAAGTTCACATTGGTAGCAACATTTCCAGTAAAACAGGTCATAGGTGTCGTGACCTAGTTTGTTAAAGATGAAAAAACCCAAGGCACTACAAGTACACAAGTATGTTGTGTGCATGACATGAGTAACATGCAACATAACCATCCAGCCACACGTGTTTTGCCAGAATGTCAGTCTCAAACTGTCTGTCACAGCTCAGATTTTTTCCTGATATTGGCCGCACGGTGGTCCAGTGGTTCGCTTGTTGTTTTAGCTTGTCGTGGGTTATGGCCCCAACAGTAGTCTGTGTTATTATGATGATGATTATTATTATTGTGTGAGGGAGGGACGACTGTAGTTTATAAAATGTCAATGAAATGAATGCATGACAGGGTGCTTTATATAACTGTAACATCCCGACAGAGGCACACTGAGGTCTTTTTTTTTTAGCTTTATTCCAACGTTAACACTCAACAGCAGTGCTTTTTACAAATATGTGTTCCTTGTTGTGTTGCTCAAACATATGGTTATATATTTGTATATTGTTTAAAATTCACGGAATAAGTCTTTGGACACAGAAAGCACAATATTGTTTAAAATTCATGGAATGAGTCTTTGGACACAGAAGGCACAATATTGTTTAAAATTCATGGAATGAGTCTTTGGACACAGGAGCTTTTGATTAAAGTTGAAATACGGGACATTTATGGGAGAGCCACGGGAAAGAAGGGCAAAATCCAGGAGGAAGGATTGACAGGGATGAGCTGGAGTTTTACTGCCTTGAATGTAAGTCAGATTAATGTACTGTACTGGATGCTACTTCTTCTTATGTTCTTCTTTCAAACCCCTTATTGAAGTTGATAATCCCAAAGCAAAATACAAAGCAAGATTAAGTGTTAAGCGATTTGCAGACATCTCCAACAGTATGCTGGCATTTCATGGGACATAAAGTCAGGCGGTAATTCAAACCAAAGTTGTGCTCAAATTCCGAATTGTACGACCTCCACTGTACATTGTTCATGCACTGTGGGGAGAACAAAATGTACTCTGAGAGTACCCATACAAACAGAAGTACTGCAGTTGAGAACTCACAACTAGTCAGTGTGAAAATGACTCTTGTGTCATATCAAACTAAGGCCCTGTCAACACGGAAACGTTCTTGAGATTATTTTTTTTTTTTGGCGGGTTGAAAAAAGTCGCATCCTCACTGTGCCGGAATAGTACGTAGTTGCATCCAGACGGGAACGCATCACTGACTGAAAATTATGTAATACACAAGGAACACCTACATGTGGCGCTGTGAACAGGCACGCAGACAGAACCACGTGACACTCCAAACCTTAGAAGAAGTAAGAACGCGTGCGCATGAGTCCGTCGTCTTCCGCTTAGGAGAAGTGGAATTACATCTGCGAGTCACTACAGAGTATAAGACAACAAAATACCAGGAGAATGTCGACAGAGGTGAGTCATGTCCATCGGAATATTCAGATATTATGTTGGCTTGTCGTCAAAGCTCACTTCTGGTCAAGTGACGGCGACGAGGCAGCGCTGTGTCCATGACATCACCGTTCTCCTATTGCCTTTCTACACGGCAACGACAAGCCGGCGTTTTCAGATTTTCCCGCTCTGGAAGTTTTCAAAAAATACCGCTTCAGGTCACCCAGAACGCCCTTCCCGTGTGGATGAGAGGCTGAAACGATAAAATACTTTGCCGTTTTGACCTGAAAACGTTTCCCTGTGGCTGGCCCCTTAAAAAACACTGACAATGTCACACAAAGTTGGGCAAGGCAGGGTCAAAAACAGATCTGTGGATGACATTAAGGTTGACTTGACATGACAGGGTTGGAGAACATACTGTTCAAACCCTATGGAGTGTGCTAACATAGTGTTCTGTATATTCTTTTCATCTCCTTGGAAGGATCATCAACAGTGTCACTCTATAGGTGCTGTGTAAGAGTCTCTGACTCAACTCGGTCCTGTCAACATGATTTAATACATTTTACAAGGTGTACAGTATGTGCCACCTCCCACACAACTTCTCAGTCAAAGGTATGGGGGGCTGTTTGAGATATCATTCAGATTTGGAATTGGGAATCTGGCTAGAAAAGTAGCGTACAGATGGTTCTACCCTCCACCACTGTTCCCTCTGAGCTGTGTGTACAGTATGTACCATCGTGAACCACTAGATGGTACTCAAGCATAGTGTTTGGTGTACCTGTGTGAGACATTAGCTTGACACAGAAGTTGCCTGTCCCTATGATTTTGTAATGTAGCCAGCGACACTGGTTGTGACAGCGCACCATTTTGCACTTTTTTGTGTACATTTGCCGACCAAACGCCTCAGTAAGCGTTATGGGCGCCACACACGGGAGGCGACAAACGACTGCGATTGGCGACACCCGTGAGCGACGTACTCACACAATTGTGGAGGGCCTAGAAAAAATAACTTATTTTGAAAAAAAAAACATAAAATAATAATAATTATTTAAAAATAACAAAATAAAAAGTTGCCCTG
This sequence comes from Dunckerocampus dactyliophorus, assembly GCF_027744805.1. Taxonomy (NCBI): domain Eukaryota; kingdom Metazoa; phylum Chordata; class Actinopteri; order Syngnathiformes; family Syngnathidae; genus Dunckerocampus; species Dunckerocampus dactyliophorus. The sequence goes on along the minus strand of NC_072821.1, from coordinate 32,395,148 downwards.
TTGTCATTCTTTATCGTGAAACTTTCAAGCGTTTGTGCCGCTGGCCACGTTGCGTAGCTTCCAAGGAATTGAAACCACTTAGGCGACCACTATAGAGTGTGATGACTTTTTCCTTACCAGCGCGTTCACGGTATCTTGCTCGCTAGGAAGCCGACAGTCAGCTAAACTCTAATGCATATAAATTCTGAAATGTTCCACAGGTTTATTGCCGTAGGAAAAGGGGTACTGTAACATACAGTACAAGGCTTAATTACTGTCACATATTACAATACAAATAAGGCATTAACTTTGCTTTTAGTATAAACAAACCCCCACTACACACTTGAATCAGCACACACATCAGCGAGGACCTCACCTGGTCTCACAACACCCAACAAATCATCAAGAAGTCCCAAAGGAGACTGTACTTCCTGAGAAGACTGAGGAAATTTGCCATGTCCACCAAAATCCTCAGTTGCTTCTACAGATGCACTATTGAAAGTGTCCTTACAGCCTCCATCACTGTTTGCTACGGTAACTGTACAACACGTGATAGGAAGGCACTCCAGCGGGTGATGAAGACCTCACAGAACATTGTTGGGGCAGCCCTCCCCTCACTGCAAGACATTTATAAATCTAGAGTCCTACGCAGAACATACAACCTCATCAAGGACAGCACACATCCACAACACTCATTATTCACACTCCTACCATCAGGCAGACACTACAGGAGTTTGGACCACAAGGCTGGCAAACAGCTTTTACCCACAGGCCATCAGACTTCTCAACGAAGCACTCACACATGCCGCACGCAACACACGCACACACTCATAGCACTTTATTTATTTATTTATTTGTATTTATTTGTATCAATGTCTCTTCTGTTGTTGTTGCTTAATTTATTGGTATTTATGTTTCTTATGTTCTTATTCTTTTTCTTGTGTTTTCTTTCTTTTCTTGGGAGAATGAACAGAATAAGAATTTCATTGCATAGTATAACTGCCTGTTTTACTGTGCATATGACAATAAAACTCTTGAATCTCTTGAATTGAATGAACCCAATTCACATTCATGAGTCATGTAAATCAGGGGTCCCCAGTACCGATCCATGGGTGGGGCTCTACCGCAACACGGGAAGCTTTCAGGTGCAATCGGTCCATGGGTCAAAAAAGGTGGGAGACCACTGATGTAAATGACACAACACCGCCATCTACTGGCACTGCAATGAACTAACATCCCCCAGTCAACATATACTACCATGGACGATGCTACCAAGGACACGGATGTATGTAAACCTACCTGTGACATGCGCAATGGCAATAAAGTGTAATGTATCTAACCCTTTACAAAATGAACAAAACTTTGCTGTGCTAAAATAACAAGTCTTCGTGTACCATATTTTTGTATGACACAAAAATATGAGCCAAGCAAAACAGCGGAAAAGAGCTGACTGGTCAGGTGACAGTCACGTGATTCAGTCAGCTGATGCTAATGCTAATGCTTAGCACCCCGGTCAGACTGTAGCGAAAGATCTGACTGTCAGACAGGATGCCGTTCTCCGAGCTTTATTTCAACGTCGATAATGGGTACCTTGAGGGGCTGGTCAGGGGATTTAAAGCTGGAATTCTGTCTCAGGCTGATTATTTAAACCTGGTGCAATGTGAGACCTTAGAAGGTGAGTTTAATATAACTAATCGCTAACCCTGCAAGCTAACTTCATGGGCGCTAGCTGTCATTTCTATGACACATAGCCCGGTTCTGTTAGAATTTTTGCTTTATTTGTCTATTTTATTTCGAGACTAGCGATCAAGTCGATGTAGTGTACGAGAGTCGTTTGGTATTAGTCTATTGTTCAGCAAGAAGTAATTTAAAAGACGTCCTCATAGCTGGTAGCCAGCCAGCTGGTAGCCAGCACGACGCTAGCTTCCTGTACCGGAGTAGGTTTCCTGGTACATAAGCTTCAATGAATTTATTTAATGTCTCGTTAGCTTAATTGGTCGATGAATGAAAAGCCCTTTTCCCGCACTCTGCCTTCCTCCAGACCTGAAGCTGCACCTGCAGAGCACAGACTATGGCAGCTTCTTGGCCAACGAGGCATCACCTCTCACCGTGTCCGTCATTGACGACAAGCTAAAGGAGAAGATGGTTGTGGAGTTTCGTCACATGAGGAACCAGTCATATGAGCCACTGGCCAGCTTCATGGATTTCATCACGTGAGGAAATTGTTTGTCTGTAGGAAGATGTTGCACACCGTTACATTCCCTGTATACGCTGTCCAGTTACAGCAGGTTTGTCCAATGTTTTTTTTTATTGGCCCACGTCACAGTCTATAAATTTTTTTTTATAGGGGTGTCATGAGACACTCAGTTCACGAGACGAGACAATACACGAGATTGGGCCTACGAGAACGAGATTAAATTTTACCATTACTTTTAGAACAATGAAAAATGTGAAAACTACATGACATTATAGTGCAGTCTACGGATTTAATTTCTTCTATGTTACACTCTTCTGTACTGTGTGTGTATGCTAGCAGCTCCGCCTCCACCCACCAAGAAAGAGACTGTATGACTGACAAAAGGGCTTACTCCGCTCCGTTCATGCCTTTGTTCTATGGGACAAGCGCGCCAATGTGCTGAAACCAATGCACAGAGTGAACTCTAACTGCCTGTTTGGAGACGAGGAAAACAGACACGCATGCATGTGGAAATATATTGGGACGGGCAAAATGATCAAGTTCATTTTCATTTATTGTGTGATTAATTAATGTATTTATTGTGGTCCCAGGCCTAGTGCCCACAAGACATTTCTTTTCTGAATGAGAAATCTTGTCATGTTTTAATCTCAAGAGATTTTGTGACACACGGAACAATTTAACAAGAAAACTAAAAAAATCAGCAAAATGGAAAAATCAGCAGTAATTTTACCAAGAGTGAAGTCAAAATATACAAATGACAGAAAAAAAGTTGTATTCTAACGAGAAAAAGTCACAATTTTATGAAAATATAATAATGAAAATATAATAATGAAAATGTCATTTTAGTGGCATAAAGTTGAACTATTCAAGAAAAAAATATGTTATTCTCTAAAAGTTTTGTTATGCAAAACAAACCAAGAATGGAGTTGGAATTTTTGAAAAATTGGGTTTGGGAAAAACCTCACAGTATTACAGGAATAAAGTCATAATTAAGCGGAAAAAAATGTACAAGAAGAAAGTTGAAATACAGTAATCCCAGTGCAGTTAACCTCGTGAAATCTTGTGACACCCCTACTTATTATGTCTAGTATATTGGGTAATATGAGTGTAAAGGTGATTCTATGGGTGTTAGTTCAGGTCTAGAGGGCTCTAATAATGTTAAAAACCATATTTAGAAGGTTGTAAACAGGTTTTCTATACGATAACTATGAAAGAAGAACCAATTACTGTGACATTTTTTGATTTCTCGTTCATGGAAAAAATGTCTTGTGGGTACTAGGCCGGGACGATTATAAATGAGTTTTTCACACAATAAATGAAAATGAACTTGATGCTTTTGCTGGCCTCGATATACAGCATTGCCATGTGCACGCGTTTCTGTTTTCCTCATCTCTCGCCTCCAAACAGACAGGAAGAGGGTTCAATTTGTGCATTGGTTTCAGCACCTTGGCGTGTTTGTTCCATCGAACAGCATGAATGGAGTGAGCCCTTTTGTCAGTCATGCAGTCACTATCTCGGTGGGTGCAGGCAGGGCTGGGAGCATACACACACAGAGTGCAGAAGAGTCTAACGTAGTATTAATGAAAACAGTAGATTGCAATATATTGTCATATTTTTTAGATTTTTTCATTGTACTTTTCGTGAAAGTGATGTTCAAGTCTTGTCTCGTTCTCGTGGACCCAATCTCGTGTATCGTCGTGTCTTGTGATACCCCTAATAATCCATGCATTTTCTATGCTGCTTATCCTCATTAGAGCCGCGGGGTATGCCCCGGAACATTATAGTAACATGACTGACATCAAGTAACTAGTATAGAATACTACATATTTCAGGCAAAAAACAATTAACATTTGTTTAAATATTCATGCTTTTTGACTAATAATAGGCCCTATTCAACAATGAAACAGCATGATTTATTAATATATTTTTCAAAAACCGTGATAGAGTGAAGCTGCGAAACTCGAACTTCAATGTGGCGAAGGCGTGACGTATCAGTATGACGTCATAATTCCTCATATTGATCTGATCATTTTCATGCACTCCTGGTTCCTAGTGTGTCTCTAATTTTCTACCGCGTAGCTTGTTTATGGTTATGGGTGAGCTGGAGCTTTTTCCAGCTGCCTTTTGGGCAGCAGACGGGATACACCCTCACCCAGTTGGCAGTCACTCACACGTCACATATAGACAAACAAGTACTCACTCTTAAAGGGATAGTTCGTATTTTTGACATGAAGTTGTATGACATCCCTATCAGCATTGTAGTCCAATAACAGAGAGACTTACCCCCCACTTGGTCTCCTAAGTCCAGTTCTGGTCACAATTTCTGTGATGAAGAACGTAGTTCCGCTTAGTTGCTGGGGACAATTAAGTAAAGAGTTTGGCTTCTAAAAACTATATGCGTTCAAAGGATTAAAACATTTGCATCATAAAAATGCCTTTTAAAAAAACCCTCAAACCTCACCAAACGCGCGGCGTTATATCTGTCTCCCGCCGTATCCCTGCGCACGGCCGCCTTTTGCGTTCATGTGAATGTGACGAAGACACTCGCATCTTCTTCCGCTGTGGAACACATACATAGACAAGATGGGCGTGGAGCTCTATCGTGATGTAGATGTGAGCGTCTTTCGTCACATACACATGAACGCACAGGCGACAGTGTGCAGGAATACGGCGGGAGACAAATACATAACGGCAAGCGTTTTGTGAGGTCTGATTTTTTTTTTGAGAAGGCATTGTTGTGATGCAAATGTTTTAATTTTTTGAACAATGCTGATGGGGATGTCATACAACTTCATGTCAAAAAATCCAAACTATCCCTTTGATGCAAAGTCACACCTATGGGCCGTTTAGAGTCTCCATTCAACCTAGACCGGGCGGCTGAGTCTGCCACATAAGATTCGGCCCACAAATTGTTGAAAAAAAAAAAAAAAGAAAAGTTCCTGATTACTTTGTGTGTCTCGGTGACTATAGGTACAGCTATATGATTGATAACGTCATCCTGCTTATCACGGGAACCCTTCACCAGCGGGCCATCTCTGAGCTGGTGCCAAAGTGTCACCCGCTGGGCAGCTTTGAGCAGATGGAGGCGGTGAACATCGCTCAGACTCCAGCTGAGCTGTACAACGCCATTCTGGTGGACACACCCCTAGGTAATTGTCCTTACGGCGCTAAATATAAGACAAACCTTCACCTTTTGTTTTGCTTTCAGCTGCATTTTTCCAGGACTGTATATCTGAGCAGGACTTGGACGAAATGAACATCGAAATCATTCGTAACACACTCTACAAGGTAAAAGATTTACTGTAGATTGTTGTTAATGTACTTGTCCTAGACAGAATTCAGCAAATGGAGAAAGAAATGGACGCAAACAACTGCAAGAGAAATGACAATGTACTACACAACTTAAAAAAAACCACACCTAAATAAGTCATAATTGGTTACGTGAATAGGATAACAATGTTAATACTGATATCGAAATCATATGTGGTTGATATTATTATTTCTGATAGCAATAGTGCTGTAGTACTGTCATCATATCATCATTTTATTTGCTGTCTTTATCGATCCTCTCAGGCTTATCTGGAAGCATTCTATAAGTTCTGTTCCAACCTGGGAGGGACCACAGCTGATACCATGTGTCCCATCTTGGAGGTGAGTGACATTTTAATTCATTCTGTTTATCACATTTGCACATTTATTTTGTAACCCAAGAAAGAAAACACCGAAATCTTAATTTACCGAAGAGAAGCATTTATTTGGTCCACTGCTGATTTTGTAACTTTTTCCCCTGTACAAAGACATGGCATCATGACATGACATCATTTTTATGGTAGGTTTATTTTTAACAGAGAATCTGAATATCAGGAAGAAAAAAAATCCAGAAAAAAATGTAAGTTTATTTGTATTTAATTGAGTGAAAGAAGTATTTGATCCCCCACCAACCAGAAAAATTTTCATCCCCCACAGACTGGCTCACTCAATCAACCCTAATACAGCAAAAACAACAATAATAATAATAATAATAATAATGCTAATATTCCATCTCTCTCTGTTCAAATAAACCTACCATAACAATACAGACTGTTGATGTCTTTGTAAGGTGTTAAACTTACAAACCAACAGGGGATCAAAGCATTATTTCTCCCACTGTAGAGCCTGTCAGCCAATAAAATCGTCCCTCGTAAGTTATTAATCATCATTTATTTATATTGAATCCTACTTAGCAGAATTTCACTGGTCTGGAATCAGTTAACCGTGATAAGTGAATTTCTGCTAAGTAGGGTTCAATATTAATAAATTGAATATTTTTGCTGTTATAGCATAGAAAAACTGTTTACGATCTTCTAAATAAGCTTTTAAACATTATTAGAGTCCTCTATACATGACATAGCACCCCTATAGTCACCTTTACATTTGTATTGCCCAATATAGTAAATAGAATCAGAAAAAATAGACATATTCGACATAAATAAGATAACATACATTAGCAGTTCCTTGTTGCTTTTTTTCTGGACAGGACTATTTTCTGGACTACTGTGTCATCAATATATTGTAATGGTGGCTTTAAATGGCTTTACACTCATATTATCCAATGTAGTAGACATCCATCCATCCATTTTCTATGCCGCTTGTCCTCACTAGGGTCTCGGGGAGGAACCTATCCAAGCTGCCTTTTGGGCCTTTTGGGCATTAGGCCAGTTTTAGCTTGTCATGGGTTATGGCCCCAACAGTAACGCGTGTTATTATGATTATTATGTTATTATTGCCTGTTGAGATATTTAAACCTGCAAATAAATGCCTCTTCTGACGATCACGTCTGGTGCCTGTCTCACCGAACTGACACCTAGTGGCCAATGTAGAATACTACATCCAGAATTATAATGTTTCTTCTGTCTTGTATTTTTATTTTAATTCATGCAGCTAGTTCATTTAGCCATTTGTAGGCTTGAAAATGCTCAATTTACATGCTTCAATATGCACAAAAAAACCACACTAATAATAGGCTATATTCAGACACAAAACAGCGATCATTTATAACTACTAACACTAACGTGATAGCGTGAGGGTGTAATTTTCGAACCTCGATGTGGCGAGGGACGAGTGTATAGCGTCCTTAATCGTAATACTTGGACTAAAGGCGGCGTTGTCCGAAAATGTTTATGAAATAGACACCGCTAACCTCTCAATCTTTGCTGCAGTTTGAGGCTGACAGGAGAGCCTTCATCATCACCATCAACTCCTTTGGCACCGAGCTGTCTAAGGAGGACCGTGCTAAGCTCTTCCCTCATTGTGGGAAGCTTTACCCAGAAGGCCTTGCTCAGTTGGCCCGGGCTGACGACTACGAGCAGGTCAAGGCTGTGGCGGACTACTATCCTGTAAGTGCTGGAGCATTTTGTGCTTCTTCTTTGCACAGCGGAGGGCGTACTTTCTGTTTGTGTAACTTCCAATTGTGCGACCAAACACAATTGCTTGTGTCCTCTTCAGGAGTACAAGTTACTTTTTGAGGGTGCTGGCAGCAACCCTGGTGACAAAACGCTGGAGGATCGCTTCTTTGAACATGAGGTGACCAACACGCACACACACACAAAAGCAACACCTGCTCGCCAATGTGTTTGGCTTTGTAGCCCTTGTTCAACTTTTTTTTGCCAAATAAAAAATGTACTGTATGTGTCGGCTACTCTCTGGGAACACAGCGCACATGGAGATTTCGAACATTAAATAGATAACAAAGATGCACATTCCACTTAAAGTGTGTTGCCACCTATAGGAGTATTAATAGATGACACACTGCCCCATTAAAAAATAAAATAAAATAATAATAAACAACTCTCTTGGATGGTCATGCTCGTGCAGCCTCCTGAAGTCTTCTTCCTTTCCCTGCAGGTGAAACTGAACAAACTGGCTTTCCTCAATCAGTTCCATTTCAGTGTTTTCTATGCCTATGTCAAGCTGAAGGAGCAGGAGTGCAGGAACATCGTCTGGATCGCCGAGTGCATCGCCCAGCGGCACCGTGCCAAGATCGACAACTACATTCCTATCTTCTAAGATCCCTCGCACTTTTATTTTCTTTCCTTCCAGACCCATGTCATCCAGTCCTTTGGCTCAGTCTGTCCACTCCCACCTTGGTGTTAAATGATCTGCTGCCTCCATGCTAAGCAGCCTCCACTCGTTATGCGTTAGCGTGAATTGACCCCTTTACACAGGTCAGTATCCATTGATTGGCGTTACACTGGTTGTAATCAACTCATTGTATGTTTATGAGCCTGTAATGTAAACTTTATTCATGGTGCCAGGTTGTGGAAAGCCTTCCACCAGTATCTTATGATCTGCAGTACTGTACATGTAAATCAGCGGTTTCCAGCATCATGATAAAGCAGGGGTGTCTCAAGCTTGGGGAATGTCATAAGATTAGGGGGAAAAAAAACGTAATTTTAGTTGCATCAATTTTTCTTGTAAAAGTCATCTTATGAGAAACAAAACAACAAATAAAGTGGCGATTTTGGGGAAATTAGGTTGTGGAAGAAGTTATGAGATTGAGGTCCAATTATGGGAATTAAGTCCTAATTACGAGAACAAAATTTTCAAGAAGAAGGTTGAAATAGTTGGAAAATTAAAAAAAAAACAAAAACAGCTGTGATTTTATGAAAATAAAGCCAAAATATTATGTAGTACTCTTAATATGAGGAAAATTGTCATGGTTAGTAGCATACTGTAGAGTTGAAATATTAAAGAAAACAATATTTGTTAAAGGTCATAATGTTATGAGAAAACTAATTGTTGGAAAATTTTGCTTGGGGAAAGTTATGGAAATAAAGTCAAAATGTTATGAAGAGAAAATGTATCAAGATTGTTGAAGAAGAAAGTTAAAATATTTGGAAAATAAAAAAACTAACTGTAAAAATGGGGAACAAAGTTCAAAGTTGCCACTAACAGGCTTTTTCTCCTACATCACAAAGCTGAGATGCATTTTTTTTCTTGAAATATACGGAACTTCTTAGTATACGCATTACAAAATATCAAAGTGGCCCTTACATTTTTCGTTATGCGGCCATCGCTGGAAGACGTTTGGACACCCGTGCGAGACAGGCTGAGCAAGTACACATCGAAAACAAACATTTCATTTCATTTTTCATTTTTCAGTGATGTTTTAAACCGTACAGGATGAAGACCCTCAAAGCCAATCATCAGAAATTGGCAACTGGATATGCTTGTGTATTTCGGGCCGATCAATGTTATTTTCTCTCAACTTCGAATCATAATGTAAATCTATCAGGTGAGAGCCATAGCCTGGCTAACGTGTGGATTCTTTACATAAACTTACTATTTAAAGCTAAAGCTATATCACCTCCACTGTTGTCACGTTTCCTATGAACTATTATGTCAAATGTGAGTCATTATCCTCTGCAAACTAGAGTGCTGTTCGATATCCGATGCAGGAGCTACCGTTCTCCATCCATGGTTGTACTTGTACTATATGTTTGAAGTCTAGAATGAGGCATGTTGTGTGTCGGTGTAAAAAAGACGGCTATTTAAAGATTAGATTATTAAAGACTGATTACGTTTCCATTCACGCTGTACATATTGCTTTTCTCGCTGTCTTTCCTGTGAAATGTGTTGTAAATGTGATAAAAAATAAATAACATAATGTCAACAACGGGCTGTTGCACCTGATTTCTAAATAATTAGAGCACAATTCACGTATTTATTCTAAGGCAGGGGTGCTCATAGTGCGAGCTGGGGGCCAATTTCTTTTTAATATCTACACATTCTACAAATACAATTAAACACTAACACAAACATAAAAAACAGTAAAATGGAAGTGTAGTAACTTTGCGAGAATAACATCCAAATATTAGGTGAATTAAGTTATATTTAGAAAAAAGAAATATGAGAAAAAAATATATTTACAGTGGAACCTTAGTTAATTCGTTCCAGAAGGTCCAACGCTAACTGCAAACAATTTTTAAAAATAATGTAAATCCAATTCATCCGTTCTAGAAAACCAAAAATGTTAACACAAAATATACAGTATTTTTATACTTGTACAATTATAGTCTGACATGCAGAAAACAATTCAGAATGTATAGAAATTCATAGAACTACTGTAATCCAAATGGAGCCAAAGAGAGTTGCCAGTGCCAGCATTTTGATAAAGGTGAGAAGCCTGAACGAATTCAAGAAATAACTCATGACAAAACAGGAAGATGGTGTCAGTGGGGTGTCTCGCTGCCACATCGTGTCTTTGAAAACTGTAGTCAGTGAAGGTAAAAGTAAGCTTAAATGTTCATCTAGCCCTTTCATTCGTAATTTATATGAATATAGAGTTGTTTTATGCATATAAAACTAAAAAAAAACATGTTTTGCTTCAACATTTTTGAGCTGCAATGGTTGAAGATGTACTTCCGGTTTCCATTGTGTTTGCGAGCTAGTAGAATGCTAACAAGGGAGTACGTTTTCTGACAATAAAAAAAAAATTCAGGATACAGATGGACTCGCACAGTGTATTAATACCACAACAAGACGCGCACAATATTGTACGCTAAGCGGAGAATGTACACAGACCGAGGCAAAATCGTGGCGTAAATTTTTGACGTTAGAAAAAAAGTGTGGTCTTTAGTGAATAAAACGGATAATTTTCCCTAGACATGACTAAACAGTGGCGTACCGAACAATGCTATTGAGCTAGCCAACCGCCACCAGAAGCTGGACTGTGCATCTATGTGAACTTCCTTCTGAGTCACTAAAATAAAAGTAAAGGTACAGTTTTTGCACACCCCCCCAAAAAAAACAAACAGCAAAAATAAAAAAAAATCTGCAGTAATTTAACAAGAATAAAGTAAAAATATAAAAAAAGGTGTAATTTTACAAGAATAACGTAATATTATGACGAACAATAATGTAATTTTACAAGCATAAATTTGAAATATTAAAGAAACACATTTTAAAGTCGTAATATTATGAGAAACAATTCAAAATTAATGACTAGAATAGAGTGAAAATATATATATATATGGGAATAAAGTCATCATTTTGAGAAGATAATTTACAAGAAGAAAGTTGAGCTAAAAGTCATATTCAAAATTTTTTGTAATTTTATGAGAATAACGTAATATGAGGGAAAAAAATAATTTTAGTTGCATAGAGTTGAAATATTAAAGAAAAAATACGTTATTTTTTTAGCGCTGGAATATCATGAGAAACAAACAAAACAACGAATAAAGCCGTCATTTTTGGAAATTTTGTTTGTAGCAAAAGTTATATTGTTATGTTTTATATATAGAATATAGTCAAAATCGTCTTGGAATAAAGTCGTAACTATTAAAATATTAACAGAAAAAAGTTGTAATTTTACAAGATAAACTCGTAATATGAGAAAAATTGTCATTTTAGTAGCATAAAGTTGAAATATAAGAGAAAAAAATACATTATTTTTTTAAATGCGTAATATTATGAGAAACAAACAAAATAAAGTTAGAATTTTTTGAAAATGACTTTGGGGAAAAAGTCTGAATATTATGAGAATAAAGTCAACACATTGTGAGAATAAAGTCAAAATTCCGAGAAGAAAATTTACTTGAAGAAAGTTGAAATATTTGGAGAATGCAACAAAAAAACAACAGCAAAAACGAGGGGGGGAAAAGAGCAGAGAGCGAAGTTGATACTAACAGTAGAGATGCACTTTTTTTCTTGAAGTGCATATAACTTCTTAGCATATCTACAGTATGTGTTGCTTTACAAAATATCAAAGTTGCATTCTTTAACTTTTCACTCTGTTGCCCTCGCTGGTAAAAGTTTGGGCTCCCGTGTTCTGCGGTCTAAATCCCCACAGATTCCTCACTTGTTAAATCAACGTTTGGCGTCTGTTTAAATGCAGTTAAGAATGCTGCAGCAGTTCAATTAACTGCAATCAGCTCCAGCTGCAGCATCAGAAGCCTTCAGGACTCCACCAAGGTGGCCAAAAACTGAAGGAAGTCCCCGCATTGGAGGTCTTGACATGACTTTACAGCTTCAAACCCAAGCTCGACTCTTTGACCTGCACTGTTCTGTAGGTTTAACAGACTGGGACATGGACAAAGAGATGAAACTGGCAACAACCACTGACCAGTTTTACCATGGTAAATATAAAAATTCAATCATAGTGAAAAAGCTCTTTGGGTTTCATCACGGAGCTTGAGCTGTGTCTGTCTGCTTGAATGATATTCAAGGAAACTCAGACGTTTGTCACCTCTAAAATGAAAAGTGTGTGGTACTGGCATTCTGATCATATAAAAAAATATAAATCAAAGACAACTTTTTATCATTTGATCTCGATTTACACAGGAAATTCAAATGAAATGACATATGAAAAAGATATCTTTTGGATACGTCAAGATTTGCATTTGAAAATGGGGGACATTTTTCAGGTCTTTCCAACAGAATTTACAGGATGTGTTGGTCAATGTTGCTGGAGTGCCGCAGCATACCTGGCAACCCTCACATTTGAATAGTGCCACAGTTTTTTGCCCCACATTTAACTCTCATAAAGAGGGAAAAAAAGTCATCTCCAGTTCTGCCGGAGCAGCGCAGCTTCCAGTCTGGTAGCTGGCTGGTGGAAGTTCTTATGGAAGATCAGAACTTCCTTCATTTTCCCTTATTTTTTCGGAGCATATCCCTTATTTTATAATGCAAATGTTGACTGGTATGGACTGGAAGCTGTGCTGCTCCGGCAGTACTTGAAAGGATTTTTTTCCTTTGTGAAACTATTAAAATGGGAGGGCACCGGGAACAAAGCACAAAATACGAGAGTTTCCTGGGGAAAACGGGAGGGTTGCCAGGTATGTTTCTGCCCCCAGTCTGGCAACATTAGCGTAACACATCCTGTAGCCGGTAAAGTTAGGCTTTCAAAATGAAGAATACATTTTTTATGAAAATGGTGACTATTAAAACCGGAGGGCACCGGGAAAAAATGCCAAAATGTGGGAGTTTCCTGGGGAAAATGGGAGGGTCGCCAAGTATGTTCCGGACCTCACTCTGGCAACATCGGCGTAATACATCCTGTAGCTTGTAAAGTCAGGCTTTCGAAATTAATAAGAACACATTTTTGCATGAAAGTTAAACCGCAGGGGGCACCGTGAAAAAAGGCCAAAATACGAGAGTTTCCCGGGAAAAACGGGAGGGTTGCCAGGTATGTTCCGGCCCTCACGCTGGAATCATCGTCCTAATACATCCTGTAGCCGGTAAAGTTAGGCTTTCAAAATAAAAAATAATGCATTTTTGCATGAAAGGGCCACCGGGAGAGACGGGCAAAATACAGGAGTTTCTCAGGGAACACGCGCGTGTCGCCACGTATGTTCCTGCCCTCACTTTGGTAACATCGATGTAATACATTCCGTGGCCAAGAAAGTAAGGCTTTCAAAATAAAAAAATAAAAAAATTTTGTATTAAAATTAAACTGGAGGGGGCACCGGAAAAGACGGGCAAAATACGGGAGTTTCCCAGGGAAAATGGGAGGGTTGCCAGGTATGTTGTGGCCCTCACTCTGGTAGCATAATCGTAACACTTTCTGTAGCCAGGAGTCAGGCTTTCAAAATAAAAAATAACAGATTTTTGCATGAAAGTTATAAGTATTAAAACTGGAGGGTGCCGGGAAAGACAAGCAAAATACTTGAGTTTCCCTGAGAAAATGGGAGGGTATGTATATTTTCCTTGTAAAGGTTTTGCTCATGATACGAAATGATAAGAAAAATATTTACAGTATAATATAATTTCAACAGATGGGGAAGTCCCCCCCCCCCCCCCCCCCCGTGTGCGCGTGGGTTTTCTCCGGGTACTCCGGTTTCCTCCCACATTCCAAAAACATGCAAGTTAGCTTAATTAGTGACTCTAAATTGTCCATAGGTATGAATGTGAGTGTGAATGGTTGTTTGTCTATATGTGCCCTGTGATTGGCTGGCGACCATTCCAGGGTGTACCCCGCCTGTCGCCCGAAGTCAGCTGGGATAGGCTCCAGCATGCCCCCACGACCCTAATGAGGAGAAGCGGTATAGAAAATGGATGGATGGATGGGAATTCTCCCCAAAAGTGAACCAACACAAAGTAGTGATAATATTCTTTTAAGGCTTTTTCAGTTTTTACAAGTCTTTTGTCTTTTCTCCTCACTGACAGACGACAAACTTAGTGATCAATATGTTGTTCAGAGACCTTCAGCGAGAGCCTCCAGGAGAAAAGATGAGTTCATTTGGTATGATAAAACATCAGGTGAGTGAAATTGAATCATTTAGTATAGAGGTTGGAAAGATTCAGAAATAATCCACAAAGTTAAAAAAAAAAAAAGTAAAAAAAGTAAAAAAGTCAATTAATAATTGTCATTTAGTTAATGCAATCGCCCTCGAGACACGAAATAACGCCCCTAATGTCACCTTCACACTCCTATTACCCAATATAGTAGACGTAACGGAAAATAAGACATCATAGACTCACATTTTAGCACTGACTGCATACTTCCTGCGGTGGCTATTGTCTCGTCACAGCTAGTGACCACTTTAGAATACGACTGGAATGCTGCCGTTTGTGGTTGATCACTTTATTAACAAGCGGAGAACACACATGCAGTGCACGTTCACACAGGAGCTGCTGTCGGCCACAACCGGTGCCAGTCAATCGCACTCTCCACACCAGCACTCAGCTAAACGCAGCCAACTCTCGTGAGCTGACATCACACACGTCACTTCCCAGGTCGCGCTCCGTCAAGGCGCGCACAACAAGATATTAGTTTTATGAATCCTTTTGTATTGTCATTCATTTATATGCTTGAGAATGCTTCATTTAGGCAAAAAAATACGTACAATTTGCTTAAATATTGCATTTTATTTCAAGCAAACCACAGACGACTGTATAGGAAGTACATATAAAATGGAATACGTTAGCGGTATAGAAAATGGATGGATGATACTAGGTTTGAAGACAATATTATAAAAACAATAACATAATGCATGTGCCATTTTTTTTTTTTGGTCAGACACCTTTGTGAAGCCAAACCTGTGGCTCCTGGTCAATCCGAACATCGCCTGTCCTATAGTCTACGGAGAACCCGAGGCAGATACGGACCAAATCCTAGACCTTGCAGAGCCGATTCAAAATCCAACGACTCGGGATTCACCGGCCACAAATGTCAACATGTTCTCCTCCAAAGACCAAATGCTGCATGTTCTCTCCTCCTCCACTGACTACATGGTATACAGTTGCAGATATCGACATACAGGTGTGGACTCGAGCCACGTGACTTGGACTCGAGTCGCAATTTTGGGGACTTTGGACTCGACTTGACAATTTCATCAAAGACTTGCAGCTCGATTTAGACTTTGGCAGCATTGAATCTGGCCTTTAATTGATTAGATCACTTATATGTCAAATAAGAAAAATACAAGCTTGAATTATTTTTAATTTGGTTAAAAAAAAACAATCATGAGTTTTTTTTCGTGTGGGTTTCAAATGGAAAAACAAATGAACGAACGGTGATCCTCAGCCAAAAACACACAAACACCACACAACACGGTTAAATGCTGCAATCACATAAACCACGGGTGCCCAAACTTTTTCCACCGAGGGCCACAAAGTAAAAAAAGAAAAGATGCAAGGGCCACTTTGTTATTTTTTAAAGCAACACATGTACTGTAGACATTAGGGGTGCACGAGACACTCAGTTCACGAGACGAGACGATCCACGAGATTGGGTCTACGGGAACGAGACGAGATTTTGCCATTACTTTTAAGAAAAATACTATGAAAAAAATATATAGCAATCTACTAATTTAATTTCTACTATGCGCTCTGTGTGTATGCTAGTTGCCCCGCCTCCACCCACCGAGACAAAGCGACTATATAAGTGACAAAAGGGCTCGCTCCCTTCATGCTGTTGTTCTATGGAACAAACGCACCAAGGTGCTGAAACCAATGCACAGAGTGAGCCCTCTTCCTGCCTGTTTGGAGGCGAGAGACGAGGAAAACGGACACGCACGCACATGGCAATATATTAAAGCCGGCAGAATTATCAAGTTCATTTTCATGTATGATTAATTCATTAATTCATTTATTTATTATCATCCCAGGCCAAGTGCCCACAAGAGTTTTTTTCTGAACAAGAAATCTTGTCACATTTTTTAATCTCGTGAGATCTCGTGACCCCCCTCGTAAATATGCTAAGAAGTTGTATATCAAGAAAAAAACTGCCTCTCAGCTTTGTGATACGGGTGAAAAAGCACATTATTAGTATCAACTTGACTCTGTTCTCTTTTCCCCCATTTTTGCTGTTTTTTAAAAAAATGTCCAAAAATCTTTTTTTTCTGTACTATTTTGACTTTATTCTGGTAATATGACAGCTGTTTTTTCCATTTCTGCTTTTTTATTTTTTTTTTTATTTTATTTTTTTTTACATTTTCCAACTATTTCAACTTCTTCAAAATTTTCTGCTCAAAGCTATGGGAATGGGAATGAAAATGACTTCATTCCCATAATATTTTGACTTTATTCTTTTGATCTTATAACTTTTTCCACAACCTAATTTTCCAAAAATTACACCTTTTGTTTGTCTCTCGTAATACCGTATTACGACTTTTTACGTCTTCTTATTACGGCTTTTTTTTTCTTCAAGATTTCATCTTTATGCTACTAAAATGATATTTTTCATCCTACAATTATGCCGTTGTGCTCCTAAAAGTATGACTTTTTCTCGTTAGATTACAACTTTTTTCCCTTTAATATTTATTTTCATATAAATGTATTGCCTTTACATTTTTATTACTTTATTCATGTAAAATTACTAGTGATTTTTCTTTTTTTCTTTTATTTTTTGTAGTTTTATGTTTTATTTTTTTTTTTCTGCCAGCTGCCAATTAAAAAACAGCGCTGCAGGCCGCACTTTGGACGCCCCTGTATTAAGTCTTTAAAGGCAGATATCACAGCATTTGTTTTTGATCCTGCAGCATATACTGCACGTACTGTACTGTACTGTACTGTACTGTGATTGCAGCATTTACATGATGCATTCGTTTTACGGCGTTTCTAGCTTTGGGGTCATTCCCGCATTTGGAAAGTTTGGCTACCACTTTGCTTCTGTCAGTTTTATTGAATAATTCGTGCAAGTTGTAGTTAAATTAGGTCATTACTTCATATACAAAAACCACAACATCATACCTCCAATCGAGGACTGATGCAAAAATAATACTAGCAACTAAAGTCTACTGCAAGAACACATCCCTAAAGACTGATTTTTCAATATGTATTTTTTTTTTATGTACTTGCTTGACAACAGGTTCAAACTTGTTTTTGTTTTTTTTTACTGTGACTTAGATAAAGGATGAAGTAGCCTCTTGCCAGACCACATACAGCAGACCCAAGGGGAGACCCTCAAAAGCAAGGGTGAGGAAGCAAAGCCTGCACACAACATACTCTATCTTAAAAGAAGACACGACACAACGCAGGTACATTCATATTTTGCATCACATTGGGAATAACGTCTGCTTCTTTCCAGGACAATAAGACAGTAAAGGCGGGATGTTGGCCTCGTCCACCAGTAAATTACTGCACCCTCATCGCTCTAGCGCTTAGGAGCAGCCACACTGGGTGCCTCAAAGTGCAGCAGATTTACAACTTTACCAGGTCAGGAAATAACTGTGTGGCAAAGCAAGGTTCAATGAAATCATACAAAACCACATTCTCCTGATACCACCACAAAACGTATTAAAATGTAGACTTTCAAATTTCAAATTTTCGAGGTTTCACACACTTTCTCCACTTTCTGAGAGTTTTATGTTGTCCATAACCCAGGGGTGTCCAAAGTGCGGCCCAGGGGCCATTTATCCCCCATCGCTGTTTTTTTATTGGCCCGTAGCACATTCTGAAAATACAAAAATAAAAAAAACTTAAAAAAAACAGGAAAAAATAAAACAAAATCAGCAGTAATTGTACAAGAATAAAGTGAAATATATTAAGAGATTAAGGTTGTAATCTAACGAGAAAAAGTCGTCTTTTTATGAGAATAACGTAGTATGGGGAAAAATAACATTTTAGTAGCAAAGGTACTTTTTTAAGTCATTATATGAAAAACCACAAAAAAATGAATAAAGTTGTATTTCTTGGAAAATTAGGTTGTGGAAAAACGATAAGAACAGAATATGATGGGAATAAAGTCATAGTTTCAAGAATTATGACTCATAATTACGAGAGGCAAATTTACAAGAAGAAAGTTGAAATATTTGGAAAAAAAACCCCCAGCAGAAATGAAAATAGCTGTAATTTTGTGAGAATAAAGTCAAAATATTAAAACAAAAAAAGTCTCTAATTTAAGCAACTTTAACTTATGAGGAAAAATATAGAGGAAAAATATAACTTTAGTAAAGTGGTCCTCTATTTTCTGCCATCCCCCTAAGGGGGGACAGAAATGTTTTTGTATTTCCCCCCAATTTGAAATACTATTGGGAAAGTAATATTTATTTATCTGTACTGTCCAAACTGAACTCAAAACTGAAACCAGCAAAATTCAACAAAATGCAGAGCAGTGAAGCATACAAGCGTGCTTAAGAGTTCAATTATATGCCGAATATGACAAATTCCTACATGTTGGCAGGTCTGCACTAATACTGAAAGTCCTCCCTGCCTCTGACGACCCCCTGACAGTTCACTGTGTCTTCCCCCCCCCAGGGGTGGGGGCTCCCCATTATTTGAGAGGCTCTGCTTTAGTAGCACAGAGCTGAAATGTTACAAAAGAAACCCAACCACTTCTTTTTAAGTCATAGTATGAGAAACAAAAAGAATAAAGTTGTATTTTTTTGGAAAATTAGGTTGGGGGAAAATGTTATATTATGGGAATAAAGTGATAATATGATGGGGATGAAGTCATAATATATAGTATAATATGTAGTATAATATAGACATAAATAAGACATCAGAGACTCACATTTTACCATAATATTATGAGAAGAAAATGTATGAATATATTTAAGAAGAAAGTTGAAATATTTTGAAAATGGAAAAAAAAAAACGGCAAAAATTGGAAAAAAGAGTAAAGAGCGAAGTTGATAGTAATAATAGGCTTTTTCACCTATATGATGAAGCTGAGATGCTGAGGTGATTTCTTGAACTATATATATATAACTTCTTAGCACATCTGCATACAGTATGTTGCTTTACAAAATATCAAAGTGACAATTTTTCACTGTGGCGCTCGGAAAAAGTTTGGACACCCCTGGCTTAGGGTGTTTTTTTTTGGGCAGTTGATTTCACAAAACAATACAATACAGACAAACTGACTAGTTTGTTTCATGCAATATTAGACAAAAAACCGAGACAGTGTACGTAAACCGAGGTAGAATTTTAGAGAAGAACAGAATAATACGAAAACCGGGGCATCTGAAAAGCAAGGTTTGAGTGTCTATACATTATATTTGAACAACACCACAAAAAACACATAGATATTTGTGGAAATAAATCTAGAAAAGAACTGAAAGCTATCAGTCACATGTTGGCTGTTTTGTTCATTGTGATGGTGTACAAAGGCAGACTCCTGAAAATGCATGGCAAGAAAAGAATCAGTTGACTTCTGCTTCTGTGTATTGTGGTAAAATACAGTTCTCTCTGAACACGACACATGCAAATAAATCAATATTAAACTTTTCTTTTTTGGACTATACTGTACATTGGATGACTCTGTGTATTCCTGGCTTCCCCCAGAGAGCACTTCCCGTTCTTTCAGACAGCTCCTGGTGGCTGGAAGAACACAATTCGACACAACCTCTGCTTCAACAACAGCTTCCACAAAACCTGCAATCAGATGTCCAGAGATGGTAAAAGGAAGTCCTGCTTTTGGCACCTGACTCTGGATGGCCATCGCCGACTGAAGGATGAGATCCGCATGTTGACGAGAGAAACTTTGAAGCAGTTGGAGAGGAGCATGTCTTGTCCAGGTAAATTGGTAAAACCATGATCAATCGTACGAGAACACAACTGACCGACCAAAAAACCCGGTAGTAGTTAACCAGTTGAAAAACTGCAAGAATTTACATTTTGCACTGTTGGATCTTAAGGAAGTTCTAAGTAGAGCTTCAGAATGCAAAAAGAGGAAATGGAAGTGAGATTTAAAAAAAAAAAAAAATTGGACTAAGCAATTTATTGCAAACAAGCATTAAAATGAAATGGGCTGTTCATCAGCTTTAAGACTGCAGCCTTTAAAAGCCAAACTCTTGGCAAACGTGGATTGAAAGTGATTTTGTGTCAGGTATTCACCCTGTCATGATCTCTTGATGGCAAAGGCAAAATAGCTTCCTCAAACATCCTGAGGGTTATGGAACAAAAAGTCAAGTGGGAGAATGAACAGAACAAGAATTTCATTGCATAGCAGAACCACCAGTTTTACTGTGCACATGACAATAAAACTCTTGAATCTTGAAAATGTCACCAGCCCTGAGCCGGAGGATGCCATTGGCTGTCCGTCAAGACACGGAATATCTTTGGCTCAAATGAAGGTTGTTACTGGTGCTGAGTGCAGTCCAATAACCATGAGACAGCATCTGCGACAGAAGGCTTTTAAGAACAAAAAACGTCTTCAAAGGCCTTGTCTCCTTCAATGGCACAAAATTTGGAATTTGCACGAGACAACCAAGCATGGGACATTGAAAGGTGGAAGAAGGTTTTGTTCTCGGATGAGAAAAAATGGAACCAACGTTACTGGCATGACAAGGGGAGCCTACCTGAGATGTTTTCCATCATGTTCTGGGGTGCTTCTTCCTTTAATGGAACAATGGAGCTTCTGGTTGTGCAGGGGCGTCAAATGGCAGATGATTATGTGGAGATGTTGCTGGGGGCATCCCTCATGACTGAAGGCCCTCGTCTGTGTCGTAATGACTGGCTTTTTCAACAGGACAACGTTGCAGTTCACAATGCCTGACCAAGGACGTCTACCAGAGGAATACGCTCACTCTTTGGGACCATCCTGCTTGTTCCCCTGAGCTAAATCCAGTTAGAACACTTGGGAATGGATGGCAAGGGAAGTTTACAAAAAGGGATATCATTTCCAGACAGTGGATGCCCTCTGTGAAGCCATCTTCACCACCTGGAGCAACATTCCCACTATAGCCTCCTGGAAACACTGGCATCAAGCACGCCCAGTTCCAAGCAAGTTCCAACAGTGCAAAATGTAAATTATTGCAATTTTTCAAATTTTGACCAGGGGTGTATATCCTTATTTAATGCCTTTCAAGGTATTTGAGAGCTACGGCAAGCTTTTGCTGTGTTTTGCTCCATTTAAAGGAAATTAACAAAAGATCCTGATGTGATGACGAAGGTTGCAGTGTGAGAATGATCACTTTTCTTTTCATTTCAGATATAATTGGACAACTGCTTGCAATGTGATTTTCAATTGTCCAAATGGAAGAATACGTGGCTGCACCTTGAAATTTAATTTTCCCGTATGTTATGATAAATATGAATATTATTTAATAGAATTTCTTTAATTTCATATTTGATGGCTTATGAAGAAAATGTTTGATTTAGTTATTTCATTAAAAAAACAAATTCCAAATAAAATGATGCAAGTTACTGTGATGGTCTGCGAATATTATTTTGTTGCTGAGGAGGTGGATCTTGAACTTTTTCAAAGTCCTTTGTTGGGGTTCCTGTTTACATTTTTTTTGTTGTTGTTTTTGCAAAGAGCCGATTAAAAAAAGTAAAATCCTGGCATTTGTACAGGATACAATAGGAATTATTTGTATTTCATGCATATCAAACTGAATACTTCAAAGAAATTAACTTAAATTTTCATTTTGAGGAACTCATTTTCAAGTAACTTTGGACATTTTCACCTGTGAACTGGCAATAGTACCAATTTACCAGTAACACATAATACAGTACCTACATACACCAGTGGTCAATCTTTTTGAGCCCAAGGTCCCTAGTCCTAGTCTCAACCGTGAACCTAGGCAAGCATACGGGCGTGTTCAGTGCTTAAAATGTGCGTGTCTGTTGGTCCAGATTTTCATTCGAATGGCTGATTTGTCGTCGATGTATTGTCTGGTATCTTTTATCACCAACACAGGCAGACATGAACATATACAGTGCGCTCATTTCAACAGCAGCTGCCCGGATGGTTCGAATGGGCCATTGTTCCTAAGAAGAACCCTCAGATGCCCTGAAAACATGAACTCCACCCTGAACCACCTCCCCTTACCAACCAATGCTGTACATCCCTCCAACACGGTGACCATAGAGGAAACTGCGATGACTGAAACACAGTTTTTCTCCATCAACCCCTCTGAACTAGCCTCTACAATTTCCTCCTCAAACTCCTCAACTTGCGAGTTAGATCCCATCCCTACTCACTTGTTCAAAGATACTACCCAACTAGTCAACACAGCTCTTCTCAAGATAATATGTCACTCGTGTGTCTGGAATCAAACCCCTTCTTAAAAAAAATAACCTTGGCCCACGTCTTAGCTAACTACAGACCAATATCTAACCTTCCATTTTTCTCCAAGGTCCTTGAGAAAGTAATTGCCAACCAGTTACACCGTTTCCTTCAAATAAACCACCTATTTGTGGTCTTTCAGTCTGGATTTAGAACGCACCACAGTACAGAAACAGCACTTGTGAAAATTACGAACGACCTCCTCACCACATCAGACAACGGCCTCGTTTCAGTATTAGTTTTATTCGACCTTACAGCAGAATTCGACACAATTGATCACCAAATCCCAATACGGACATTAGAGCATGCCCTTGGCATTAAAGGAACATTAAATGCATTAAAATAGTTTCAGTTCTATTTGTCAGATCGCCTGCAGTTTGTATCCATTTGTAAGAAAGAATCCAGACATATGAAGGTCAGTCATGGCACCCCACAGGGTTCTGTGCTAGGACCTGTATTGTTCAGCCTTTATATGTCCCCCTCAGGCAATATCATTAGAAAACACTCCATTAATTTCCACTGCTATGCAGATGACACACGACTGCACTTATCAATGAAACCTAACCAAACTAGTCAGCTGTCCAAACTCGTGTCTCGTGTCAGTCTTCTGACTAGAACATCAGAAAATTCCTGCCACTACCAGATGTAGAAAAACTTGTTCATGCTTTTGTGACCTCCAGGTTGGATTACTGTAACTCTCTGTTAATAGGCTGCCCTAAGAAATCCTTACACCTGTCAGTTAGTCCAAAATACTGCCACACAAATCTTAACCGGAACCAGAAGAAGAGATCATATCTCACCCATATTAGCCTCACTGCACTGGTTACCTGTCAAATTTAGGAGTTAAAAACTCTCCTTCTTGCATACAGTATAAAGCACTACACAGTTCAGGCACCAGTATATCTTAAAGAGCTCCTAGAACCCTATCAACCCAGGAGAACACTGCGCTCCCAGAAGTTAAAATTACTCGCCATTCCTATAATTTTTAGAATTAGAATGGGAGACAGAGCATTTAGTTATCAGGCTCCTCTGTTGTGGAACCATCTCCCCAAAAGGTACCTCTTTGCTAAAGCATATCGTTACATCTGACCCCTGATACACCGATATGTATCAGAGACACTCCTCTCTGTTCCTCAAACTAAGACTAAGACTTCTATCTTGATCTACCATCTATGCCTCTACTTTATTTTTATATCTTAACCCAACTGATCGAGACAGGCGGCCGCCCCACAGAGCCTTGGTTCTGTTTACAGTTTCTTCCCCAGAGGGAGTTTTTCCTTGCCGCCGTCTCCAAGCGCTTGCTCATGTGGGGTTTCAGCTGGTTCTCTGTTTTGAGCTCCATGTGTAAAGTGCCATGAGATAACTGCTGTTGTGATTTGGCGCGATATAAATTAAATTTAATTGGATTGAACATTGCCTACACAAAATATAAATGCATAACGCATACTTGGGGAATTAACACCAGCGATTGACCAGGCAAGTCCCAAAAATCAACTGGTCAATCACGATTGACAGGTTGGCGTCCACTGAGCTAAATGATACCCAATGCTAGCTATGAAGTCCACAGCTAATTTCAGAAATGAATTAGAAATTAAAATATTTTTTTTATGGGGGGGCAGGGGGTTATTTAGGTGCTGACTTGTTTTAGAAAGAACTCGGGTTTGGCTCTTTTCTGAAAAGGGAGAGTGTAGCCAATTCTGAACTGGAGACACTGTATGAGCGGCTTGGACCGGGCATCCAGCCAATGTTGATCTACGTTTCTCCACTTTCCGAGCATTTTACAATGTCTAATTTCATTTCACTTTCCTTTTCTTTGATGCAGAAGGGAAAAAGGTTAATAGAAAACTACTTCTTTTTGTTTTTGTACAGAATTAATCATTTATGGCAGTGCGTTGTAACCATGAATGTTAGTATATGCAGTTATTGGGTTTAAAAACAAAAAAAAAAGCTTCTTCCATTTAACATTCTTGCCATAGTTTACTTTTGGTTGCTTCTGCTGAAGGTAATTCATCTTCAATTCACTCCCCCAAATGTTTGGATCAGTTTCTTCTTCGTGACAATGTCTTTACAGGACAGCTGGCAACGTTTATTGCGCTAAGTGAGACTAACAGGTTTTTGCACCCAGAGGGGAGAAAAAGACTTCAAACGTCTTAAAACCCAGACTGCAGATAGTAAATTGCATAGTAAAATTTGTTAAACAACACGATTGATAGCCGCCAGTTGTGGCCCGCGGCTGTTTGTTTATTGGCCCGCATAACATTCTAAAAATATAATTTAACAAGAAGACTAAAAGGGACGCACATTGGCCGAGTGGTTAGCATGTTGGGAGTCAGGAGATCTGGAAGATCTGGGTTCGAATCTCCGTTGGGCATCTCTGTGTGAAGTTTGCATGTTCTCCCCGTGCGTGGGTTTTCTCCGGGTACTCCGTTTTCCTCTCCCATTCCAAAAAACATGCATGTTAGGTTGGAGACTCTAAATTGTCCTTAGGTATGAATGTGAATGTTTGTTTGTCTATACGAGTGCTGCGATTGGCTGGCGACCAGGCCAGGGTGTACCCCGCCTCTCGCCCGAAGTCAGCTGGGATAGACTCCAACGTACCGCGACCCTAGTGATGATAAGCGGCATAGAAAAATGGATGGACGGACGAAGACAAAAAAAAATCTGCAGTAATTTTACAAGAATAAAGTCAAAATATTAGGCGGGAAATTTTTTTAATGTAATTTAATAAGAAAAAGTCAAAAAGTGATTTTTTGAGAATAACCTCGTAGTATGAGGAAAATAACATAGTGGCATAAATTTATTACAAAGCTGATTTTTTTTCTTGCAATATATATAAAATATATATAACAATATACACTGCTCAAAAAAAATAAAGGGAACACTCAATTCAAACTCAAAACTGCTGCGTCGTTATTCAAACTGTCCACTTTGGAAGCAACACAGGTTGACAATCAATTTCACATGCTGTTGAGCAAATGGAATAGACAACAGGTGGTGTCTTTTTCCACTTTAATTTTGAGTGTGACTCCAAATCCAGACCTGCATGGGTTAACAAATTTGATTTCAGTTGATAATTTATGTGTGATTTTGTGGTCAACACATTAAACTATGGAAAGACCAAAATATTTAATAAGAATATTTCATTCATTTAGATCTAGAATGTGATATTTTAGTGTTCCCTTTATTTTTTTGAGCAGTATATAAACAATACATTCTATATATATGCAATATATTAATATACAGTATATAACATATCTACAGTATATGTGTTGCTTTACAAAATATCAAAGATGCAAAGTTGCATCCGTTCATTTTCCACTATGTGGCCCTCAGTGGAGAAAGTTTGGACACCCCTGTTCTAAAGCATTGTGCACTGAGGTGCATTTCATTCTGCTGTTTGTAGTTTTTCTTTATTAGGAGAAATTTTAGTTTGTTTTGTCATATTACGTGTACACATCTCCAATACCCAGCCATTGGAGATGTCCAGTGCCAGCCCGAGCCCGGATAAATGGGAGGGTTGTGTCAGGAAGGCGCATCTGGTGTAAAAACGCACCCTTTTTTTTAAACATAAACTTAACTGAATGAAAATACTCGATGTTCATATTTTCCAGAACCCAGCTGAACCAGACTAAGCCCCAAACTAACCCCCCACCTAGGCGAACATCTAAAACCTTCTCAAAAGTCTTGTTCATAGGTTTTTTTTGGTTATTTTTTATGTTTTTTTTTTGTTGTGTTCGAGGCAACAGATCTGTGCTCTAACAGGTTCAGATTGAGCTGTTCCACAGTCAGATTGTGTTGCTGTGGCAACTGTTTAATGGAATGCATCTGAGTGTTTCGAGCTCCTCCAGGATATTGGCAGGCGGGCAAGCAAGCGAGCAAAAGTGTTTGTATGAGTGTAAATCAGTGTTGGCTACAAATGCCTGGGTGACCTAATCCACATCTGTGTGGGTGCTGGTGAAAGGTTCCTCTTCTATCGCAGAGCTGCTGCAAGACATCATGGGGCTAACATACTCAACACATGCTCATCTACTGAACACAGCAATGAACACTCCAATACTAATAAAACTGTGTTTACTACAATGTTTAATGCCAATTCATATTCTGGTACTAAATACTGGTACTGAAAGCAAACCACTTGGGTCCGCTCTGTCTTTGCGACTACATTTGGGCTTTCACTTGGACATTTGTGATGTAATGTGTTCTTCCCATGTTGATACTTGATTCCTTGTCATGATTCCAGTTCTTATGCGTCACTCACTGAAGTGAATCATGTAGTCGATTCACTGGTGTCTTCGCCAAACACACGAGTCAGTGAAACTTGAGCCTTCATTGAGCACCTGTGAGTCAGTGAAACTCAAATCTGTGTGTACCCTCAATTCGGTGAAACTCAAGCCTTCGTCAAGCACCCGTGAGTCGGTCAAACTCGAGTCCTCTCCGAGAACCTGCGAATCAGTGAAACTCGAGTCTTCCTTGAGTACCTGCGTGCCGGTGAATCACGAGTCTTTGTCGAGCACTCGTGAGTCAGCGAAATTGAAGTCCTCAGAAACCGATGCGTTAGTGAAACTTGAGTCTTCATCGAGCACCAATGAATCAGTGTAACTAGAGTCTTCACTCAGCACCAGCGAGTCAGTGAAATGTGAATCTTCACCGAGCACCCGTGAGTCAGTGAAACTTGAGTCTTTGTCAAGCACCCATAAGTTGGTCAAATTCGACTCCTTGCCAACCGGTGGGTGAGTGAAACTCGAGTCTTTTGAGCACCCGCGAGTCACAGAAACTCAAGTCTTTGTTGAGCACCCGCAGGTCAGTGAAACCCGAGTCTTCATTGAGCACCCGCAGGTCGGTGAAACCCGAGTCTTTGTCGAGCACCCATGAGTCAGTGAAATACGAGTCTTTACTGAGCACCAGAAAGTCTGGGAAACTTGAGTCTTTTCCAAGAACCTGTGAGTCAGAGAAACTCGAGTCTTTGTCGAACACCCATAAGTCGGTCAAACTCGAGTCTCCTCCAAGCACTTGCAAGTCAGAGAAACTCAAGTCTTGTTGAGCACCTGTGAGCCAGTGAAACTCAAGTCTTCCTCAAGCATCCGCATGTCAGTGAAACTTGAGCCTTTGTTGAGCACCAACGGGTGTGTGAAACGCAAGTCTTCATCAAACACCCACAAGTCGATGAAACTTGAGTATCCGTCGAGCATCCGCGAGTTGTTGAAACGTGAGTCTCCGTTGAGCATTTGCAAGTCGGTGAAACTCAAGCGATACGCACCCCCGTGTCGGTGAAACTGGAATCTTTCTCGAGCGCCCGCGAGTCAGTGAAAATCGAGTCCTCCTCAAGCACCCATGAGAAACTTGAGTCTTCGTCGAGCACCGGTGAGGCTGAGGATTGAGTCGTTCATTATGGCAAACCTATGATGCAGCTCGCGGAGGAAGTCCTTTCAGTAAAACATTGGTGAGAACGACTCGTTCATGACTCGCACATCTCTGCTGACGTTTGCATTGTGTGTGTATGTCAAGACACACAAATAGACAGAATAGGCCGATGCACAAAGATCTATCACACAGTCCACATGCAAGAACTCCCACATCCCTTGCAATGAGATCATCTTCTATGTCCTCTGGGGGGAGTCACATGACCAGGTTATTAAGGGAGGGTGGGCCCAAACACTTGGATGAAAACCTCATGGAGGGGAGGGTTGCGTTGAACAGAAAGAGTGAGGACAAGATGAGTTACAGATACAAAGCTGGACCAACTAGAGAGCAACTGTAGGAAGTCTTCCAGAACCTGAACCAGGAACCAGACTGGACTGGAGGCAGCAATAATATCAAAGCCAAGATTAGGAGCAGACCCGTTCACCATGTCAGAGTCCATCAGAAGAAGCTCCAGCAGACAGCTCCTGCAGAACCTCATCAAGTGAGAACAAATGTCGTGTCTGTGTATCGGTCTACTTAGATTTATTTTAAGAGACGCCAAATTTTCATTCATTTATATTAAAGTCACTTTTCATACACACAGTTGATTTGATTTGTTGGAGACAAAGATCTCATATTCGCGCAGGGGTATCCAAACCTTTGAAGCTATAGCAGGGCCACTTTGGCATTTGGCAATTTGGCATTTGGTAAAGCAACCCATGTAGATATGCTAATAAGTTCTACATATTTACAGAAAAAACAGCCTGCATCTCAGCTTTGGGTTATACAGTAGATGACAGAGTGTAATATCACCTTTTCTCTGCTGCTTGGTTTTCCATTTTTGCTGTTTTTTTCAATTTTACTAATATTTCACATGTCTTCTTGTCATTTTTTTCTTAACACTGTGACTTTATTCCAATAATATTTTGACTTTATTCTCAGAATATCACTTTTTCAACCTTTCCCCCAACCTAATTTCCCCAAAATTGACACTTTATTCTTTGTTTTGTTACTAATATTGCAAAATTATTGTGGAAATTATTGTGAATTTTTTTTTCCTCATAGATTTACGTTTTTTCGTCTTAATGTTACAATTTTTTAAATATTAATATCTCTTTCTTTCCATTGTTATGATTTTTGCGAGCTTTCTTGTTGAATTGTATTTTTAAAATGTGCCAAGCGGCAATAAAAAAAAAATTCAGCCATGATCCTGAAATTGGCCCCAGGGCGACAGTTTGGAAATCCTTGCATTCGTGACAATACATTGTATAAACTTATTTTAATAAATGATTTACAAAGTGCAGTAGATCCCTACTTTTCGTGGTGTTACTTTCCAGGACCACCAGAGAATGGCAAAAAACTAGGGCTGGCAAATAAATAAAATTGATTAGATTAATCACTGTTTTCAAATTAATTCATGATTAATCACCATTTGTAACTATGTCTGAAATATGCCCATTTTACTGTATTATTTATTTACTGTATATTTATTATTGTTTATTGAAAGAAAGACGCAGGGCAAGATTATGTATATTTGTATGTATTAACGGCTCCAAATTAACTGAAAATTTAAATCAAGCTAAAAGACGCCGCCCATATCTGAAAATCTAGTTTCTTTAACAGCAGCAGAACATTTGGATCACACTTGAACGGAGAAAAGAGGGGATGCATTCAATGACACCACGTCCTTTAAAGTGTTTTCACTGGTTTGAGTGTATTTTCTGGGATTTCCGAGTAGCAAATTGTACTTCCGCATTAACAGTTACGTAGTGAGTGATAAGAATATCCACTTAATGTTTTTCTTTGTATTTGTGCTTATTTAGACCACAGATACACGCATAATAAATACGTTTTAATGTTCGGAGTGTCCATGAATGCATCTCGCAGTAACTAGTGACAACGAAGAAAGTTCCAAGGCTGGACGGAGTGGAGACATGTTCGTGAGTTGGACGTACATATATGATGGTGGAATTGCACTGCTCTTGATGTGTTCAGGTTAGAATAAAGTTACAAAAGACCGTCAGACGCTGTGGGACTCTGTGGGGACGCTTCACTATGCTTCCGTCTGTCGTCGCAACGGAGAGGCGTGGCTTGCCATGATGCTTATGCCTTTAAAACTTAAAATTTGAATGAAATAAATTAGTTACTGCCATTAACGCGCTATGTTTGACAACCCTACAAAAACACGAGTGATTGATTGTTTGTTGTTCCCCCTATTGGACAGTAGAGGACCCGTGTTGTTCATTGTCAGTGAGGTTTTTGTTCCCCAACTTATTGGTGGAAAATGTGTGTGATTTCACTGGAAATGTTCTCGGCTCAATGGTGTCTTTTATAGCAGCAACTTCCCTTATGGCAATGACATCATCTGGCTGTGTCCTGAACTCCCCCCGCACCCCCACGCACACACACACACACACACACACACACACACACGTCATCTCACAAATCTTTCTCTTGTCTGCTCAGAGTATAGGTTGACATTTTGTTCAGTTTTAACAGACCAGTTCAAATTCGGTTCCATTACTTCATTGTGTAAATGGTGGAAAAGCAGATGCATAATCACACAGATCCCATAATTTTGCCCATTCACATATCACATAAGTCCGTGGAACGTTTTAGTGGGGGCTGCAGCGAAAATATTTGATTGGATGACTACTTGGAGCTGTGAAAACACAAAACACAATGGGCCACAAAAACCTTTTAGTTCCAGCATTGGTGGAAAAGGCGCTATTGTCTTACCTACTCATCCCTCGAGATGAGTACTGAAACGCTGTATCGTTACGGCACATGTAAACAGCAGTAACCGGACCAAAAACTGAAAACTAAATGGCTATTTTGCCTCATTTTGGTGCTAAATGAATGCAGACTCATCCACCTGCAACAAGTGCTTGACGGGGATATTATGCAAGTCACACCTTGTAAGTAATGTAGCTTCCTGACAGATGCACACAGAGTCTGGCGCTCTTTTTAAACTTTCTTGCTGACCTTAAGTGCTCACTTCCAACATGCAATACAACCCTTCCTTGTGATCCACCAATGGCGAGCGAGGTGCATTCACAAACAAAGGAATTCTGAACATCCACATTACAACACAGCACGTTGCCAGCTTGGTGTAATCAGTTAATGATTTCTGCTCAGATTGTGCGGAATGTATGCACTTAACGCAGGGGTGTCCAAAGTGCGGCCCGGGGGCTATTTGCAGCCTATGGCTGTTTTTTTATTGGCCCGCGGCACATTCTAAAAATATAATTTAACCAGAAAACTAAGCAAAAACGCCATTTTACAAGAATAAAGTGAAAATATTCAGAGAAAAAAAATGTAATTTTATGAGAAAAAGTTGTAATTTTACAAGTGAAAATATTATTTTACAAGAATAACGTAATAATATGAGGAAAACTAATATTTTAGTATTATGAAGTTGAAATGTAAAAAAAAAAAAAGTATAAAAAGTAAACAAACAAAACAAAATAAAGTTGTCATTTTGGAAAATTAGGTTGGGGAAAAAAAGTTACAATATCACATGAATAAGGTGAAAATATTGTGAGAATAAAGTTATATTACAAGAAGAAAATTTACAAGAATATATAAATATTTGGGAAAAAATAGCAGAGAAAAAACAGTTGTCATTTTTATGAGAATAAAGTCAAAATATTAAGAGAAAAAGAGTTGTACTGTAACAAGAAAAAGTAATTCTACAAGAATGACATAATATAAAAAAGTCTGAATTTTATGAGAATAAACTTGTAATATTATGATAAAGAATAATGTGATTTTAGTAACATAAATTTTAAATATTCCAGAATTTTAAAAATAATAATCAAAGTCGTAATAGTATGAGAAATACACAAAACCTGTAAAAACCTTTTCTGTGTTGCTTCTGGTTTTGCTGTGATTATTTGTTGTGAATTTGATTTCATGTGGTCAATTTATTACTTAGTTATCATTTTATTTCTGCTATTGAAGTTTTTAAATGACTATTGTGTGTCACAGAATTTTGTAAAAATATTACCAGTATAATACCAGTTTGGGCGTAACTACCAATTTGGCACCAGTGTGGGATAATATGTGACTGTACTCATCCCTGACACAGTGAACATACGTTTGCTACCATCCAGGGGGTTTTAGATGAAGTCAAAATCAAATTTTGTAATTACAGAAAGACATGCTTGCTAGTCGCTACACATAAATACTCCCGCAAATGTATCTCATTTGGTTCTTCTTTTACACCAATTCTTATTACAAATGTAGCCATGTTGTACTGAGCAGCCAGGGCGGAGACATCTGTACCGCTTCTGTTGCTTTTTTATAAATATGGACCCCCGTTTCGTCCCCCTCTGTTCAATATGATCGCTTCTGGCTCTCTTCACCACTTAATACGGGCCGCAGCATGTTTCACTCACAGTGCAGCAGTGGAAGCTACAGTAATTCATTTTGCATGTAAGAAATAGTTGTCCCATTACGTCATTCAACTTGTTTACTGATAGGAGGTGTTAACATTTGGGAAAGTTTTACAGTTTTGGGAAAGGCCATTTAAAAAAAAAAAGAAGTTGATCAGCTTGGTTCTCAGTGTACATTTGGAACTTTTCCGACATATCTATGCTTAAAATGTGATGCTGCTCAGTGATGTTGGTGTGTTTTGAACTTATCCCTGGTTCGTGAATCTCATGAACAGGTCGGGTACGAGAACTTCCGTGAGATTTGTTCCGTGTGATCTCAGTGTTTCCCTCAAGTTCTGCGATGTATTTGTGGTGGTGACTCAGGGGTGTCCAAAGTGCAGCCAGGTGGCCATTAAAAAAAAAAAAAAAATCCAATTTAATCTAAATTAACAAGAAAACTAGAAGAAAGGCAGCAAAAAAAAGGAAAAATCAAGAACAAAGTCAAAATATTAAGAGAAAAAGTTTGTAATCTAACAAGAAAAAGTTGTAATCATCGTAATATTATGATGAAAAATATCATCATTTTAGTAGCATAAAGTTGAAATATTAAAGAAAAAATAATCCAAAAAAAGTCGTAATATCATGAAAAATAAAACAAAACAAAAAGGTGTAATTTTTGGAAAATTAGATTGGAGAAAAAGATCATAAAAAAATGGGAAGAAGGTAAACATTTTGTGGGAATAAAGTAATATTACCAGGAGAAAATTTACAGATGAAAGTTTAAATATTTGGAGAGAAAAAAACAAAACCCCCACAACAGAAATGGGAAAAAAAAGTAGGGGTTCTCCAGTCGATCGGCCACCGATCAGTATCAGCCGATTTCGGTGAAGAAGCACGGTATCATCACATGCCGATACTTGCTTTCTAATTATTATAATTATCACCTCCACCAATCCCCTCCGGCCCCATTGCAGCATCCAGCCAATAGCGACCGTCCCCGCCCACTTTCCCTTCACAAAGCCAAAACCAAGCATATCTGCCGTGTGGGACTTCCTGTCGTTGTGAGAGTGATAAGTTCTGCACCCTGTAAAACATGCCGCGAAAAATGTCTAGCTGGGGTGGCGCCTTAAAAAGCTTTAGTTTGGGTGCGGCATTTGGGGGGTGGGCACTTGGAAGGGTGTGGTGAGTTTTCGAGGCTTGCGATGTGAGCATCTTCATCACATACACAAGAATTCACAGGCGATACGGCGCAGGGATACGGCGGGAGGCAAATATAGTGCAGAGCGATTTGTGAGGTCATATTTTTTTGAGAAGGCATTTACGTGATGCAAATGTATGACTCTTTTGAATGCATATTGTTACTCTTTACTAAAATGGCCTCAGCAAATAAGCGGAAGTACAGTACGTTCCTCGTCAAGGACCTCCGACTAGAACCGGACTCACGGGACCAACTGGGGGGGGGGGTAAGTCACTGTTGATGTAGTACTCTGCTGATGGGGATGTCATACAACTTCATGTCCAAAAATCCTTTTAAAGAAGGCGCCTGATCCTTTAAGTTAGTGGAAAAAGTAAGTCAATTATGTTTTTATCGAAATTTTATGGTTCCCCTTTCATATTATATAGCCCACCCCCCTCGACCACACGAGGCGCCTGCAAGCCTGCTTTTCCTTCAGGTCAGTTAACAATGTGAGAACACCAGAAAGAAATGCATTCCGAAATACAAAATGTGAGCATTTTATATTTCAAACAAGCATATTTGCTTGTTTGTTTATAAGCTATGAAAAATAAATGTTACAAAAATGAGTAGCCCTTGGCCATTTTCATTTTGTAAAAATAACTCTGACAAGAAAAAAGTTTGTTGACCACTGATATAGCCAATAGTATATTTCAAATTTACACTTAAGGTATGTAACCGGCATCGGTCACTCGGGGATGATCGCTATTGGTATCAGCAGCATCCCATTTTTACAAGAATAAAGTCAAAATATTAACAGAAAAAAGTCGTAACAATAAAAAATGTTGCAATAAACTGTCATTTTAGTAGCATACAAGTTTAAATAGTAAAGATTTTTTTAAAAAGTCGTAATGAGAAACAAACAAAACAAAATGCATTTGTAATTTTTGAAAATTAGGTTGGAGAAAAAGTTGTAATATTATGGGAATAAAGGTATAACATTACGAGAAGAAAGGTGAAATATTTGGAAAAAAACAACAACAGTAGAAATGGAAAAAAACATCTGTAATTGTTATGAGAATAAAGTAAAAAATATTAAAAGTCGTATTCTAGCAAGGAAAAAAGCTGTAATTTTATGATAATAAACTTGTATTATGAGGAAAAATAATGTCATTTTAGCAGCATAGAGTTAAAATATATATTTTTTTTGGTTAAAGTCGTAATATTTTGAGAAACAAACTAAACAAAATAAAGTTATTAATTTTTGGAAAATTAGGTTGGGGAAAAAGTTATAATATTAAGGGAATAAAGGAATCATGTTACAATAAGAACATTTCCAAGAAGAAAGTTGCAATAGTTGGAAAATTAAAAAAAAAAGCAAAAATGGGAAAAAAAGAGCAAAGAGTGTTTATACTAATAATAGTCTTTTTCGCCTACATCACAAAGCTCAGATGCAGTTTTGCCTTGACAACTTCTTAGAGTATCCACACGTGTTGCTTTACAAAATATCAAAGAGGCAAAGTTGCATCCTTTCATTTTTCACTTTGTGGCCCTCGCTGGATAAAGTTCTGCTGTCGGGGCATGCTTGTACGCAGCTCTGCAGAATCCGAGAGTTTCGGCCAAGAGGAGAAGAATGCAGATTTAGCTGTACACCACCACTAAATGAAACTCAGTATAGTGCCCAATATCATCTTAAAAGCCCCTGAAATGAGCAGGTTAGGATCCCTTTAAGATGGTTTATTATCATCCAAGTAAGAGTAAAGACAATAAAACAATGTCTTACACTTTAAGAATTGAATGATAAACAAAGAGGGAAGCAATTTGCTTTGTATTTGAGCTGAGCTCCACCCATCCTGCCTTGGACATGAAGTCAAGACTCCAGTGCAGATGGTTCCAAGCCTTCCAGATGTGCTTGGACTATAAAAAGTTATTGTTGCTCAATTCTTCCCCTGTGGAACTAATAGTTGTCGGCCTTTTTTCCCATGGATTTAACAATGTAACACCGCTGCACACGGCCAGGTTTGAGAGCGCAACGCATCAGCGCACACATTGAAATGATGTGTCGGATTGCTACTTTTGCAAGATTTGGAAAAACAGTGGTTGCCCCTTCTTAAGGAGTTAGCGCCCACATTTCAACAACACTTTGCAACACTTTATCTTTGGTGCTGTTTTGGAAATGTTCTGTGTTCATAGTTCACTTGTATTTTGATGGCTGCAGGGTGACGGCTCAGCGGAGCCTGGAAGATGCAGAGGAGGTGGAGCGAGAGCGCAGGAGGAGAGCAAGGCACAGGCAAAGAGAAGAGCCGAGTGCTTCTTTTGATCCTCAGCAGCAAAATAACCTGACGTTGACAACACAGTAAGGGCTTTCAAGCTGTTATGCTATGCTTTGCTTCATTTTTTCTATCCTGTGAACTGGTGGGTGATGAATTTCCCCTTCTCTCACACGGAGAACTAGCATACACCTTTAGTTCCACACATACTTCATGACGTTTTCAGTGCTGATGAGGAGGGAAAATGTAGCACGTGCACTTCCAGTCCAGTGATGCTGTGGTTGACCTTAGACCAGGGGTGTCCAAACCCTTTCCAGCGAGAGCCACATACTTTGATATTTTGGAAAGCAACACATGTAGATATGCTAACAAGTTCTATATTTCACATCTCAGCCTTGTCATACACTGTAGGTGAAAAAGCCTATTATTAGTATCAACTTCAATCTTTGCTGTTTTTTCATGTTTTTAATTTTCCAAATATTTCAACTTTCTTCTTGTAAATTTTCTTCCCCTTTCCTCCCATAATATTAGAACTTTTCCCAATAGTGCAACTTTATTTTGTTTAGTTTGTTTCTGATAATACAACTTTAAAGAAAATGTACAAATTTCTGTAATACTTCAACTCTATGCTACTAAAATTCTATATATTTTTTAATATTATATTACAATTATGTAAAATTGTAAAATTAGCAGATTTTGTCATTTTTTATGCTCTTTTCTTTATATGTTTCAGCTTTCTTCGTGTAAATTTTCTTCTCATAATATTTTAACTTTATTCCCGTGATATAACAACTTACAACTTATAACTCAAACAAACTTTCTAAAAAAAAAATTACAACTTTATTTTGTTTAGTTTGTTTTTCATTATATTAATTCATTCATGAATGAATTAACAATTTTTTTCTTTAATATTCCAACTCTATGCTATTAAAATGACATTATTTTTCCTCATAATATTAGGAGTTTGTTCTTGTAAAACTGCAACTTTTTTCTCGTCAGAATACAATTTTTTTCTGTTAAGATTTTGACTTTATTCTTGTAAAATTACTGCTCATTTGTTCATTTTTTTGCTGTTTTTTGGGGTTTCAACTTTTATCTTGCAAATTTCCTTGTCATAATATTATGACTTTATTCCCATAATATTTGGACTTTATTTCTATAACTTTTTCCCCCATTTAATTTTCCAAACATCACAACTTAAAATTACATTATTTTTCCTCATATTACGAGTTTACACTTGTAAAATTGCAACTTTTTTCCTCGTTAGAATTTTTCTCTTAATATTTTGGCTTTATTCTCGTAAAAATCACAGCTGTTTTTTCCATTTCTCGGCTGTTGTTTTTTAATTTTCCAAATATTTATTGTAAGTTTTCTTCTCATCATATATACCCACAATATTTTGAAGTCATTGCCATAATATTCTAACTTTTTTCCCAAGCAAATTTTCCAAAAATTACTTTATTTTATTTTGATGTCATAATATTATGACATTTTAAATGTCTGTTTTCTTAAAATGTCCAACTTTATGCTACTGAAATGATTATTTTTGCTATATATAATATTTGACAATATTACGTCATTCTTGTAAAATTACTTTTTCTTGTGAGATTACAACTTTTTTCTCTTAATATTTTAACTTTATTCTATAAAATGACTGTTTTTGTTCATTATATTTTTAGAATGTGCTGCCGGCCAACTAAAAAAAAAGAAGCTAAGGGCTGCAAAATGGCCCCCAGGCCACACTTTGGATAGCCCTGGTTTACATGTTAATAACAGAATTGTGAAAAAGTGTACGTATTCATTCATCTTTGTCTTCATTTGTACTTCAGTTTGGTGCAAACCATGTGTCTAACGAGTACCGATGCTTGCACGTTTGCCCGACTCAGCAGCCAGCAGCGGATCTTTGTGTGTTCCTGTGGAAACCTTCTGCTCCCGTGATGCAACCTGACACTGCAGGTTCCATCTGCCACCTGGTTTATTGTTAATTGTTAAACATCTGCTGTTCCTCAGGTCGAATGAGGAGGTGAAGCCAAGTTGCTGCCTTGTTGTGGATGAGGACGAGGGCTTCAGTGACTGGAGCCACCGATTGGACAACCGTAATGATTGTGAGCACTTCAGGGTCAAGGAGCAGGCACCTTCGTGGATGCAGTGGAAAGCAGGCAGATTTCAGGAGAATGAAGTGGCGGAACAAATGAATGAGTCCCTCCAATCTACAGGAAGCTCTCCTGTGGGGGTAGGCTGCCCAGCCGGTCAATAATCAACCAGTCAACATTTGAGATTTGTCATCTTGCAACAGTCACCTTGTATTTGTACTTTTAGGAGAGAGAAGTAAAGGCGTCAGACAGCTCAACAGTGTTTCTGTCACAAGATGCGAGACAACCTGACATCCAGCAACCTGCAGACAAAACGCCCCACATGGCCACTGGACGGATGAGACCAGAGTGCGTTTTACACACATTGTCTGGCCTTTGCTTCACTTATATCTATCCATCCACCGACAATAATATTTGATAACAGGGCATGAATATTCTATATTATATGTTTACACAATACTTTACTTTATACTAGAGGTGGGCGATACTACAAATTTTGGTATCTATGCGATAAAAGACCAGCCCTGCTAATACGGATACCGAGACCAATCATTTTTACTTACAAGATTTACTTTTAATTTTTAGAACAGGATTATCCAGACATGCATTTTATTTGCGGATAGATAGATAGATAGATAGATAGATAGATAGATAGATAGATAGATAGATAGATAGATAGATAGATAGATAGATAGATACTTAATTAATCTCCAAGAGAAATTAACTTTATCCAGCAGCTCTGCATGCTGGAGCCTATCCCAGCTGACTTCGGGTGAGAGGCAGAGTACACCCTGGACTGGTCGCCAGCCAATGGCAGGGCACATATAGACAAACAACCATTCACACTCACATTCATACCTATGGACAAGAGTCGCCAATGAACCTAACATGCATGTTTTTGGAATTTTTTCCAACGATCATGATTATACTCAGAATAAAATACCGGGCAAAGATTTTAAACGGACAAAAACATTAGGAACAAACCATTTGAACAATATTTAATACAGTAAGCCCTTGGCAATTTCTGCAAAGTAGGATTCCTTATTTATAGGGTGTCAAAACTGTGGCCCTGTTTTTTTATTGGCCCGCGGCGCATTCTAACATGATAATTTAACAACAACGGAAAAAAGGGAAAAATCAGCACTCATGTTACAAAAATGTAAGTAAAAATATTGAGAGAAAAACAGTCTAACAAAAGTTGTAATTTTACAAGAATAACATCATGATATTATCAGGAAAAAAAATTAGTCATAATATTAGGAGAAACAAAACAAGATAAAATGTACCTATTTTGGAAAATTATGTTGGGGTAAAAGTTAGATGATATATGGGAATAAAGTCATATTGTTATGAGAAGCAAATTCACGAAGATTATTTGAGGAGAAAGTTGAAATATTAGGAAATAAAAAAAAACAGCAAAAATTTGAAAAAAAAGGGTGCAGTTGACAATATATAATATAATAATATGCTTTTTCACCCATAACACACAGCCGAGATGCACTTTTTTTTTTAAATATATACCTGTATAACTTCTTAGCATATCTACATGTGTTGCTGTACAAAATATTGAAGTGGCCAATGCTTTCATTTTTCACTATGTGGCCCTCACTGGAAAACGTTTGGACACCCTGAAGTTAGAGCATAGAAAACCTGTGCATGACCTTCTAAAAATGTTTTTTAAAAAAAAAAACATTATTAGAGACCTCTTGACATGAAATAACACCCCTATAGTCACCCTTACAGTTGTATCACCCAATATAGTGGACATTCATTCATTAATTCATTTTCTATGACGCTTAATCTTTATTAGGATAGCGGGAGTATGCTGGAGCCTATCCCTGCTGACTTTGGGTGAAGGGCGGGGTACACCCTGGGCTGGTTGCCAGCCAATCCCAGGGGAACATATAGACAAAAAAAC
Organism: Dunckerocampus dactyliophorus; assembly: GCF_027744805.1. Taxonomy (NCBI): domain Eukaryota; kingdom Metazoa; phylum Chordata; class Actinopteri; order Syngnathiformes; family Syngnathidae; genus Dunckerocampus; species Dunckerocampus dactyliophorus. The sequence goes on along the minus strand of NC_072821.1, from coordinate 32,355,307 downwards.
ACTCACATTCATACCTATGGACAATTTAGAGTCTCCAATTAATGGAAGATGCATGTTTTTGGGATGTGGGAGGAAGCCGGAGTATCTGGAGAAGCCGCCACCAACAGGAAGTCCTGCATTAGGATCAGATCTCGCAGAGGTGAGGCCATGGACCTCTCTCAGGCCATGTTGGACTCCAGAGTCACCGTCAGTTTAACACCGGAGAACATCCAAAGTCCACACGGAGATTCAAACCCAGATCGTCCAGATCTTCTAACTGTGTCGCCAACATGCTAACCACTTGGCCACCGTAGTAGACATAATACGATAAAATTAGACATAAAAAGACTCACTATATCAATGATACAGACTCACAAATTACATAATATTTGATACTGTAGCATAGATAGTACAGTACTTCCTGCACAAGAACAAGCTATCTCCATAACTTGACATATCTTGTTTACAGTGACGATGTCTGCACGGTGGACAGAGCAACGAAACAAGAGGAAGAAGAAGTACAGTGGATTTCTCAGAGGAAGTGGAGGTCAGACCAAAGCAGGCCGACATATGAAGATGAGCCAGAGGAAGATGAGCTAAACTTGACACATGAAAAGGAGGAAGGTAGAGAGAACCCAAAGCTGCAGGTCAGTTTTTTAACATAGCTAAACTACAACTGTGACTACAGCATCTCTCAGTTTAACTGCTTCCATTCATACTAGTGAGAGGCCCATACATTTTGGGTACATTTTGTGCATTAAAGATGCTCAAACCGATTTTTTGTAGGTCAGTATACTGCATGCTAAGCTACGGTATATGAGCACACAGCAAACACCCACAGCTTAGTGTTGGGTTAGATAGGTGACAAGGCAAATTTGTACAATCCATCCATCCATTTTCTATACCGCTTCTCCTCATTAGGGTCGCGGGGGTATGCTAGAGCCTATCCCAACTGACTTCGGGCGACAGGCGGGGTACACCCTGGACTGGTCGCCAGCGAATTGCATGGCACATATAGACAAACAACCATTCACACTCACATTCATACGTATGGACAATTTAGAGCCTCCAATTAACCTCACCTGCATGTTTTTGGAATGTGGGAGGAAACCGGAGTACCCGGAGAAAACCCACACGTACACGGGGAGAACATGCAAACTCTACACAGAAATGCCCAAGGGAGAATCGAACCCAAGTCTTCCCGATCTCCCGGCTGTTACTGTGTTGGCCAACGTGCTAACCACTAGACCACCGTGCGGCCCAAATTTGTATAATAGCTATAATAATACATCTCATCAATAATAATTATAACAATATAGGATGACATTTTAGTTAATTTTGCATTTTTTTTTTTTGCTTGAAAATGCTTAATTTGGGGAAAAAATATTTACAATTTGCTTAAATATGCATTTCTTTTTACTAATAATAACAAACCTGTATACTAAAAAAATGTTTTTTAGCAAATGAAACTTACTTACATTTTGAAAAACCACGATAAGTCAATGAGAATATATAGAAAATAATGAACAGACAAAAGAGACACATAAAACATTAGAAGCTGCTAAGGAAAAAATGTGCTATTTTAGTAGTACAGTCATGTTTTTTGGGTTTTTCGTAGAGGTCAAGGGAAGAACAATACGGGAAGGATGAGGACAGAAATGTGCGGTCTGCATTTTCTGTGTGCAGCAGTGAAGAAGAGGATGCATTCAACTGCTATGGTCCCATGAGCCCAACATTCAAGGTATGATGAAGAAATAGATCTTGAAGAAGGTGAAAAAGCGTATTATTAGTATGAACTTCTCATAACGTAGCGTTTTCCTCAACCAAATTTTCCCAAAATTTGACATTTATTTTGTTTTGTTTCACATATTATTACAACTTTAAAAAATCATATATTTTTTCTTTAATATGTCAACTCTGTGGAAGTAAAATGACATTATTTTTCTTCATAATATTAGGAGTTTATTCTTGTAAAATTGTGACTTTTTTTTTCTTTACAATATGACCTTTTTTTTTAACGCAATACAGCTTTTTTGTCTTAATATTGTGACGGTATTTTTTCAAATTCTCTTCAAATTTAAGCTGTTTTTTCCGTTTTTGTTTTTGTTTTTTTTCTTTTTACAAATGTTCTTTTTGTAATTGAAACTTCATTCCCATAATATTTTGACTTTATTTCCATAATATTTACCAAAATTACCAAAAATTACAGCTTTATTTTGTTTTTCTTGTTTCTTATGATAGTCTTATGATATGACTGTCCTTTAAAAAAAAAAAAAGTACTTAATGCGACTAAAATAATATTATTTTTCCTCACAATATTACAAAGTTATTCTTGTAAAATTACGACTTTTCTTGTTAGATTACAACTTTTTCTTCTTAATATATATATATTTTTTTGTTGTCTTGGGAAATTATATTTTTAGAATGTTCTGTGGGCCAACAAAAAAATCAACAGCTGCCGGCTTGTTGCCCCCGAAGCCCTCCGTTGTCCAATAACCTATTCTTTGAATTTGTAAATGTATTACAAATGTATTGTATGCACACTATGAACAACATAGCAAATAAGCATACTGTCGAAGAAAACTGAAAAATATCAATTTCATCACGCTAGTATGGATCCGATACTGATACTATTGATACTGTTGATATCTGGTTCTATCCCCACAAGGCCCTCCACCCCTCCTGAGTAGTACTCATGGACAGGCCACGCTAAAGAATGGTACTACCGTAATTGCTCTAATAGTCATTCAGGTGTGTCTTGATGCTGTGCCCCCAAGCCGTCTAAAAGTGACAGAACGCAAAGCAGAACAAAAAAAACAGAAAACAAAATTCAAAAGCGGATCATGACACTAACAATACATTTGTGTATGTGATGTGATGTGATGATAATATCTGTATTAATAATCTCTTTTATGTTGTTTCACCAGAAACTCCTCATTCAGTTTTACCCAGTAAGTACGTGGAATTTCCTCATGTCGCTGTGTGAAAGGTGGTGGTTTGGTGTGCATGACGTGATTTTTTTCATGCAACGCAAATCTGCAAAGGTCAGGGGCTGTGCAAACTTGCCACTGTAGTGGGTTATAGGAGTGTAAAGGTGACTATAGGGGTGTTATTTCATGTTTAGACGCCTCTGATAATGTTAAATAACGTATTTAGAAGGTCGTGAATAGTTTTTCTGTGCTCTAACTTCAAAAATATTCCATTAATAAATAAGGAGGGGTATAGGGGTGTTATTTCATGTTTAGACGCCTCTGATAATGTTAAATAACGTATTTAGAAGGTCGTGAATAGTTTTTCTGTGCTCTAACTTCAAAAATATTCCATTAATAAATAAGGAATCCTACTTCACGGAAATTCACTCATCACAGTCAGGTCCGGAAACAATTAACCGCCATAAACAAGGGATGACTGTACTTAAAGAAAGCATTTTATCTTGACCTCTTAGCTTTGTGTTGTACTTAATTCAAATAGTTAACAGTGTAGTATCTAATAATACATCTCAACATGAATTAATACATTTTATTGTTTTAATATGCCAAGTGATAATGAAAAATCAGCTATAAAACGTGAACTGCAGAGTCAACCGCTGATGATGTCATAGAAGGGTGACGGAGCTGATTTACAGTTCCTGTTTCCAGGTCTTAGCAAGCTAATAGGATGCTAACAAGGACGTTTTGTGATAAAAACAAATTAAGAACGCAGTTGGACCTACGCAGTGTATTCATAAGATGACATTATTGTACGCTAATCGTAAAATATACGCAAGCCGAGGCAAAATTTTGGCGTAATTTTTTTACTTTAACAGAAAAACACTACTGTGTCTTATCATTAATTAATAAATATATATATATATTTTTAAATATGCTATGTGAAAATGAAAAATGAGTCCCCGGACCACACTTTGGATGTCCCTGGCCGAGGCTAACTGTATGTGCTCAATAATGTCACCCTCCAAGAATCTTGAATTGCTTACATCCTGCAAAGTAGTGAAAGAGTTTGTTCAGATTTAACAGCTTAATGCATTTAAGTGAAACCATGAAGGAGTCGTTTCTTGTGGCTCGGCACACACACACACAAAAAAAAGCCGGCTTTTTCAGCTGTTGACCAATGAGGTGCGGCTTGAATAAAAAAACAACGAAGCGGCTCCAGTTTTCAGGCAGGACCTGACTTCAGAGAGTCGGACACTCTAAGAGTCGTATCTTTTTGTGACCGACTCACTACAATATTTCTCTTTACAGGAAGAAGTGACGAGCAGAGTCCCGACGGATGGTAAATGTGTGGTAAGTTAGGATTGAATGTCCTCATTGAGTACATGCTACTTTTAGAATTTGATCGCATTGATGTGGTCATGATATAACTCCATGAAAATTATGATTTAAAAAAACAGTTTGACTCACGGCAACTATGTTGCATTAAAGGATCGCCGAACAAAGTGCAAAAATGCAATGCTTGACGAAAAAGTGTAGAGACATAACCATGTAAAAACTGTGGGCTTTTTTTAAACAGTGGTACATGTATGCTGTACATTTAACTGTATTACACGTATTTATAAATGATTACCGACTAAGGGTGAATGAGATGTGTTTTCTGGCCATTTTTGGCCAAAAAATAAAAATTATATTCATATTAATATTACAATAAAATAACATTGATGATTATAATATTATAAAATATATATATAATAATAATAATAATATATTTTTGGACCAAAAATCTGTGAATTTGCAGGTTCGTGAATGTGCGGGGATCCACTGCAAATGTAAAGTGTCTAAAGACGAGTGCATTTCATTGTCACTTATCACATTTTTCATTTTGTTTTAGATCACAGAGCGAACAGAATCTCTGAGAAAGAGGTAGGTGATGTGCAATAGACATATCGTCAATGAACATCACCACAGTATCATTACACGGTTTACTGACAGCTTAGTGGTGCAAAAATCTATTCTCATTTCTTCCCATGGAAAATGTCCAATTTAAAGAATACATGTGCTACATGTGTCTTTTATTATGTACTACAGTAATCTCTCGCCTGTCACAAAGCGGCTCATAAGGTTGGGCAAAGCAAAACTAAACAAAGTACAAACCAAAAACAGGAGAAGACACACATACAAAAGTAAACAAACAAGGCACAAAAATCGAGACTAGTAGCAAGGATAACGAGGCAAGAGGCACGGAGTAGCACTGACGGTTTTTCCAAAATATGTGAATTAATGAATCATTGCTGTTTTGTGGTGGAATACAGACTGTTATTAGTGAACTATTCAAACAAATGTTACGTATTTTCTAAATTAAAGTAAGCAATTTCTAGCATAAAATGGCTAAATAAAGTAAAGTACAATTATAAGGCATTCAGAAGACACATTCAAAGACGTTGTGATGGTAGTATTCTACGCTGGTCAGTAATGTTACATTGATGAGACTTCATTGAAGACGTGATTCTTGACGTGACTGAAAACAGGACGGTGGTGGTGGTTGAGCTCGCTGCCACATCGTGTCTTTGGGAACAGTCATGTCATGTCTTCAATGAAGGTAAAGGTAAGCTTAAATCTTCATTTATCCCTTTCATTTATATGCATTTGGATTTATTTTATGCATGTAAAACATTGAAAAACGCCTTTTGTGTTTTGATTTTTGAGAGTCAACTGCTGATGACATCTTCCATTGTACCCTAGTGATCGTCATTTGACACCGTTAAAGAGCAAAACCATTCGTATCTGAAACCATTCCAAGTTCTCAGACTTGGAATCTAGTCTATCTAGACTTGTGTATGTCCCACCTAGTCTTGGAGCACGAACTGATAAAGCCTGCTCGGAAGAGAGGCGAAACATCTTCAAAAGACAGCCTATGACAGTCCAGTTGCGATAAATTCAATGCTAGAATCTGGTGTGTTTACATTTCACTACTCTACGTAAAGAATGGAACGTTTATGGAAATGTACTAGAAATTAGATTGGACTGCAAGGTTTCATCTCTATTTTTTGTCTGTGCATTGACTTGACATCACCAGCAGCTTCAGTTAGCATTATGAAAACCTCCCTCTGAATCAAATCAAAACATCCCCCATATATCAAGAGAGATTCAAGATTCAAGAGATTCAAGAGAGTTTTATTGTCATGTGCATGGTAAAACAGCAGTTATACTATGCAATGCAATCCAGTAGCGTCTTTATTTCATGGATCATTTTCTGACCAGACATGTGCTTTTTGTTCCTCGTTTCCTTTGCAAGTGCCAACTTCATGAAGAAGACGTCGCCGCCTATGTGTGTTTCCAAGATTGACAGAAGACTGCAACAGTACACGCACGCTCTTGAGGCAAGACTCCCTCTCTGATGCAATCTTCCGTCCAGTGAAATTTCCCAACATCAGCTTAATTCTTCACAGATTTCCTCGAAGGAAGGCAGAGCAGCCTCTCAGGTCCCAGTGGATCTGACAAGTCCCGCTTTGCCTGTCGCCCACAAAAGGAACATGTTTGAGGCCGGGGAGGCCTGGAACTACAACAGCCTTACAAACACACCATCAAAGGTCTATTAAGAAGTACTTCATAGCGACTTAGATTAAGCATACACTGTTGGTAACAAAGCATTTCAAAGTTAGAGTACCTCATAAGAGTGAGTATGTTTGATTCCTGGTCTATCTTTTCATGGGAGATTGTATAATATGTAAATTTCCTGGTAATCATGGTAGCGACACAAAATATTTGGGCAGAAGTTGGACATTTTCAGTCACGGGCGTAGCAATATTGCGGTTCAATTATCGTGCCCTCGCTCTGTTGCGGTTTTTCCGAAATTTTGCAGTAGACTATGGTCAAAACATACTTCAGTATGCAAGTGATATGTACTGTCCTGGTCACTGGGCGGCAGTAATGACACAAAACATTGATGAGACATTACCTTTGTATGCATGAGTTTGCCTAGATTACTGCTTTAATTATTTGTATGACGAGCTCGAATGTAAAAAAAAAAATGCTTTGGAAAGTAACGATATAATGCTTTCAGGATGCAGACACTTTAAAAGTTGGAGTGTCAGAGCTCATCAACCAGTGGCTGAGAGGAGGGGAAAGTGGAAGTGGAAGCAGCTCACTTTCCAAACCAGCAGTGAGTTTTTTAACATCCTCCGCTGCCTGTGAATGACACAAAATGCACAACCCTTGCCAGAAATTTTTCATTGGGGTGGCCGAGGTGAGATCACGGCCACCACTGGCCCCCCCGTAGCTCCGCCACTGCTATTAGAGCAATTAATAGCTGAGCAGTGTGTTGCTTTTACTTTTTATTTTTTACTTTTCCAAATCTTTTAACTTTTTGAAAAAATAATGTTCATACATTTTTTTCTCATAATATTATCTTTGTTCCCCTAGTATTATACCTTTTTCCCCAACCTAATTTTCCAAAAATGACAACTGTGTTGTGTTTTGTTTGTTTCTCATAATATTACGACTTGAAAAAATAACCAATTTTTTCTTTAATATTTCAACTCTATGCTACTAAAATTACATAAATTTTCCTCACAATATTACGAGTTCATTCTCATATAATTGTGACTTTTTCTCATTAGAATACTACCTTTTACTGTTAATATTTTGGTTTATTTTTGTGAAATTACAGCTGTTTTTTCCCCAATTCTGCTGTTGTTTTTGTTTAATTTTCCAAATATTTCTTGTACGTTTTTTTGTCATAATTGTGACTTTATTCCCATAATATTTTGACATCATTCTTTTTTATATAGCCTAATTGTCCAAAAACTACAACTTTATTCATTGTTTTGTTTGCGTCTCATAATATTACAAATTTATAAAAAATCTTCTTTTTTCTTTAATATTTCAACATTATGCGACTAAAATATTATTTTTCCTCATAATATTACGACATTATTCTCATAAAATTTGTTAGATAATATTTTGATTTTATTCATGTAAAATTATTATTTTCTGTTGCATTTTTTTAGTTTTCTAGTTAAATCATATTTTTAGAATGTGGCCAATAAAAAACGTGGGCCACACTTTGGACACTCATTAGTGGTGAGTAGCTATACATTTTATAATTTAAATGTGTTTAATATGTGAGGCATAGTGAAGAAAGACAGAAAGGTGAATCTAATCTAATAATGACAGCAGTATAATTATTACTTTTTGCAAATGTTGACCCACAGTTGGAGGACAACATCAAGCTAGAGGGGTTGGAGGGAGAGGAACGAGCCGCTTGTCTGGAATAGACATTTTTATGTGCATATATATCAATTACTTGTGGTTTTTCAACATTAGCTGGTGGTCCCAGGCCATAACTCCCGCAAAAAGTGGCGGTCGACTGTATACAGCAGAGTGTGAATAAATTATGGGATTATAATGAATATAATGTGTTGTAAAAATGTCAATAAACCCTGCAAACATGAACTTTATTTGCAGGAAATACAACTTGGTGGTGTTTTAGTCAAGAAAAATATGTGGGAGAGCTTTGGCGATGTGGTATCTCCTGGATGGAATGGCAAGGTTGGTGTTTTCTGTGGTGAATTCAAGAATTTTGTTGTGTGCAATAATTAGGAAAATCCTCTTTATCAAGATGCCGGGGAAAAAATAATTGTGACATCAAATTAATACATTCAGTTGCTTTTACTAAAAAAAAAAAAAAAAAATGCAGTAACGTTTACCTTATTAGCCAGTTAATATCCTTATTTGAATTTATGCCCAAACTATATTAGTTGAGTAGGTATGGACTTTTTTGGCCTTACACATGGAACTTTGCTTATGAATCTGGAAAATACGTTGATGGAGCTCTTGCTGTGCACTGCAGATGTGTGGAGATTAGTGAGTGACACTGATATCGGTGTTACATACTGAAGTAATACTAAAATTACAGTATAAATAAAGATGATCATTATAGTAGTTTCTCAGTCTTTGTTTCCTTGCTTTTCAACTTTGTTGTAGGAATGCACGACCGCTAAAAAGCATACCTGTGTTGTGACGAGTCATGGGGAGTATGAGAAGGTTTCTGATGAGGACGGCTGTAGAGATACAAACTGGTCAGGTAAGCAGCCATCATGCATATTTTTTTTGTTTTTGTTTGTTCTTTTTTTTTTTTTTTTGCTTTACCTGTGATACCTACTGTACTTGCGATGTCAAATGCACACAAGGGGTCTCCAACTTTCATCACTACTAGAGCTGTCAACTATTTGTGTTTTATTTATGACTGGCAACATTTCAATTGTACACTGCTTTATTTCCCAAGCAGATCTCCACTCAAACAGTGTGTCCGTTATCTTTATGGCCATTTGCCGTTATATAAAAGCATAAAGTCTGAATTCAACAGTTATATTACAAAACTACTAAGAGTTGAAGCAAATATTCCTTGAGCCTTTGTGAGCTACTCAAAATCACCTGGCAACACAGGAGACCCCTGTGATAGTATCACCAGCATAAGCACAATGACGCATAAATAGAGTTTTGAGGACAAGACATAATTAGTATAATGACAATGAGAGCAAAATTGTGCAGTACGTCCCCCGTATGAACGTGATATCCACTTGTAGCTTTCCCGTGGGACAAAAACGAGCTCCAAACTAAACGCATTGCTTGTTTGAGTTAAAAACAAAATGTCACTGTGGTAAAAAGTCACACATGGAGTCCGAAGCCAGTGACAGCTAGGCCAAAGCATGTAAACAAAGTCGAACAGCAATAGGTTTGATAAGGGAGTGATCGAACATGCTGGCATGGATTGGTGTAACCTGTGGCAAGCTGTCAAAGCCATTGAGGTTTAATAGACTAGTTTTGATTCTCGCGGCAATACGGCACATAGTGCGTCCCTTGTTGGCTCAACACGGGTGTTGGCAACCCAACGTGACACATGTAGCGTTTGCCGCTGCATGCCAATCGGTGTTTGTGATCGGCTTTGAAAGGCATTTATCGCCGTATGTCGGTCACATGTTTTTTTACGGAAAATGGCGGCCAATCGACCATCCCTACAAATGACACCCCTCGAGTCTCTTTTTCATTCATATTATTCTTTGTTTACAGCACATTGCACAGGCTACGATATTACTGCAGGGACATAAGAGACGGCCGCCGCTAGCATAGCAAGCTACCTAGCTTACTGGTTAGCCTCTCCAATGTAGTTATTCTAAACTTAAGGAAGTGTTTCAAACGGAGAGCGGAAGGACAAACAAAACCAAAAAAATACCACTTCCACACAAAATGGGAGAACTTTTTGTCATTTCGGACTTGCCATGGCTGACTGCAGGGTGAAGGTAATCTGTGTCATGTTTTTATATTTATTGACTAATAATAGTCCATATTCAAGCAGGAAACAGCAATCATTTATTTATTAAATGTTGGAAAAGCACGAATCAGCTACACTTTTATGACTTATTTTGCAGTTTCCCTTGTGATGCTGCTTCATATGTGCTATGAGGTTGGTTGTATTCAACTTTCCTAGTTCTGTGCCACCACAGGAAACTTGCGCATGACAAGTTTTACACTGAAATGCAACGTCTTTTTACTGCCGCACGGCTGACATCACTCCTGCTCCTTGCTACTTTGTTAGCAAACACTGATATTGTGATCACATGGTCCCTATCGGGTCGCTGCTGGATCGCTGTGCTGGGGCGGAGTCTGGAATCGACTGCTTGTATCCAAGTGCCAATATTTAGATATAGATTTGAGATGCAGGCCAATATAATCCGAGATTTGACAAAATAAGAATTGTACTGTTAACAATGATATGAAAAAGTGTAAATATGAATACATGGTCAGATATAGTCTTGCACATACTGTAATGTTTAAATGATCTGTGATTGATATAGTGAAGTAAAGCCACAGTGAAACGCAGGAATAGGCAAAGGACACGCTTTGGTTGAAATGTTTATTGTGTATCCAATACAATACAAACATGTGCATATAAAAATGTGCTTATGGTTAAGCCAGTCCAGTCTACTCTAGTGTCGGGGCAGTTCACATCTTCTCACTCATTCCCTCGTGTCCAGCGAGGCGTCCACTTACCGCTGTCTTTTTAAATACTGCACAGACAAACATCACAGCAGATACAATAGTGCAGCGTTAGATTATCCCGCTTATACCTGAACGACAATACTGTTGTTTTTGTGGCCTGCACAATTACTGTATTTACCTCAGTGTTTGTGTGCCTCAATGGTGGGGACACACACAGCTCTGCTGCGTCAGGATCAACTCGACCTGACGGAAAAGTGCATTCCAAAAACAAACACCACATTTTCGCTTACAGCGATGACATGAACACGGTCAGTTCGTCATACATTAAGACAAATAGCCACCCTTACGCTTTGCCTGATGACAACGTAACACTACAACTGCTGACTTTGCTGCTGGCCAACATGCCAACTAGCTTAACACTTGGGTAACAATAGCACAATGACACATTAACTTTACAGTATCTAACAAGTCACATTTAGCTTGCCGATAGAAGAGACCAGCTCTTATCTCTGTCTTGAAGCCAATTCATGCACTCCTAGTCTTTCTCCTAGATGCCAAAACACTGCCATTAAGTTGTGGGTGAAAACTATTTCATTGAATGTGAAAAAAACAGGAAGTTGACATTGAAAAACAACGATCCTGAAAAAACGAAGGGGACATGTGAAAACTGACATTGAAAAATATCTAAACACAGCTAGCATGAGGCAGCTAACAATGCATGTAACGGGACACACTTATCTCGACTCTAAAGCCCTCCCAAAAAACCTCCAAAAATGCCAACAATGTTCCATTTACATAACGTGACCTGCATTTTAACCAAGCTACAGCGACATTGTTATTGTGGGAGCTAACGCCGAAGAATTACCTCTCTGGCGTAGTGGCACAGCACCTCGCTCACAGCGCCACTCACAATGTCTCAGGCCATTACCGAGAGATATTGTTAGCTATTGGATCTGTTGCTGCATCGCCTGTGAGTTTGGAAAAGTTAATTACAAATCATGCCTCGCAAGTGTGTAGTAGAAAGTTGTGGCAATAAGAGGAAAAGTTGGTCAACTAGTGGATACTGGCTGTCAACATCTTTAGGAAGATGCTCAGCTGGATGCTCGTTTGCTCGCAGCATTTTTTACCTGAGGACTATCCTGAATTTACCAGCTCAACGGGGAGTACAAGTCTTGTGCTCAAAGATACAGCCATCGGACATTGTAAGTGACTGTTTTTCTTAGGCTCTTATTTTGCCCATGAAACATTTAGCACTAGTGCTACGAGAATGGCTTAGTGTTTCACTATAGATGGATCTGCCAAGCACCCAGCAACGTTATTATAAACGCTACATAAAAGTCAAATGTAGTACTCGTCGGCGATCTCACGAAGCCTGCCATGATTAGCAATAGCGAACGTGCTTTCTATGCTGCTGGTGTTGGCGGAAGTAGCGTTTGTTGCTGTGGGATCTGTGAAATCAATGCGCCCAGGAAGGAAGTTCCGGTAATGTTTAAAATGACCAAAATACGACAAAATATAGTAATTGTTACATGTTATCATGAATGTGCCGGCTACTACACGGTCACAGTGTGTTCATAAAACGATAACACGTTGTTGTAGGGTTTTGGAGGTGTTTTAATTGAGGGCTCTATAGGCGTAGTAAGTGAATCCCATTATGTGCATTGTTTTTCTCTATTTAGAACACACACAAAAAAGTGTGTTCATGTCTTACATACGGATTGTGGAAGATGGGCAAAATTCCAAAAAAAGTGCAGTGTTTCTTTAGTGGCAGTGATTTAGTTCTATAACAAACATTTAAAAACAAAAACAAATATCTAACTCTTTTTGGATGACATTTATGAAAAGTTCAATGATGTCAATACAGACCTTGCATATGATGTCCTGTATATTCATTGCAATTGCATCTGGTGCAACTTATTTAGTGGACGTTTTTAGACAAAAAGGGCAACTGTCTACCAAGGCAAGGTTCATCAGTGCTGAAAAAAACCAAACTGTTACAACTAAAACATTCTTGTAACCTACAGTAGGTGGGGAAATGATTTGATCATCTGCTATGTTTTACTGATGGCAACACAATACAAATTCATTTAGAACCTTCACTTAATGTTTTTTTTTTTTCCTGGAATTTTCTGACTTGTTAAAACAAACCTCACATCAAAATCTGTTCATGTTTTTGTAAGAGGTTAAACTTAGAAAACTCAGTAGGGAGGAAATAATTATGGCATATATGGCTGCTGTTTTGCAGAAATTAACAAATGTGTGTAGCGTATGCTTTCATCATCATACATACAGTACAGTGGATCCCTAGTTAGCGTCATTAGTTCGTTCAAGAAGGACTGACCAAAACGGACGTTAACCGAATTAAATTTAGTAAAAATAATGTAAATCGAATTAATCCGACACAAAACATGTTTTTATAGTTTTCCAATTATAGATTTACATGCATAAAACAATTTGAAATATATACAAAGTATGAAGGAAAGGGATAAATGAGCATTTAAAGTTACCGTCAATGAAGACGTGATTCTTGACGTGAGCGTGAGTGAAAACAGGAAGGTGGTAGTGGTTGATTTCGCTGCCACATCGCGTTTTATGCATGTAAAGCTATGAAAAAGTGTTAACATCTTAGACGGGCGATGGAACCTCTGGTTCCAGTTGCCATTTTGTTTCACTAGCTAATAGGATGCTAACAACAAAGGATGTTTTGTGATAAAAAAAAATACATTAAGAACACAGCTGGACTCAGACAGTGTATTAATAACATGTGGTGACTGGAGAATGTACGCAAACCGAGGCAAAATTGTGCCGTTGATTCTCAGCGTTAGCTGAAAAACACACTAATCGGGGCAGACGCTAACCGGGGTTTCACTGTACATGCCAAACATCACATTTGTATATTTCATCCCAAATTATTCAAAAGATACGTTTATTACAGAGGCTCCAAATAATATAATTGATCAACCCAAATCTCATGTGTCGAAGTTACAGTTCTTTTATTTTAGTCGAGCCAAATCCTCTGGCTGTTCTATTGAAGTCCTTGTGATCATCCTCCTGAGTTTTTCGTTTTAACAGTCCCCTTTCAAAAACTGCTGCTATTTTTGCTAGTGGCTTCTCTGCTGCCTCTTTTAGTTTCCTGGCATCAAATCGAGGGCTGTAGAGCAAAACTGGAAGGCGACTGACAAAGGAAGGAACGTCTAATTGGGAGTCTTTCAAGGCTTTCTTCTTATCTGGATCTTTTGAATCTTTTTTTGTGATGTTGATCTGGTGCAGGATTCTTTCTTTTGTGGAGAACATTTGGAAAAGGAGGGCATCCCACATCTTTAGGGCTCTGGGACTCTCTTTGTTCTTCACCAGATCTTGATTATCACATTGATCTTCTGGCAATTCATCCTTAGAAGAATCATGATGTGTGATTTGGTCGGCACTTTCATCCTGTGATTTAGCCAGTGGCTCGGGAAAGGAAGGTTCCTCTGGTTCAACCACCAAATGTTTCTTAAGCCGTGTCCATCCACTGAGCTTACCCTTAAGGCCTTTTGACTTCTCCACTGCCTTGGGATCTGAAGGTGAGGGTGATGTTCCTGTCCCGGCTGTCTTTTTGTCAGAAATTGAAGATACAGTTGATGTCACTGACTTCGTGAAGGGTTCGACTGCTGGGGCTTTCGCCTTTCCTGGTGTACCCCTGATGTTCAAAACGTCCTTGTGTTTGAGTCCAGTGTTTGGCTGAGATAGCGGTGACGTTCCTCTGTTTGGGGATGGAGTTGAGACTGAGACTGAGGCCTGAGGCAGAGAGGCAGGAGTGGTAGAATCAATCACAGCAGCTTTAACTATGGATGATTTCATGACAGTATCTGTTGCTGGCATTGCAGGGGAAATGTTCTGTACTGGTAGCTCTGTCAGAGGCTGACCTTCGTCAGAAAAGGCTGGACTGCGGGAGCTTACAACAGGTTTTTTTTCTACAGTGGCAGAAGAAGGTCGACTTCCTACCTGCTTACTAGGATGTGTGTTTAGACCGATGAAATGACAGATGGGAGGGATAGTTTTAATTTTTATATTTAAGTCTTCTTCTGGATTTGACGGCAAATTTGTTTTTACATTTTTGGGTCGGGAGAACTGAGCCATGCTGGAAATTGTTTTTGTAGACATTTTATCACCTTTCGCTTTTACCAGAGAGGGGTTGTTATCTGTTGTATTGTACATAGAAGTATGAGGGGCCTGTGGTAATACTGAATCAAAGGTTTCTATTGGTATACTACAAACTCTTGGTTCTTGTAACAAGGAGTCTCCTGGGGCGATCAAAGATTTAGTTTGTATTGTTGGACTCCGTGGCGCATGATCAGATCGAGTGACTTTAGGTAACACGTGATCAGTTGTTGCGGTTGTTTTATTTACAACACTATGTAAAATGTTTTTCATATGTACCCTGTGAACGTCAGCTTCAACAGATTTACTTGCTTCTTTGCCAACGCGGGTCATTTGTTCCACTCTTGTCTGAAAGCCTTCTAAAGTCGCAAAAGTTGGAACTTTGTTCTCAGACAAAGGGTTTGCCACACTTTTACTCAATATGTTTGCAGTAATACAATCTGGAGAATTCATTTGAGATATCATTTCCTGTGTGAAATGAGGTTGGTTCTCAGTTTTTTCTGCTACTGCATTCATTGCTGCCTTTGTTGAAGATTCTGATCTTCTCAGACAAGGACTTTTTTGAGTGACATGTTTCATTGTAGGACTTGCAGGCACAGGTTTGATACGGCGTGTATTTCCACTCATCACTGAGCTTGTTACTATAACCTCAGAGACAGGACTACATGACAGATTGCCACCAAAATTGGTATTTAGATCTGACTTGAGAGCAGAACTCACGTTTGTGATGTTTGTCTTGCTGAAAGCCAGTGATCCTATGAATGGTGTGTTGCAATGTTGACTATCACTACCCACCAGGTTCAGCAGTGCTTTTCTATCTAAAATAGTCAAGGTATTTTTTATATCTTTAAGCCCAGTTATTTTGTTTTCCGGCATAACCGATGTGATGTGAGAAGACTCTGTGGTTAATTTTTCGGTCAAAAAGACACTGTCATTGGTCGGCTGGGAATGCACTTTGGCAATGCTCACCTCACCTTCTATATTTTCTTTGCTGACGGCTATAGTATTTTTAGCAAGGTCAGTTTGAATATTTAGAGATGCCCGCAGTCTGTCCTCTGAGGCCTTGATGGAGTCAACGCTCAAACTCCCTCCATTGTGACTAGTTTTGTGAGGTTGTTGGTCTCTTTCCCAAGGGAATTTGTTTGGTGATTTGGTTGGAATTGTGGATATGTCACAGAGTTTGGTATGTAGCATAGGATTGTTGGTTGAAAATTCATTCACAGGGTTAGGACATGTTACACTTGATGATTTAGAAGAAAGACCTTCTCCTAGGAAGGACCTATTGCATTCGACAGTTTCATTGAGTCTAGAATTGTGTGTCTCAGACAATTTGCTGCTTTTTTGTTGCGTCGCAGACTCATTTTGAAACCTTAATTCTGCGGTCGTGACAATTTGTTTTTTAGATACAGTTTTAAATATACAGCCACTGTGTACTTTTTCGTGAATAGTGTGCATATTGCTGTTACTTTGTTTGGGTTTTAAGACCTTTTTTTGGTTGTGTAACCCAGCATTGTTTGCCGTTATAGTAGATGGATGATCTGAAACTAGCTTTTCCTCATCTCGGCCTCTAAAAGGCTTGGCATTTGGTAAATTATTATTGACTGGTGATGATCTGACACCACTGGTATTCCTGCCAACCTTTTGCCTTGCAGTCAAGTCAGAGGATTCTAACTGAAAATTATTGTTAGATTTAGAAATTGCAGGTTTGTCTAACTTTACAAGGTTTTGAATCCATTGTATTTCTGTATTTGAATCTCGCATGACTTTTGAATCATGATTGCTGTTGTTTAGACATGGGATCGTATTTAAAGGGGATTCTACGGGAAGCATTGTCACAGTCTGTGTGTGTACCTCACCTGCTTTTGGAATGGATATTGAAGCCTCAGAGTATGAGGCTTTACGTGTAGATACATCACTTGTGGATTGATACATATTTTTATGTACCAAGCCAAGGGGAAGCTCTGGTTTTGTTATATCCAAACTAGATGTTGCAGATTGAAGAGTTTTGACTTCACAACGTTTCTCAAATACGTCTTTGTTGTTTTGGATGGACGGTTCTCTTTGAAGTTCTGAATTCTTTTGTGCGGAAGGCAGATCCTGATGTCCGTTAAGATGTTTTGTTGACTCACGTTTTGAGACATCTACAGCATCTCCTGGCTGTGTTTTGGTCAAAAAGGTTGGTTCAGTTCTGCAGGGTACAAGGCTCTGATATGATGTTAAAGTTCGAATTCCACCATGGGCAGCATACTGAACAGGAATAAGTCCGTAATATGTAGATTGTGATTTGGATTTTGAGGTGGCTAGGGACATTTGTGTTTCCAGTAGTGATGACAAAGATTTGCGTGCCTCCACGTGATGACGATGATAGGTGGGCAAAAGGTGGCTCAAACTTGTAGATCCTTGTGGCGGAAACTGTTGCATTGGGGTAAGATTAGGATTCTGTGGTGCAGTACACAAAAATGATGGGACCTTTGGTAAGTGTGCAGCTTGGTCGGTTTTCAGGTTTGGGCTGTGTTCTTTGAGGCCTGGTTTGGCAAAGCCAGTTGTCGTAGTGTTCAATGTTAAATTCTCTTCACCTGAAAACCCTATATTCAGGGTTCTCCTACAGGTATCTTCAATCGCCATCCCTTTGTAATGGCTCTGCCTTTTCTTTTCATTCTGCTCTACTTCTATTTCAGCATGTTGCTTACTACTTGGAAGCTTGACAGAAACTGAGGAACCTAACCCATTTTGGGAGGAGTTCAGTGCTGTACTTGTTAAAATAGGATACATTTTAGATACTTCACAAGAAGGAGTGGATGATTCTGTGCAAGAGGCATCCTTGGGTTTTCCATGTAAGATCTTGGGAAAAGCTGGTGTTGGCTCTTTTTTCGTCATGTATGCAAATTCTAATGATTCTTCTATGTAGGTTGGGTCTTGTGAGGAAGGACGTTTTGCGATCTCGTAACATTTAGCTTTTGACACATAAATTGTGTTTTGGGGGCCATCACACCTTATATCTGGCGATGTCTTGCTTACCAAGTGACCATTGTTAATAGACGCAGGCTTCCAAGATGATGACTTACTGGGTAGAACGTGTTCTTTCAAACTGGTGTTTGTCTCCCTCTGGCTGGGAGTAAAATATTCTGTCTGTGTCTTGGAAACTGATAGCAGCACTGGAACAGGAGGCAGACCTGCAATTTGAGAAGGCGTTGGACATGGGCCATGGTTGAGGATAGCTGGGGATCGGGGCAGGTTATGCGTTGATATTTTAGGACTGGACTGTGACACAGTGACAGGATGGATTGTTGTGGCTGACCCAAGGGAATTTGATGAAATAAAATTCAAACTTGAGGTTGATACCACAGGTGGCATGGTGGAAGGAGTCAATTCATCAAATAAGAATGAGGAGCATTCATATAGGGGTGCCACCTGCTCTTCAGAAGTCCTGATTTGACTTTTGTGGGGCTGCTGTCTGCTGTTAGGAAAGCTGTCAGCGAAGGAGCTGCTGTCAGGGTAAGGGAATGCAGATGCAGTTTGATCAGACCGATCGCCGAGGGAGCCAACTTGTAAATTGGACCACAAAGATTCCACAGTGCAGACTGAGTCGGGCGTCTTCGGCGGACTGGACTGGTCGCTATGCTCAAGATCTGTGCTGGCCTCATTGACGGGTGACAAACAGGAGCGGAATGGAACGGGTGTCTGAGAAAGACTGCCCTTTTTCTTGGTTCTCTTCTTCTTTAATTTCTGTAGCCTTGCATTGTCTTTGCCAGGTTTTGGCAGTAAGGGTGGAGGATATTGACCAGACTCCAGCATGTTGCTTACGTCCATCAGCATGTCACGTCCTGCACAAGATAACATCAGTCAACTTGCTTTATTGAAAATCCATAAATGACTGCAACAATGAGACCTGAATTTAATGGCAATGTTTTTATATGAATATTTAATGGTCCTGGATCTGTTTAGTAAATGTTTGACCACTTGTATGTCACACCCAGTTACAATTGTACGTTATGTTTTTCAGCAAGGGCCACTCTGATATTTTGTAGAATGCGAGGAAGCTATGTATACTACATAATGAGAAAAAACTGCATCCCATATTGGTGAAAAGGCATGTTATTAGTATGAACTTAGTATGAACTTTTCCCATTTTTGCTGTTGTCTTTTAAAATTTTCCAAATATTTCAACTTTCCTCTTAAATTATCTTTGTAAATTTGCTTGCCGTAATATTATGACTTTATTCCTCTAATATTTCGACTTTGACTTTATTCCCACAATATTAACTTTCCCCAGCCTAATATTCCAAAAAGGATGATTTTATCTTGTTTTGTTTCTCATAATATTAAGACTTTAAAAAAAATATATTTTTCTTAAATATTTCAACTTTATGCTACTAAAATTACGTTATTTTTCCTCATGATATTATGACTTTATTCTCGTAAAATTACAACTTGTTAGAATTATTACTTTGTTCTCTTAATATTTTGACTTTATTTTTGTAAAATTACTACTGATTTTTAGCTTCCTTGTTAAATTATATATTTAAAATGTGCTGCGGGCAACTAACAAAACAGCCGCAAATATTATTAGTATAAATTTTGGCCTTTTCCAATTTTTGTTTTTTCCTCATAACATTACGATGTTATTCTCGTAAAATAAAAACTTGTTAGAATATGTCTTTTTGTAAAATTAATTATTTTGACTTTGCTCTTGCAAAATTATTCTTGCTGTTGTTTCTTCTTTAATTTTCCAAATATTGCAATTTTCTTCTTAAATAATCTTCATAAATCAGCTTCTCGTAATATTATGACTTTATTCCCATAATATTTTGGCTTTTTCCCCAACCTAATTTTCCAGAAATGACAATTTTATCTTGTTTTGTTTCTCATAATATTACGACTTTTAAAAAACACATTTTTTCGGTCAATGTAGAAAATTTATGGTCAACATTTTCAGGTTAGTGTAAAGTATGGCACACGTCTTGTTGTGTTATTAATACACTGCGTTAGTGCAACTTTGTCCTCAATGTATTTTTTATCACAAAATGTCCTTGTCTGCAGCTTGCTAATACATGGAAACAGGAACCAGAAGTCAGCTCCATCGCCCGTCTATGATATCATCAGCGGTGGACTCTGTAGTTCTTTGCTAGCTAACACATTTACTCTACAAGTTTCGCAAATGATAGCACAAAACACGTTTTTTAAATGCACATCAATGACAAATGAAGGGATAAATGAACACTTACTTTTACCTTCACTGAAGACGTGTTGTTCCCAAAGACGTGATGAGGCAGTGAGATCAACACGGACACCAAACACCACGTTCCTGTTTTGGCACGAGTTGTTTCTTAAATTCAATTGTGTGTCTCACCTTCTTGATCAAAATGCTGACACTTGCACCTTTCTTTGGCTCCATTTTGGGTTATTTTTCAGCCATGTTAAATTTTTTTAAAAAGCAGACACTTGAGGTGAGAAACGCTACTGAATTCAAGAAAGGAAGGTGGTAAAGGTGGTAAAAGTAAACTTAAATGTTAGCTTATCCCTTTCATTCATCATTTATGTGCAGGGTTCCAACGCAGGTATGGAAAAGATTGACAAGTTGAAAGGTCAGTCCTCTTCTAATCCATTTTAAAGCCTGCCCAGATGTCATCAAGTTTTACTGCTGTTTCAACAGACAGGTTCTGTACCCATCTTAGACAGAACTGATAATTGGAAAATGTAAGTTTTCTGAAGACTGGGTTAAAGAGCCTAAATATTAATACTGACTGGCTAAAGATCCTTAATGGACACAAAAAGCTAAATGCAGATTTTATGTTAAATCTTTTCACATCCCTAACATGGGAGTGGCAGCGGTTGTGAGTCATATGTAGGGGGAAAAAGCACTGTCATCTGGTCACCACCTTCTCTGCCGCACCGACAATGCATGTGGGTTTTGTCTTTCTTTGTATGAGTTACATTACCTAGCTATAATCTCCTGGAAATCATATGGTGACATAACGGCATACACATTCAGAATAATGAAAACAAACCATTAATTCCACCATTTATTGACATGATACACATCTATTTATTGAGTCTGGAAATCGTATGGAATTTTGAAATGTCAAGTCTGTCGGAACCCTGTTTATGCATTTTGAGTTTGTTTCCGCATGTAAAACTATAATTGTAAAGCTATTTTTAAAAAACATGTTCTGTGTGCATTTTTTGGCTTTCTGGAACAAATGAATTGGATTTACATGATTTCTTATGGGAAAAATTGATTTGGTTAGCGTCTGTCTCGGTTAGAGTCGTACATTCTGGAACAGATTAATGACGCTAACCAAGGTTCCACTGTATAGCACATTGTGGCCTTCGTCAAAAGGGCTACATAAATAGATTTTTCATACATATACAGTCATCCCTCGTTTATGACGGTTAACTGGTTCCAGACCTGACCGTAATAAGTGAATTTCCACAAAGTAGGATTTGTTATGTATAAATGAAATATTTTTGTGGTTTGAGCATAGAAAACCTGTTTACGATCTTCTAAATATGTTTTTTTTTTTTTAGCATTAATACAGCCCTCTAGACATGAAATAACATCCCTATTGTCACCTTTACATTACCATTACCCAGTGTACTTGTAGTATAGACATAACAATAGAATATACGACATCTTAGACATAAAAGACATACCATAGATTCACACGTTAGCATTAACAGCGTGCTTCCTGCGGTGGCTTTTGCCTAATTTATGTAACGTTACTGACACATTGTGACCAGTGTAGAATACTGTTTGTGGTTAAAGGAAAACTGCACTTTTTTGGGAATTTTTCCTATCATCCACAATCCTTACATGAAACATTACCACATGCCTTTTTCTTTTCTATTTCCACTAAAAAAGCCCTAAAACAACGCCTCCAAAAAACACCAACAATGTTCTATTTATATTATATTACTATTATTATCGTATTCTATTCTATTTACATTAATATACTACTTATTTACATAACTGACCTGTATATAAACCAAGCTACAGCAACATTGCTATTGTAGCAGCTAACACAAAGAACTATTTTTCTGGTGTATTTCCGCAGCCCCTCATGCCACACAGGAAAGAAGTTTCGGTAATGTTTAAAATGATCAAAACACGGCAAAATACTTTTTAGAGGGCTGTATAGTAGAAATAAGTGTGTCCCATGACGTGCATTGCTCCCTCAAGTTTTCCTTTAAGGAGAGACACACATTTAGTCAACATTCACACAGAAGCTGCTGTCAGCCACAACTCACACCAGTCACTGCTCTCACACACCGCTAACACTCAGCTATACACAGGCAACTCTAGCTAGCTGACGTCACACACGTCACTTCCCAGGCCCCGCTTCTTAAAGGCGCACACAAATATCACAAATATTACACTACATATCACGTCTTCCGCATGCCTTATATTTGTATCTTCGTTCTTTTAGCCATTTTTATGCTTGAAAATGCTTAATTTAGGCCATGAATATGTGTAATTTGCTTACAGGCCATATTCAACCATGAAAGAGGGATCAGTTATTAATTATTTTTCGAAAAACCGCAGTGGAGTGAGGGCGTGGTATTTGAACCGCGATGTAGCGAGGGATGATTGTACTTTAATATGTGTTTAGTTATTTGTTTTAACAGATGACTATTAATTGTGATATCTTCTTTTTTCAGCCTAAAGAAACACAGGAGCTGGACATGCCATGTTGAATTTTAAAACAAAAATTCTGCTTCATTGCTAAAACGGTTGCTGCATTTTGACTTTACCAGCAGTGGCGGAGTTACATGGTGGCCACAGCCACCACTGCCCACTGTCCGGCCACCTCACTGGCCAACTAAACATTTCAGGTATCAACTTATTGCCACCCCTATGTGAGTAATGGTCTCACTTTGGCCACCCCAATTAAAAATGTCTGGCTCTGCCACTGTTTACCAGCCTTTCTTTGCAATGAATGATACCTTTTTTCCCTTAATGTTGTAAAGATTCTCTGTCACGCATAATTGTCACATTAGAAAAGGTCTGGACACCACAAGGTAGTGAACAACGTGTAGTACTTATAGCTACGTATATCCTGGAATTTAATAAAATAACCTTGTTATTTCTGTGTTGTTTCTGTGTATTTTTACTGCAAGTGGTAATGGTTGAAGTAACCAAATGCGAATTGGTTGCTCTGATGCAGTATAAGTGGGGCGGAGTCATGTCTGCAGCTAAAATTAGAATCTGATTTCTACATCTTAAATGTCTTAATAAAGTCCTGAAGATGATGCCTTGCTACCAAAGGCCTATTAGAAATAGAAAGGCATGTAAAGCTGTTGTTTATGGCAAGGATGCATTGAAATGATGACAAGCTCCTTATGAAAATAGTCTCTCAAGTCTCTCTGTCAGATTTAAGAATGACCTTGGCATGAAATAAGAGTAAGCGACACACAGAGGAGGGTGCGCATATGCAAGACTGGCAGGGAGGTGTGTCTCATTTGCTACTTAAAAACCTCAAATGTGATCTGAAGCGAACCTGTTGAACTGACATGAGAAATAAAAAATAATGAATGACACCCAAGATACTATTAGACTATTAAATCAGGGGTGTCCAAAGTTTTTCCAGTGAGGGCCACATAGTGAAAAATGAAAGGATGCAAGGGCTACTTTGATATTTTGTAAAATGCTAAAAAGTTATATATATTTAAAAAAAACCCTGCATCTTATGTTGATGAAAAAGCCTATTATTAGTATGAACTTCGGTCTTTTCCCAATCTTACAGGTTTCATTTTTTACATTTTTCAAATATTGCAGCTTTCTTCTTAAATAATCTTTGCAGATTTGCTTCTCGTAACATTAGAACTTTATTCCCGTAATATTTTGATGTTATTCTCGTAAAATTACAACTTTTTCTTATTAGAATATGACTTTTTTTTCTTACATATTTTGACTTTACTCTTGTCTTGGCTGCTCAGCACCCAGACTCTGGAACACTCTTCCACTACACATCCGTCTATTAGACTCTGTCAATATTTTTAAATCGCAACTTAAAACTCACCTGTTCAAAACTGCATACTCCTCTCGACCTTGGATTTTTAGTATTGAGTGTCTGGCGGTTGCCCCTTTGCATTATTATTTTTATTTGTAGGTTTTATTGTGATTATTTTATTGCATGTAAGGTGACCTTGGGTGTTTTGAAAGGCGGCAACAAATAAAATGTATTATTGTTATTGCAGTATTAATATTTAGACTTTATTATTGTAAAATTACTGCAGTTTTTTCATTTTTGCTGTTTTTTTTAAATTTTCCAAATATTTCAACTTTCTTCTGAAATAATCTTTGTAAATTGCTTCATGTGTAACGTATAAAAAATATTAATCTTAAATAATCTTTTTCTTATTAGAGTATTAGTACTTTATTCTTGTAACATTACTGCTGATTTTTCCATTTTTGCATTTTTTTTTTAATTTTCCAAATATTTCAACTTCCTTCTTAAATAATCTTTGTAAATTTTTGTTTCATATAATATTATGATTTTATTCCCATATTATTATCACTTGTTCCCCAACTTAATTTCCCAAAAATAACAATTTTATCTTGTTTTGTTTCTCACAATATTACGATTTAAAAAAAAAAAAAATATATATATATATATATATATATATATATATATATTTTATTTTAAACATGTCAACTTTATGGTATTAAAATTACGTTATTTTCATATATTTGTTATTTGCATATTCGTACAGTTACAACTTTGTCTACAATATGACGTTTTGCCTCTTAATATTTTGACTTTATTCTTTTAAAATTACTGCAGATTTTTCCATTTTTGTTGTCGTTGTTGTTTTTTTTCTATTAAATTATTTTTTTCAAATGTGGCGCGGGCCAGTAAAAAAAAAAGTAGACGCAGGCCGCAAATGGC
This sequence comes from Dunckerocampus dactyliophorus, assembly GCF_027744805.1. NCBI lineage: Eukaryota > Metazoa > Chordata > Actinopteri > Syngnathiformes > Syngnathidae > Dunckerocampus > Dunckerocampus dactyliophorus. Next base: position 32,330,367 of record NC_072821.1, on the reverse strand, counting down.
CTCCAGGCCGCACTTTGGACACGCCTGTGTTACACCATAATACAGAGTGTATGTTTTTTGGTGACTTAGTTGTTTTGTGGAATGGTCTCCTTTTAGCTCGAATCATATACGTATGTGCTTGGTGCAAGAAAGGGTCTGCAGTCTAATTTTAGTCTGAGGGAAATAACAGCAAACATTCTGACATTGAGCACCTGCTGCCTGATGTCTTACACTCACAGAAACAACATCAGTCTGTTGGAAATCAATATGAGGCCTAAATCCTCTCAGAGCTTCCATAAGCTTTGACTTGTGTCTCCTGAACGTTTATCGGAATCACATGCATGAGGTTTGCATGAAAATACCACGCAGCATGCTTAAAAATGACATTTTTTTATGGCTTGACAATCGAACACTATTTATACATGAATTTCTGTTGTCCGAGAGACGCCAGTGGCAAGGAGGGGAGCTGATACATGAGAAGTCCCTTTTTAAGGCTACAGGCTTGGGTGTCTTGGCTTACGTTGAAGCAGCTCAAAAGTGGAAAGTGTAAGATTATCTTTGATAAAACTGTGCCGTGACCTCAACCGATCTATATTTAAATAAGGCAGTTAAACAAAATGAAACCCAAATGAACTTTTTCTTATTATATTGTGAATATGAGGGGTGCGCATACCTGATGGTAGATGCAGGTTTTGCTTTTGTTTTGCTTTCAATCCTGTTGGTACAACAAGAGCCCAATATTACTAGAGCTGTCCATAGTTAACAGTAAAATAATGTTACGTCAATGTTTTGTTGCATTTTTGCTAAATGCACTTGCTTGCAGAAATACCTTCGGCTGTATCGTTTTTTTTTATTTTATGTATCATGCATTTAAGATTTAAGGTAGCATACATGCTGCTAACAATTCCATTGGCGCTGTGTGCAGGTAAGCCACTGGCACCCGGCCAGACAAGGACATATCACCAGCTTGTCCATCAAGCCACACAGTTTGGTTTACCTTTTGGTGAGCGGATGTTAGGACAAACTGCTCTCTGCTTGTTAATCCCGGCTCAGAGTGCCACGGGCCATCTCATCCTCAAGTGAACTGGAGCTTTAAGGAGAGAGCCGCACTGCGCTGGCCACTCCAAAAATAAAACTCTTCCCTCCAGTGCATGTTGCAGGCATAGCTGGGAGCTTTTCCAGACCACCTGAGGTGATCAAGGTGCAGCCCCTACAGGCGGCCGCTGGCCACCTCACCAGCAAGGGGGTGCTCATACATTCACCAGACTTGGTAAACCGGGTAAAGTTGGCCAAAGTTCAAAGCTACTTTGGAATATCAGTGGCCTTTAAAGTGGAACCTTGGTTAGCGTTGTTAATTTCTTCCAGAAGCTAACGTTACAAACACAAAACACGTTTTTATCGTTTTACAATTATAGTTTGACATGCAGAAAACAATTAGAAATGCATATAAATACATATAAATGAGTAATGAAGGGGATAAATGAACATTTAAGGTTACTTTTACTTTCACTGAAGACGTGTTTCTTAACGTGACTGGAAACAGGAAGGTGGTGGTGGTTGATCTCGCTGCCATGTCTTTGGGAGCCGTCACGTGTTTGGTGAAGGTAAAGGTAACCTTAAATGTTCATTTATCCCTTTCATTCCTCTTTTATATCAAATATTATACATTACAAATATGATACATTTACATAAAGTGTCCAAAGTGCAGCCCAGGTGCTATTTGCGGCCCGCGGCACATTCTAAAATTATTATTTAACAAGAAAACTAATGAAAACTCAACAGCAATAATGGAAAAATCAGCAATAATTTTACAAGAATCAAATCAAAATATTAGGAGAAAAAAGTTGCACTCTTACCAGAAAAAGTCCTAATTTTACATGAATAACATCTTAATATTATGAGGTAAAATAAGGTAATTTTAGTAGCAAAAAATTGACCGGAGCAGATGCTAACTAAGGTTTCACTGTATTGTATTTCACTGTATATAAAGGAAGCTAATAAGTGTGTGTAGTGAGGCAAAAACTGACAGAGACCTAAAAGTCCACCAAAAGCGTACATTTGTACATTTTGATTAGGGCTGTCAAATGTTTCATCAGATTAATCACAGTTTTCAAATGAATTCATTATGGTTAATTTGCATTTGCAACTACATAAATCTCTCGCCTTTAGAATTTCAGGACTTCACTCTATCACTGTTTTTCAAATATATATTACAATACTCCCTCCTTTATCACTGAGGTCAATTGGTTCCAGACCAGACCACGGTAAGTGAATTTAGGTGAAGTAGGATTCAATATTAATGAATGGAAAATGCCCGTAGTTAGAGCATAGAAAACCTGTTTACGATCTTCTAAATATGTTTTTTTTTAACATTATTAGAGCCCTGTAGACTGAAATAACACCCCTGTAGTCAGTGTTACACGCGTATTATTCTTTGTTTACACCACACTGCGCAACACTTATGCGCAGGCTACGGGATCACTGTAAGGACATAGAGATGGCATTAAGCATTTAGCATGCTACCGAGCTAACAAGTTAGCCTCCAATTTATTTATTCTGAACTTAAGAAAGGGTTTCAAACAGAGTTTGTAAGAAGGACAAAGTAAGAAGCCAAAAACTTACCACTACCACACAGAATGGGAGGAAAACTTTTTTTCACTGTTATGGTGGACATGCCATGGTTGACTCCATGCAGTGTTACGGTAATGTAATCTAAGGTAATGTCTCTTCAGTGTAACATTACTGACACCTAGTGACCGGAATATACATATGACTTGTCTTTCAATATTTTTTGACTCATACTAGTCCATAATCAACCACAAAACACCAATAATTTATTAATTAATACAATTTTAAACAACCGCGATGGAGTGAGGGAGCGATGTTCGAACTTTGAAGTGGCAAGGGACAACTGTAAATAATAAATGATGCTGTTTCGTGATTGAATACAGACAATTATTAGTAAAAAAAAACAAAACCTGCATATACAAGCAAATTTAACATATTGTTACCTCAAGCATTTTCAAACATAAAATAGCTAAATCAGCTAAAATACAAATATATGGCATTCAGAAGATGCATTCAAAGACCTGATAATATCTAGTATTCTACACTGGTCACTGGAAGTCAGTAGTGTTAGTGTAATGTTGGGTGAGACACACAAGCACCAGACTCGACTCCAGACTCGGAACAACATGCTTTTATTGCAGGCTGATGATCTCACAACAGGCACAATAATATCTAACATGGGCTACTGATGCGGCCGTAACCCGTGCCAAGCTAAACCTAAACTCCTAACCCCCGACGTCACTTACTGTCCGACCCCCAATCTGCTCCCCTAGTACCGGAAGACATGTACAGCAACACACACACATTTATGTCCTAGGAGTGTAAAGGTCACTACAGGTGTGTTATTTCATGTCTAGAGGGCTCTAATAATGTTAAAATCCGTATTTTTAAGGTGGTAAAAAGACTTCTATGCTCTAACTACGAAAACATGAAAACATACATGCACCCTCACCCTTCCACCAAAGCTATTCAGACTCTTTTAGATGCTGTTTGACGGCGGCGCCGAGTGTTGTGTTCGTGTAAACAACAGTGAGGCCGACTGTTTCCACATCGCGGCCATGTCCGCTCGGGTTGCGTGGCCACAACAGACCTGTTTAACTGTGTCAATGACTATCTGATGATGACAGTGTGCGCCCGCTTCCCTGGAGTCAAGATTGGTGACTACGACCTAACCGACCTAGACTACGCCAACGACACCACCCTGTTCTGCTGCTCATACCCTGAGCTGGAGGGAGCGGCAGTGAATCTGGGACTGCATGTTAAGTAGTCCAAAACCAAACTAATGCCTGTCCGTTATGGTCCCAATCCACCCCACATTGTGTATGGCTCTGAGTCTGATGAGTTTGTTTCATTATTTGTTTACCGGAGCTGAGAAGTCAATGAAAAATCACTGGAGACCACTATGGAGATAGCATGACATCTCCATAGTGGTTGCACCAAGCTTCGGGTCTACGATGCCACCGTCTTGCCAGTGCTCCTTTATGGGGCCCAGACCTGGCCAGTCTGCAGGACCATGGCTTCCCAGATCCATGGCTTTATTAAGCTTACCGGCAGGTGATCAGAATTTTACAACAAAGTATCAAGAAGAATAGGTAAGTCCACAAATGTTTTTCTGTTATAAAAAAAATAAATAAATAGGATTAAGAAGTATTTGAAAACAATTTTAGTTCTTCTTGTTTGCCTGTTGTAATTCCAATATTAACTTGTGTTTTTAGCACTGCAAGTTTTGAAGCCAGATTGACTGTCGAAGCTAGCGCTTCCATAGCCAAAGTAACCTTTGCATCTCACAGCACACAGCTAATGCACGTTCAAGAATCGCCGAGTAAAGTGTACAATCTCAACACTTTATCAGTGAAGCATAAAGACATAAACATGTAAAAATTGCCTATTTTTGGAATAAAAAATCATTTTCTTAGGGTTGAATTTAACAATGCCATGCACTGTTATTTGTGCATGCAGGTTGCTTGGCAACCTTATCAAGCCTTCTACAGCTTGCACACGTAGAAAGCACACACACATACCCTTGACTGACACAAGCTGGAGCCAGTTAGATGCAGACTCATCGCCACACACCACTGATCCACTTAGGCAAAGTGTACCTCCCCTGCATGGGCGGGACTCAAGAATAGCATAACACAATAGGCACTTCTTGGTTAGACACTTCTTGCTTGATGGACTGAAGTCCAGCGCTAAACTTTGTGACATCTTCCAGACAATTCCAGACAAGATTGAAAATACAGAAAAGTGTGTCCGACTGATCTCTTCTCAGGTTAAACAAACTTGAATGTTTCATTTTTGGCCAAAATTCAAGCTCAAACAAAACCAAGAATTTGCGGGTCCATCCGTGAATTGTGTATTCCTTCACTATCCAAAGACATATATAGAAAAATAAACTAATGGTACAGTAAAAGTGAGTGTTGCTGCAATGTTGATACTTAGTCTACAGCTGATTTGCTGCTCATGCGCAGGTTTTGCTCGACAGGAGATATGATCTCAATGAGGATAATGAGATGTATTACAAATAACAGGTGCAAACCCAAAGGCAAGATTGGATTGTTTATTATCTGGATAACGTGTCCGAACACAGATCCCGTTTTAATACCAGTTGTAAATGGGATCAAAGACTGGTGGACTGGACTGAACCTGGACACTTCTGCAACTAACTCCTTGTGCTAACTTATTCTAACTCACGCTGTGCCAAATGCTGTTCTCTATTGCTTTTTGGTGCTTGGATCCTCCTTTTAAGTTTTACATGTGGACATCTTTCCGACATTTTGTAGTCTTGCATCGTAACATAACACAAACAAAACAAGCAATATTGACACATGTTATTAATTTCTTTACGTAGAGACTTTAGACAGAATGAAACAATATGTAATACTCCCCTGAATAGCATTCTGAAGTGTGAAAACAATGCGGGTGTCAACAATAGGCTTAGCGCCTTTGCTGGCATTCTAGAATGCAGTGGCATGCAGTCAGGGCCAGCGAGGCCTTCCCTGCGATCAAAAGCACTGACCTGCATTTACAACTTAAATTCTATTATTTTTTCCATGAAATTGTATTCATTTATTCCCAACAGTCTATTATCTTCTTATTGTTTTCTGTGTGTTGCTACCTGATCTGCCCAGGGCCTTCAGAATCAGGAGTGCTGGCCCATATCACTTACACACTATTAGCAATGCCGCTGTATTTTGATCCAATCAGATTTCAGGTTTGCTAATAATGTCAACCTTTTTCCTGTCCTCTGATTGGTTGATAAGAGTAAAACTGTTCAACAAATTGTCATTACCGATCTGGAAAAGAGGATGGATGTAGTCTATAAATAATCAGCATCTCTGGTGAATATGGTGTATTCTAATTAAACGATTTATGTTTTTGTCATGAATATTGATTCTTAACTGTTCCAGATGACGTTGTAGTGTAGAGGCTCGGAGTTATATGTTGCTTGTTGCACTGTTGCATCTTAAAGAGGTTCTAAGTAGAGCTTCAAAATGTATGACAAAAATGTATTGAGTAAGCAATTTCTTTGCAAACTCAAAATTAAAGTGAAATAGGCTGTTCATCAGCTGATCAAAAGTTTAAGACCGCAGCCTTTAAAAGCCAAAAATGTGGATTGAATGTCATTTTCTGTCAGGTATTCACATTGTCATGATCTCTTGATGACAGAGGCAAAAAAGCTTTCTCTCTTTGAACGCGGTGGGATTGTTGAGCTGCATAAGCAAGGCCTCTCGCAGCGCGCCATTGCTGCTGAGATGGGATGCTGTAAGACAGTCATTTGAAACTTCATCAAAGATCCTGAGGGGAAACAAAAAAGTCAAGTGGTCGACCCCAAAAAATGTCCAATCTGACTGGGTGTTCGTCAAAACGCGGGACCATCCTCTGGCCAAATGAAGGTCGTTACAGGTGCCGAGTGCAGTCCAGTAAACATCAGACGGCATCTGCGAGAGGCGGCTTTTAAGAAAGGTCTTCGAAAGTCTCAGCTCCTTCAACGCCACAAAATTGCCCATTTGGAATTTTCACGAGAGCATCAAACATCGGACATCGGAAGGTGGAAGAAAGTTTTAATCTCTGAGGAGAAAAAATGGAACCTTGATGTCCTGGTCCTGATGGTCCAGATGGCTTCCAACGTTACTGGCATGACAATGTTGGATGTTTTCCATACAGCACAGTGGAGGGGGCGCCATCATGATCTAGGCTGCTTTTTCCTTCAATGGAACAATGGAGCTTCAGGTTGTGCGTCAAAGGGAAGCTGGCTATGTGGAGATGTTGCAGGGGGCGTCCCTCATGGCTGAAAGCCCTCATCTGTGTGGTAATGACTGGCCTTTTCAACAGGACAATGCTGCAGTTCACAGTCCCTGCCTGATAAAGAACTTCTTCCAGAGGAATAAGCTCACTCTTTTGGACCATCCTGCGTTTTCCCCTGATCTAAATCCATTTGAGAACATTTGGGGATGGATGGCAAGGGAAGTTTACAAAAATGGACATCAGTTCCAGACAGCGGATGCCCTCCATGAAGCCATCTTCACCACCTGGAGGAACATTCTGACTAGCCTCCTGGAAACACTGGCATCAAGCATGCCAAAGCCAATTTTTGAGGTGATTAACAAGAATGGCGCAGCTACTCATTACTGGGGTTGTGCATCAAGTGTCGGACATCGATGGGAACCGGGACTAACATTCCGATTCTCTCGGGATAGTTCAAATGTATTTATTTCCTAGATTCCTAGTTTCGATGCCCACTTTGCCGAACCGAGGAAATAGCCGGCGAGCTTCAGTGAAGAAGAAGCGGCTAAAAAGTTAGGCTGAACTTCATAAGTACGAGCGGTCGGCTCAGTGCAACATTTGCAACACTATGATCATGCAAAGGAAGGTGCATGATCAACATGATTTTATTCACATTAATGGTGTAGTAAGCAGTCAGTCAGAATCAGGAAGTCAAACAAGAAATAACGTCTGTCTCATGCCAATATAACCAAGGGTTTCAGGATGCTAGCTGATGTGGAAGTTCAGTGTAAATAAACGATGGGAGGTACGGCTAGGCAAGTTTATTTATCAAGAATTGTTAGGAACCGGACTCGAAACGAGGAATCGGAACCGGAATCGGAATTGTCAAACGATGCCCATCCCTACTCATTACTGACTCCTTTTTTCAACATTTTATTTCTTTTGAAGAGACATCAAGAGTGTATACGTTTCACTTTAGCTTTGCCTCACGTAACTACGGCACGTTCCAGGACTACCAGGCTGGCACATTTATGCTGTACAGTCCATTTTACCTCACTTATCACGTACTTGTAAACTATCATAGTCTTCTAAAATGTAGCACTTTTGAACATCTTGAGATAATTTACACACCTTTTATTGTGACTAAGACTGTTTTACAGAAGAGTGTAATGGAGAGAAAAGTGTGACCACAGTGTGCTATATGCGGTGCAAAGATGACGCCAACACCCAGTGATGCAGCGATGACGCCAGTGATGATCCTCTCTGACCAATCCCAAGGCTTGTGTGTTTTTTCCGCCATTTTTAATAATAATAATAATAATAATAATAATAATACCCTGTGATGGTTACAAAAAACATGAAAAGATTAATCTACCTAAGCTATGGAGTACCAAACCGCTAAACCGGGGGTGTCCAAAGTGCGGCACAGGGGCCATTTGCAGCCCATGGTCATTTTATTGGCTTAGTTGTTTTTTTATTGGCCCGTTTTATTGGCCATTATTTATTATCAAAATATATCATTTAACAAGAAAGCTAAAACTAAAATTTAAAAACAGCATAAATGGAAAAATCAATAGTAATTTTACAAGAATAAAGTCAAAATATTAAGAAAAAAATTGTAATCTAACGAGAAAAAGTTGTAATTTTACAAGAATAATGTCATTTAAAGTTAAAATATCAAATAGAAAAATGGTTATATTTTTAAAGTCGTAATATTATCAGAAAAAACAAAACAACAAATAAAGTCGTAATTTGGGGAAAATTAGGTTACAGAAAAAGTTATGTTACGACAAAGTCAAAATATTATGGAAATAAATTCAGAATGATTAGAAGAAAATTTACAAGAAGAAAGTTGAAATTGTTGTAAAATTAAAAAAAACCCAGCAGGAATTGGAAAAAAAAGCATAAATTTCACTCCACTGGCTTCCAGTTCATTTTAGAATTGATTTAAAAATTTTACTATTTGTTTCTAATGCCATTAACGGCCTTGCTCCGTCGTACCTGTCGGAGCTTTTAACTATCCGCAATCACGACACGGCCCTGCGTTCCTCGGGACAGCTTCTGTTAGAAGTCCCACGGGCAAAATACAAACAGTGGGGCTAACGCTTTTTCTCCGTCGCTGCTCCCAGACTGTGGAACAAACTGCCCACTGATATTCACACCACTACTGAAGTCGGCCTTTTTAAATCGAAATTGAAAACTCATTTATTTAGACAGGCGTTCTACACCGACTAGGGCGGTCTTGTATTTATGTTCATTTTATGCATATTTAGTTCTTGTTGACTCCCATTTTATGTACTTTTAAAGGCTTTTAGCACGCTGCAGCACTGAAGCATTTTCTTATCGCGTTTTTATTCTGTGTTTACTTTGTGTTCATGTTTTATGCTGTGTTCTTATGTATCGTCTTATTGTGAAGCACTTTGGGAACCCGTGGGCTATTGTAAAGCGCTATATAGATAAACTTTGATTGATTGATTGATTGAAATTTGCATGAGAATAAAGTCAAAATATTAAGAGAAAAAAATTACAATTTTACATGAATAAACTTATATTATGAGGAAAAATAATGCCATTTTAGGAGAAAAGTAATATTATGAGAAACAAAACAAAGTTGTAATTTTTGGAAAATTTGATTGTGGATAACTTTATAATATTATAAAATTATCATAAAATTATTAAAAGGAAATTTATGAAGATTATTTAAAAATAAAGTAGAAATATTTGGATAACAGCCAAAATGGTGGGGAAAAAATATAAAAAGTTGGTAATAGTAATTTACTTTTTCACTTATATCACAACACGGAGATGCATTTTTTCTTGAACTATTTATAATTTCTTAGCATATCTACATTTACATGAAATGGTCTACTTCTACACTCTCTCACTTACATGCCACACTGGTTGACGGACTGATTCATGAAGTAGCTGACAAACACACACACACACACACACACACACACTCACTCACTCCATTGTCTGGATGCCAAGCTGATGTGTAACCCCCTCCCTCCTCCCAGCCTTCCATCACTGTAAATTTAGCATCAGAAGCTTCTCAGCTGCTCCTTTCCAAAACCCAAGCCCTCCTCTTCCATCCACAGTATTTCATCCATCTCCTTCTCTGGGGTCATGGCTGGCCCCCTCCCCACATTTCCCACACACACAAACATATATACTACACCCACACCTCACTGTCATCCCACAGCCAATAAGGGCCAGATAAGCTCAAGTATCACTGTAACACAAGGACATATTCTCGGAGAAGGGGCAGCAGATTCTGCACACCTTCATCTTCATAGGAGCTTCTCTTCCTCCCTGAGGTAAGCAGACAGGCAAACACCCTTTCAAATGAAACATGCCATAGGGAGATTGATTTTTTTTTTACGATACATATACAGGATACGATAAATGTGGTAGTGATAATGAATCGCAAGTTTGCATCCTTTGTTTGAGGCTGCAGCTTCTGATGTCCGGGATGATGCTTGATTTTAAATATGTACTGTACTTGTTGGAAACAGTTGTTATAACTCATCAGCTCATTGAAAGCTTTTTCAAATTGCATTGCAACTTGGAATGATATTAAACCTCATTCTTTTCAAATGTATAAGACTAATACAGCATTTTGCTGAAATATAGTATTGATCCGAGTTATTTTTTTTAAATAAATCAAATACAATAAATAATATTTATTTAATTAAAATACGTACTTTCTTTAATTGAATAATATAATATGTAATACAATAGCTAATAAGCCACCCATCCTGGTATGTATACAAGGTGTATGTATTTTCTACGCCAGTTGTCCACATTAGGGTCACACCAAAGTCTTCCATGAATTTTTGTATTTAATAAATAATATTTAATTCAAATATTGTCTTTATTTAAGTCAATATTATCAAATAATAAAAACATGAATAAATGACTAATTGAGAAAAGAATACAAAAAAAGACATGAATAATCCAGCCATCCATCTTTTTCTACGCCCCTCGTCCACATGAGATGGAGCCTGTCGCCAGTCCATCACAGAACACACGACTGACCACAAAAAAACGTATGGACAATTTAGCGTCTCCAATTAACATGCGTGTTTTTGGAAGCTTGAATAAGCAGAGAAAAGCCAACGGAGATCCAAACCCGTGACTGTCCTTATCTCTCTTTCCAACATTTCCACAGTTATTTCCTTACTGTGTGCTGAGGGCTGAAACGGACTCCCTCTTTAGTACGACAGCTATGTGGGCACTTGTACCTGAACATCTGCAAATGAGGCCGATGTGTGTTCACAGATTTAGCAACAGGTTTCAGGTTCTACACCAGCAGATTGGAAAGGGATTTCTACTTCATTGAAGCACAATAACAAGTATTACCTTCTCATCACTTGCACATATTCGGTATATCAGTATGATGATATGACCAATGACGTGAATGCGTAATATGTGAACCCGGCTGTCTCTTGAGTGATATATGAGATTTTGATGCAAGTAATAACATACTAAGTCCTGTTGGCTGGCCGTGTCAGACTGATGCAGTGGACTATAAATACAACTCGTATTGGCATTTCGATCTAAATCTGCAGTCACTTTGGCGGAGGATGCTTGTCTCCACAGTCTCACCTGCTTCACGGCAGAGTTTTGATTTCAGGAAGACTCCGAAATACTTCTCAGCATTTCGTGTTTCCCATACTAGAGAAATGAAGCGGCCGTCCACTAAATATACAGAGCGCTGATGTGTCGGTATGTACTGACTGGGTACCGGACACAAAGGAGACACGCTGTAAGTCGATCAAAGCGCTCGTTCGTTGGAAGTGGATGCTGATTGGCTGATGGATTGCTGAGGATCCTCCCTCCGGTCCAAGCCTGAGGATTAAAGTCGCTATTTGGACTCTGTTTCTCAGCTGATGGGTCGAAATATGATCCTTAACTAATCCTTTTAAGTCCTCTGCACCTGTGCCCGCCACGAAGTGTGAAGGAGTCATCCAAAGAGACTTTATATATATCAAATATGATACAGTTGTGTACAGTTAGCAGAAATCCTGCCACTTTGGCTCTTGCTGAGCTGCTACTCATCTCCCCTGGACTGGAAATAGCATCGGTGTTGGAAGTGATGTTCAGCACCAACGTGCAGTGTAGGAACATTTTCACGCTTGTCTTGGAAGTTTTCATTACTACTTTGGGGAAAAAATAAGACAGAGGAGGTCTGGAATAAAGATGTAAAACTTGTGCGGTTGATTACCTTAGCAAAGGGGTCAGATGACATGCAGAGTGTCTGGCCAACAACAGCTTCCTGACTGAATCTCTGCAGGTCAATTCCGATTTTTTTGCTAATTTTTGTCTTTTTCATATGTAGATAGAAATCCAATATGTATCCAATTCTACTGCAGTCTGAACGTGACTTATATGTCATCGAAAGGTGACAAACGTCACAATTTATCGACAAAACAGACATGGGGGACGAAGAAGCGAAAAACAGTCAGTGACAAAGACAAGATGTTTTGGAATTGATAGCTCATTAATGTCCTGGCGTTTGTGGCAATTTCAAGGATTTTGTGCAACGGGAGTCAACATTTTCTTAACTAAATAATTCCATGTTGGAGATTAAGAAGGAAGACGGCAAGAACTTGGGTTATGGCTGGGTTATGGGTTATGGGTTATAGGTTATGGGTTATGGGTTTTGGGTTAAGTCGCGTTTTTTTGGTAATGTGAACCACTACATAAAAAGATTGGATCTAACAAAAAATCTGGTTTGGGCATCATACCCTGCAATGTGAACGTAGCCTTTGGCAATTCTTTTTGCTCATATTCAACCTCATATTTGAATTTTTTAATGTCAGTGTGAACAGTACGATTCCAAATTTTTCAAATGCGACTCGGGCCTTGTTCATATGTAGATATAAATCTGCTACATACCGGAGTTACTGCAGTCTGAGCGGTGAAGTCACGTTAATTGAAAGGTGTTTTGCCGTGCTTACTAAGACTTGAATAAAGATCACTGATGTGGGCAAAAATTGTTCTTGTTGTCCAAAAATTATTTTCAAAATCTGTCAACGAAGCAGCTCACGTCATTGTCCCACCACCGCTGGCTCCGACATCCCCCCACACGCTCCACAATACAGACGTCACAGCAAGCTCTCCACACTACCATAGCCAAGTCTTGGCCACTCTCTTCTTGAAAATAATTTTCGGATGACAAGAATCACTTTGCCTACATCGGTGAGTACCTTTAGACAAATCCCACATGGTCGTATAGGTCGAATATATGCGACCTGACCGTTCAAACTGAAGTAGATTGAATACATATCGGATTTATATGAACATATGCGCAAGACCAGAGTCGCATTTGAAAAAAATCTGAATTGCACTGTTCACACTGACATGAAAAAGCCAGATACAGGTGAGCCAAAAAAATTGGAACTGACCTGTAGTGGGAACATAGTCCAGGTCTAGTAAGGACCAGGATGGGGTCCATATGTTAGCACCCAAAGCGTCAAAGGCTATGTTCACACTGCAGGTCAATTCTGTTTATTTTTCCCATATGTGACCTGTATCTGATTTTCTCATGTCAGTGTGAACAGTACAATTCCAATTTTTGCAACCCAGGCCTCTTTTGTGTGTAAGTCCGATATATATCCGATGCTGCTACAGTCTGAACGTTCGGGTCCGGTACTGTATATCCGACCTCTACATCATTGAAAGGCGTGTTTAGCCATTCAAAAGTTGGGAAAAGGTATTCACTCACAAATGTTGGCAAAAGTTCTTGTCATCCAAAAATGATTTTGAAAATCTGTTTGAGTGACACGCTCACGTCAATGTCCCAACACGTAGTCGACATCTCAGCAAGTTCCTCATAAACTTTCTTAGCCAAAATCTTGCCCTCTTCCGTCTTAATCTCCTATGTGAAATAATTTTGGTTAAAAAAAAATGTTGACTCCAGTTGCACAAAATTACTTCTGTGAACACACATGCATGTGACGTCTTCACATTTTTGTCACATTTTACACAATTTTTAGTTTTTTTTTTATGGGAACGACTACATAAAAAGATCCGATTTCAACAAAAAATTGGAATGGACATCATACCCTGCAGTGACAAGCGCCTGCTTGAAAGTGACTTCATTTACATGTAATACACAGTGTGTTGAGATATGACAATTTAAAACAAATAATAATAAAATAATAATACAAAAAGTTTAGAATTGCAACCATTAATGGATGAATGAATTATGAATCAATTATCCAATTAAGCAACAACAACTTTGGTTCTTTTTTTTATTTAAAAATGTACATATTCTCTGATTTCCGCCTCTCAAATGTAAATATTTTTTCATTTTCATAGTCATCCGTGAAAGCGGACCTATTATTTTTGTGAGTTTAGGCAAAACAAGATATTCACACACATCAGCTTTGACTTTGGAAAACAGTGATGGACATTTTTGTCTGTTTTCTGATATGTTGCAAACCAAACTACTCACTGTTTGGTTCATATTGATTTGGTCAGTTTATGGCCCAACCGATATCAATTAATCAAAACAACAATGTTCGGATTAATCGACTAAGAAAATAATTGTTAGTTGCAGCCCTAAAACGGTTAAAAAAATAATACATGTAACTTATAAGAAACTATGTTAAACTATGTTAACTACCAATAAATTATCATTTTTTTCCAGAACTCAGCCATCATCAAGGCGCAACACACGCACACACTCATAGCACTTTATTTATTTATTTATTTGTATTATTTACTTGTATTAATGTCTCGTCTGTTGTTGTTGCTTAATTTATTGGTATATATGTTTGTGTGTTTATGTTTCTTATGTTCTTATTCTTTCATTTGTTTTCTTTCTTTTCTTGGGAGAATGAACAGAATAAGATTTTCATTGCATGGTATAACTGCTGTTGTACTATGCACATGACAATAAAACTCTCTTGAATCTTGAATTCCCCAGGAAATGTCAGAATTTTGTCATTTTGTTTCCCATTTTAATAGTTTCAAGTTTTAGAATTGCCGGAGCCGCACAACTTCCGGGCTACATCAGCGTAAGCGTCCTGTTGCCGGTAAAGTCGGGCCTTCACAATAAAAGCATGCCAGTAGCATAAACAAAGTTGCAAGGGCATCCGGTGTGAAAAAAAAAGTAAGGCCTAACCATTAATTTGCCCTATTTTCCATCATTTACCCTTCATTTCTGAAAAATGTCTCAAATTTTTAAACGCAAATGTTGACAGGTATGGATAAAGGAAGTCAACTATGTAATGTAGGGGTGTCTAAAGTGCGGCATGGGGGCCGTAGCTCATTTGATTTATTTTGTCAAATTAGATGAAATCATTAATAACTCATTCAATAACAAAGACGTAGTTACACATTTTTATAAACCCGAACGCCCAATCCCAACAATGTATTTATATGTTTTTAAAATTGTTTTGTACAAGAGGCAAAAAGAGGCTATGGCACAACAAGGTGGTGCATTTGATAAGAGCTTAGCAAAGATCATGTGCACAGAAAAAACACACATGACAGGAAGGAGGAAGTGAAAGAGTGTGAAGGAGTGTAGCGTGCAGAAGGTTACGCATTGTAGGGAAATTTTAACGCATACACATGCGCGCACGCGCGCACACACACACGCATGCACACACAACATGCAGTTCCAAATGTGAAAATTGTAAATACGTCATGGTGTTATATTTGTAAATAAATTGTTATTCTGTTGCAAAACAACCCCTTTTTTGTGTTGTTTATGTTGGTATGGTTGATTAGATATTTGAGCTGTCACAAAAGCAAAAAATATTTGTGTCAAAGTAAAGGTTATGCTTGAAATGTATCTTTTCACAAAAAGCTGGTTTTCTCCCTTTTTTAGTCGGGAACTGATATTTTCCTGAAACTTACCTACGTTCTACTGCTGATTACTAAAGAACGGAAAAAGGTAGAATCAAACTTTTTTTTTTGATGAAGGAAGGGAGTCTCATCTTTCTTGTGGTAGCTTCCATGTTTATAGAGCCATAGAACACAATATTCTGTGTGCCTTGAAAGATCAGTGAAAATCGGCTAAAATGGCCAGTAAAAAAAGGGGTTGTCTTTTGAAAAATGGCTCATTGGATTGAATGAGTTAATTACTGATGGTGTCTTATTTTTACACTGTTCCATCAAAACATTGTGACTGACAAAATGCAAATATAAAGAGGAAGGTGACGTAAAAAGCGGCTATTTCAAACACTGTGGTCACATGAGGTTCTTTGTCTTTGCCCTCAGCTGCGAGTTCTGCTGTCACCATGTCGGACACCGAGGAAGTGTAAGTGCATCACACGCTGTCGGTCAAAGCGCATGTGCTGCTGTCAGATGTTGACTGATGATTTTCAAGCATGCACAGACAGCTGTGTCTTCCTGTTTGGTTGATTTCTGACTTGTTTTCATATTTCAGGGATCAACTCGAGGGTGAGTGACCATTCGGGAATGTTTGATTGAGTTTTCAAGCATCCGCAGTCGTTTCAGCTGTCACGCCGTGTCCTTTACACGGACCAAGTTGAGCTGTTGATGATGTTCCCATGTCAACTGATGTCCTAAAATAAGGTTTTGATCATAATGCTTGAATCATTTTTGAGGTCGATTGATTTTCTTTCTTTTTTTTTACGTACCGGTACATGCTGTTAAAAGTAGGTGCGGTGGGTGATACTGCAAATTTTGGTATCAATTCCATACCAAGTAGAGTGGATCCCCGCTTTTCGCACGGGTCACGTTCGAAATGGCTATTTTTGAGACACAACTCCTACTTCAAACTCTCCTGCTAGCTTGATGTTGAAATTTTCCTTTGATTTCAGATCGACGTTTGCAATAAAAGTAACTTGTGTAATTATTACATTAGATTCAGCTCCAGAACCTTCCCCTTTCTCGCTTCAATTGCCATTGTTCACTTGTGACACAATCCAGGTTTAAGCCCTAAATATGCCTCACACACTTATTAATTACAAAATGTATCAGTACTCCCCACTCAGGAATGATAATGTACTGCAGTCGTCCCTCGCCATATCATGATTCAGTTATCGCTCCCTCACTATATCTTGTTTTTTTCCAAAAATGAATGAATTAATAAATGATCATAGCTTTGTGATTGAATACGGTCTATTATTAGTAAAGAAATATCCATATTTAAACAAATTGTACTTATTATTGGCCTAGATTGTGGATTTTCAAGCATAAAAATGGCAAAATGATCTAAGTAAATAAACTGAAATACAAATACAAGGCAGAAGAAGCATCGTAATTGTGAATGTAGTATATGTAGGACTGTATTGTACATTGGCCACTAGGTGGTGGTGTTTGGTGAGACAGGCACGAGACGCCTCACTCAGGTTCCCCAGGGAACACATTGACCATGACGCTGCTCGAGCATTCGTTTTATTTATGTCTTAGGAAGGAACTGCTAATGTGTGAGTCTATTTTATCTTATTTATGTCTAATATGTCTTGTTTTGTCTGATGATATCTACTATATTGGGTAATACGAGTGGAAAGGTGACTATAGGGGTGTTATTTCGCGTCTAGAGGGCTCTAATAATGTTAAGAACCGTATTTAGAAGATTGTAAACACGTTTTCTGTGCCATAATTGACAAAAACATTCCATCTATTAATAATGAACCCTACTTTGTGGGAATTCATTTATCACGGTCGCGGTAAACGATTAGACACGATAAAGGAGACATTACTGTACTTAGTGATGTGCGATACCCCCGATTTTTTTCCTGATTCAATACTGAGTAAAATTCAGGCTGGTATCGGTGACACCGATCCAATAATAATTAGAATAATTAAAAATAAAAGAATAATTTCGTAGCTCATAAAGACATCGGAGTAATTACTTCATTTATTTTAAACAACTGCATATCATTTAAACAAGGTATTAATAATTTCATTAGCTTTCTTTAGCCACTGTGTTAATGAAATACATTACCTCAAATGACTGACGTATCAAAGTATCAATATCTTGATTTGAGAATCAATTTTAGAGCTTATAGGCTCCAGCATACCTAGTGAGGATAAGCGACATAGAAGATGGATGGATGGAATCACATCAGGTACTTAGTAATATTCAGGTTGGTATCGACGATAACGATCAAATACCAATACAAATTAACCTCATGTGTTCGGTCAATTTTAAAAAGTTGTGTATTTCATATTATACCCTAAAGAATACAAAATTAATAATTAAATGAATATATTATTTAAATCAATTGTTAATTTAAGTAAATTAATAGTTCAATAATTAATTTAAGTTACTATATGATACAATATAGCCAAGCTAATATACAACCACAGAAAAAACAGAGGACAAAATCATATAAAATAAGTGAAAATGTTTCTTCATACAATAAAAAGAGAAAATAAGTAAAATATTAAAACCATTAAAATACATGTATTATTTTATATACTGTATATATATATACAGTATATATATATATATTATATACTGTACTGTACTGTATATACTGTATTTTATATATGTATGAACTACCATAAGAATGAAAACTTTATTCACAATTCACACATGGCTCTGTTTACGATCAGCCGTCGTTTCAACAGACAAACGTTTCAGACCAACATTACCTGAAATGACTGAAGTATCAAAAGTATCGATATTTTAATTTAAGACCTGATTTTAGATGATCAGAAGAGCTGGTGTCGATATTTTAGTATCGATCCGAACATCACTACTACCTCTAGTACTACTACTACTACTACTACCAGTACTCCTGTGGCCCAACAAACATTTGCATCTCAGCGCACAACTGTGGTGCGTTCAACAATACCGAACAAAGTGCGAAATCACAATGCTTGGCAAAACCAACATTATCAGTGACGCATAATAGACACCGACTTGTAAAAATTGGCTTTTCTTTAACAGTGCCACATGTATGCTGTACATTTGACCTGTATTATCAATTATTTGATGTGAATTTGATGTGTTTTTTGCAGGAAAAATTAAAATTGTATTTTCTTGACCAAAATTTACAAATTTTGCCGTGAATGCTGAATGGTGAAAGTGCGGGGATCCACTGCACAGAGCCCATACTGCTGATACCCTAACTGACACCCATGGAATTTTTCAAGTTCATTTAATGACATTGAGATTTTTGTTTTTAGTTTGCTGTTCATGATTTTAATTACAATGAAATACAGGATTAACATTTTAGGTGAACACAAAAATATTTATTTTCTTCTACTTTTTTTGACTTAGTTGTGAACAATAAATCCAACAATGTAACACCATCCACAAAATAATACAACTGTTCCCTTTTAAGACCTACCAATGTTTGATAAAGTCAATACAGTTGTCCCTTGCCGCTTTCCGCTTCGAATTTCGCAGCTTCACTCTATTACGTTTTTTCAAAAATATATAAATTAATAAATCATACTGTTTCATGGTTGAATACGGTCTATTATTAGTCAAAAATAAGCATATTGAAGCAAATGCTATGTCTTTGTTGCCTAAATTAAGCATATTCAAGCATAAAAATGGAAAAACGAATTTAAAAAAAAAAAAATATATATATATATATATATATATATAATAATTGGCTGGCAACCAGTCCAGGGTGTACCCCGCCTGTCACCCGAAGTCAGCTGGGATTGGCTCCAGCATGCCCCCGCGACCCTAAAGAGGAGAAGCGGTATAGAAAATGGATGGATGGATATTATAAGGCATTCAGAAGACACATTCAAAAGCTTTGTGATGACATGTAGTATTCTACACTGGTCACTATGTGTCAGTAATTTTACTGTAATGTTTGGTGAGACACACAAGCACCAGACCCGACCATCAGAACAACAGGTTTTGTATTGCAGGTTCATTATCTCACAACAGGCACAATAATCCTTAATAAAAACACAGGCTAGGGAACACATTTATAACAACGCACACACGCATGAGTCTCTTTTATGTTTTATTTTCTCTAATTATGTGTACTATATTGTTAATACAAGTTTAAAGGTAACTGTAGGGGTGTTAGTTCATGTCTAGAGGGCTCTAATAATGTTAAAAACTGTATTTAGAAGGTTGTAAACAGGTTTTCTATGCTCATAATTATGAAAATATACCATTTATAAATAAGGAATCCTACTTGGCGGATTCACTTATCACGGTCGGCTCTGCAACCACGTGACCGTGATAAACGAGGGACTACTGTATTGCAAAATAAGCAAACGAAAGACAAAATGCCATTGGCTCTCATTCAAATCTAGTGTACAGTAATAGTGTACAGTAAATATAACAATATCAACAATGTAAGAATATCAACAGCACGAGATAAAAACACACAGATATTTGAAAATAGATCGATATCATCACACTTGGTATCGATACAGATTTTGATTTCTTCTTGCTGGGTGAGTAATGCCAAAATGTAAACCACATTTTTGGAAGTACAGTAATGTATTTTCTTTCTATCACAGTACAAAGGTAACTCATAAAAAATATCACACTCACCTCAGGTGATGTTGCCAATAATTATTATTATTTTTTTTTTTTCTGTTTTCCCATTTCATGCTGTCTTTGCAAAACTGAAGACGAGGAAGGTAAAGATGACTGAAGCGGTTGTAAGCTATGACAACTGGTCTACACTAATTTGTTAGCATCTGAGTTCCACGCTTAAGTTGAAGTGTTTGACGCGGACATCTGGTGTCTAGATAAGACCTGCTGTCACACATGTAGAGGCAGTTACAGTATTTTCCAGGGGAAAAGTCTAAAATAAGGGAACACTTTGAATCTGTTGTGCAATGCACCGTACATTTCTTTTTATTTTTTTTTTTATAAAGAACATTTATGGCTCATTTTCATAGATTTAAGAGTTATTTAAAATCTATGTTTGGCCCAAACTAAGACCCAGCTGTCAGTCAAATAGTTCTAAGTTAAGGGTGTACTGTGGACTTCTGAGTGATGATTTAAATCACATGGTGAAGCAAAAAATGCCAGTGAGCTTGCAGGCTCACTGTATTTATTTTCTTGCCATGTGATCTGTTACACTTTTGTGCATTTGTCATTGACATCTTTCACGCAAAGGCCAAGGGGGTGTCTCCCATAGTCTCCAAATTCACAGGATTATTTTTTTTTCCTGCCTTCTTATCTGAA
The DNA here is from genome assembly GCF_027744805.1 of Dunckerocampus dactyliophorus. NCBI lineage: Eukaryota > Metazoa > Chordata > Actinopteri > Syngnathiformes > Syngnathidae > Dunckerocampus > Dunckerocampus dactyliophorus. The sequence goes on along the minus strand of NC_072821.1, from coordinate 32,309,492 downwards.
ATATGACATGAGCATTGTGAGGTCAAGTCCTTTTTTTATGCTGTAGACCGCAAACGTTTGATTTGGACATAAAACGATGAATATGAGACCAGGGAGCAACATTTCAGCTTTTATTTCGAGGTATTTGCATCTGGATTGGATACACAACTTATAACAAGGGGTCCCCAAAGAGCGGCAAAAATGGAAAAATCAGCAGTAATTTCACAAGAATTAAATCAAAATGTTAAGAGGACAGCATTCTAATCTAACAAGGAAAAGTCAAACTTTTATGAGAATAAGGCCATAATATTATGAGATTTTAGTAGTATTAACTCATGTTTTATATGAGCAAAAGTATTGGACCACGTGACTGAATGGCGCATCCTATTGAATTGCTTATTCAATCAATAAATAGCACTGAACGTCTACGCTCAGTTTCAGATTGGGTAGGATGGGTTTTGCCTGTGTAAACTGCATTTAGAGGTGAAAACAACATGAGAACCTGAGAGCTGCCCATAGGTGGAAAAACAAGCAATTGTGAATGTTAGAGAAGATGGAAAATCAATCACAACCATTGCACAAACATTGGTCATAGCCACTAAAACCGTTTGGAACGTCCTGAAGGAAAACATCAGCAGGTGATGACAGAAACATTGAGAGAGATGTCAAGTAGGAGCCTAAAACAACCGGTTGTGACATTAGCAACAACCTGTAGAGGGCAGAGGTGAAGGTATCGCTGAAAAAAAATCCAAACGTACCACTCATTGGAAAGAAGAATAGAAAGACCAGACTGGAATTTGGCAAAAATTACAAAGATGAGCCTAAAAAATTCATCAGTGGATAAAATGTTTGTCTTAGAATACTTTTGGTCACATGAAAACTGGGTGGGTTCAAACAAAAGATGCTATCTTCTAAGTTGTGCATCCGATCCAGATGTAAATACCTGGAACTAAAAGCTGAAATGTTGCTCTCTGGTCTCATGTTCATCTTTTGATCTCAAACCCTAATGTTTTCAGTCTACAGCAAAAATTAGGCAATGGACCTCACTATGCCAATCCTTCTGGAGGGCACTGTGCATACGGTGGCCGAAGGGAGCAAACGCACAGCGATGTCCAAACACTCCAAACACAGAAATGATCCAAAATCATAAAACACATGCAACGGGAAAATCACATAAACCAGTGGTCCTCAACTGGTTTGACAAGCCTCTCTTTATGGGACGTTCTTCTCCAGCAGATATCTGCAGCTGTGTGGCGGACGGACAGAACGTTAAAGTCCCCACTCGGGTCCCCGGGGGACGTCAGTGATTTTCAACGAGTCGCGACCCTGAGCCATTTTCAGTGGGTCGCTACGCAATCGTTGCGAATGGCTGACTTTGCATGTGTTTTTGGGTTTGATCATTTCTGTGTTTGGAACATATGGACGTTGATGTGCGTTGGCCTCGTGTCATAACAAACTGATTTTAAATATAAAAGTTATTTCACTCTTCAGATTGGTGTAACATGGACCTTCATGCTAAACCGGGTAGACAGGAAGTTCAACATGGCCTCTGTGTGAATAAGGTCACATGGCTCCCATCGTCATCATCATCATCTGTTTCTCTTTTTGTTTTCCAGCAGCACCATCCTTCGCTCACCAATCCATCTTCTGTGTAACTAAAGCAATCTCTCACTTTTGTTTTTTAATGGCTCTGTCATGTCTGTGGTCTTCATTAATGGCCTCCTCCGACACCCTCCCTCTCCTTGGCGGTTTGGTGCATGCTGCGTGGCCGTAGCCCAGGAGGAGCTAGTAGAAGTAGAAGTAGCCCCTGAGGCGGAGGCCCAGGTAGAAGCAGAGCCCGAGGTAGAGCCTGAACCTGTGGTAGAGCCTGAACCAGAGGCAGAACCAGAGCCACAGGAGGTGGTTCATGAGGAGGAAGGTACGTGCCTTGGGCAGTCTGTTCACCCTTCTCCTGCTACCCTCTCAGCTCTCTGCTCTCTAGGACTGTCGGCACTGCAAAACACAGCTTCACTGGTTAACGCTGTTGGAATAACCAAGACAAACCAGATGCCACGCTACTTTTAGCACCTCGTAGGGCAGGGAACCATATTTGGTAGCTCACACTTAAGTCCGGATACAGCGGAATCTCGGTTCGCATCATCAATCCGTTCCAATAGAGCCTTACAATCCGTTACAATTATAGTTTTACGTGTAGAAAAAAAAGGCAATGCATGTAAATGACGAAAAGGGCTAAATGAACACTTAACGTCACTTTTACCTTCACTGAAGACTTGATTGTTGAGGCATCGGGGAGGGACAAGCAGAGATCCACACGGACACCACCTTCTTGTGGCGGAACTCTATTAGTTGGCAAACAACTACAGAGCCAATCACTGATGACATCGTAGACGAAGTGACATAAGTAGGGGACAATGACTTCCGGTTCCGGCTTCCATGCTAACAGCGATGTTTTGTGAGAAAAATAAATTATGAACAGAGTTGGATTCACACAGTGTATGAATAATAAGACAATGTGTGGCAATGCACCCACACCGAGGCAACATTTTTGACACAGAAACTGAGGTTCCACCTCACTATAAGGCAGTAGAACCTTGTCATTTATCCCAGTTAATAAATAAATAATAATAATAATAATAAACCCTAAATTCTTTGAGTGGAACCTTGGTTAGCATCATTAATTCGGTGGTTGATCTCACTGCCACATCGTTACATCGTTTGGGAACAGTCACGTCTTCAGTGAAGGTAAAAGTAACCTTAAATTTCAAATTGTTTTATGCATGTATGTTGTGTTTTAACAACACCAACAAGAGAATGTACATAAACCGAGGCAAAACTTTGACGCAAAACATAGCTTCATTCGTTAAAGCTACTGAAATAACCGAGACAAAACGGATGCAACCCTACTTTTAGCGCCTTATGGGGTAAGGAACCATATTTGGCAACTCAAACTTTAAAGACATGTTTTATGTCATAGACGGGTGATGTAACATTCGGTCCCGGTTGCCATTTTGTTTAGCTAGCTATTAGAATGCTCACAAGGGAGGACATTTTGCGATACAAAAAAATACATGAAGAGAACAGTCGGGCTCATGCAGTGTATTAACAACACGACAAGACGCCCGCCACATTGTGCGCTAACTGGAGAATGTACGTAAACCGAGGCACAATTTTGGCGTGAAAACATAGCTTCACTGGTTAACCAAGACAAAGCGGACGCAATGCTATTTTTAGCAACTTATAGAGCAAGGAACCACGTTTGGTAACTCCAACTTAAAAAACGTGTTTTATATTTTAGACAGGCGATGCGCCTTCCGGGCCCGATTGCCATTTTGTGTTGTTTGCTAGCTAATAGGATGCTAACAAGGAAGGACATTTTGTGATAAAAAAAAAAAAAACATTAAGATGGCAGTTAGACTCACGCAGTGTATTAAGAACACGACAAGACGCCCGTAATGTTGTGTGCTAACCAGAGAATGTATGTACATTTTGGCATAAAAAACATAGCTTCACTGGTTAAAGCTATTGAAATAACCAAGACAAACAGGATGCAACCCTACTTTTAGCACCTTATGGGGTAAGGAACCATATTTGGTAACTCAAACTTTAAAGACGTGTTTTATGTCATAGACGGGCGACGTAACATCCAGTTCCGGTTGCCATTCTGTTTAGCTAGCTAATAGGATGCTACCAAGGAAAGATATTCTGACGTTAAAAAACCCCATTACGAACGCAGCTGGACAACATGACAAAATGCGCACCGTATAACATTTTGGCGTAAACCTTTAACCGGGGCAGACGCTAACCGAGGTTCCACTGTATTTCAATCATTTTCTCAAGTAAAAATGTTCTATTTGAACCGAGTGCGCTATAGAGGGCTAAAGGTTGCTGGAAAATCTGCATTGCAATTTGTTTCACTTTAGGTGTTGAGCGTCAGCGTTCACGTGGAAAGCAACTAAAATGATGTCATTCTACATGCTTCATGTTAGTTAGTAACAACACCTGTCTTGCATTATGGAAGCATGCAGGCAGCATATGCTGTGCTTTGTGGAAATAGAAACATGCATGTCAAAACATTCAAATGGTTGCAACAGTCACATTTTAAATCGGCAAGGGTTGGACCATATAAAAATGTTATTACTGATGAACGACTCTTATTCAACACCATGTGGAAGTGTCGTATCATGTGATGGTGTGTTTTTAAGTTTCATTTTTATGCCACTGAATGCTCGGGTATGAATTTCTCACGTCACAACTTTAGGAAGTCCACGTGATAGCAGGGGTGTCCAAACTTTTGCCAGCGAGGGCCACAAATGGACAATCAAAGGATCCAAGGGCCAGTTTGATATTTTGTAAATGCTAAGAAGTTATATACGTATATTTCAAGAAAAAACTGCATCTCAGTTTGTGATAGAGGTGAAAAAGTGCATTATTAGTATCAACTTCTCTTTTTTTCCTATTTTTGCTGTTTTGCTGTTTACCAAACATTTATATTTTCTTCACTAATCTTTGTAAATTGTCTTTTTGTAATATTCTGAGTTTATTCCCATAATATTTGGACCATGGTATTACCATAGTATTATAACTTTTCCCCCAACCTAATTTTCCAAAAATGACATCATTTTCCAAAATGTTGTTTTTTATGATATTAAGACTTAAAATAATAATATATAAAAGATAATAACAAAATAATATTTTTTCTATGCTACTAAAATGACATTATTTATTGTTATTATTTATTATTATTGGAATAACATTTTGACTTTTTTGTCATTATATCTTGAAAATTACAGCTGTTTTTCCCATTTGTGCTCTTTTATTTCCATAATATTTTTATGTGTGCCAATAAAAAACAGCCATGGGCCGCAAATGGCCCGCGGGCCTCACTTTGGACACCCCCGCTTTAAGCCATGAATTATCTGTTCACCATAAGAGTAGTCCATCACAAGAATCCAGAGCACAGTCATGTGGGGACAAAAAAAAGTAGTATTTAAAGGTTATTTACTGAAGGCTGACTATGGGGAACAGGGATCTGTTGCACTTTGCACTTTAGTCCGGTTCAGCGTCACATAATCAGAACAAAACTGTCCAGCTCTCTGCATTCGAGTGTGCTACGACTGTGAAATGAAATATGCATAAAATGATGACAGGGAGAAGAAGAAATCCTTTACATGGCTTAATTGCCCCATCTCATCATTTGCATGGGGTCCACTTTTTAAATTGAGACCATTTTTGAAATTGATTGTATCCTTTGATTATTTCATCATGTAAAAGCCATTTGTTCGACTCCCTTAATTCTAGTGTTAGCGTTTTTTTTTTTTTGCGAGTAGATGAGAAGCGATTGCGGCAAGCTGCACCATAACATTTACACTGGGGTGCTGTCATTCAAAGCAAACGCAAACCCGCAGTGGCTTCCACTGTCCATGCAACACCCCAGTTTGGTAAATGGGCCTCATGAGCAGTGCATTGTAAAGTGGCAGCAAGCAAGTCTGACCACTAATAATCTCTGTTCTGCTCTTGCTTTGGACGCTTGGTGCATGCAGACGCCTATGAAGAGGAAGGTATGTTGATCTAGATTGTTTTATTTGATTTGTTTTTTAATCATTAAAAAAATGTTATTCTATTATTATGTGTTTTTACGTACACAAAGCTTTTTCCACACGCCGACTTGGTTTTCCGGAGAAAGGCAGAAATCATTTTGTCTCCGTGGTGTCATTAATGCAGCGGTTCTCAAACTTTTTTCCCACTTCTGCAAGGCTGAAGTCTGTAATCTCAGGTCTCGACTCAAGTCTCGAGTAAAGACGTCCAAGTCCAAGTTAAATCTTAAGTCATCAAGACAGGTTGAGTCAAATTCAACATAGGCTTGAAATTTTGATGTCCTTACAAGTCATAAAATGCCATTTTGACAAAGTAACAATCTATTACATTTGACAAATACAATCAATGCAATGTTTTGTTTTAAATAACACCATTGAGGTTTTAAGTAATACACACATTTGTTGTTTGTTCTTAAACCTGATTGGATGTTAATAGATGCATTCAATGTGGCAAATTCAAAGGGAAAAAGATGTCGTCTTGCTGGAAATGACATAATAACAATCACGGTAGTTCGATACTTTGAACGGGGACACATTTTACTCAACACATTCACTGAAAATCTCAAGTACTCTCAAGTCATTAGTCCAAAGGCTGAGTCAGGTCGTACGTCATTCATGTCAAAGTCCAAATCGAATTTCAAGTCTTGATGATATTGTCAAGTGAAGTCCACGTCATTAAAAATTGTCACGTGACGCGAGTCCACACCTCTGCTACGAAGGGATGCGTAACGAAACTCAGTATCGAAATGGCGTCAGTGACGACGAAAAACTAAATAGCGAACAGTGCCGCATTTCGGTGCCAAATTAATAGTTACCGTTAATATAGCACTGAAATTTCAATTCATTTATTTTAATGAATTCCATTTATTTATGTTGTTTAATTTTATTAATATAATGCAATTTTTTAAATTCAGTTTTATTTTATTAATTATATGTATTTTTAAATGTTTATCAATTTGATTTGAAATTATTAATTTTATTAATTTCAATTAATATTTGATATATTAATTTAGCACTGAAATTGAAATGTAGTCATTATAGTGATTTCATTCATTTAATTCTATTAATTCAATTGTATCTTATTATATTTATTTTAATAATTTTATTTATTTCACTTAGATTTATAAATTTTATTAATTTAAATGAATATTGACTATATTAGTTTTCCACTGAAATTTAAATTAATATAGTCATTTTATGATTATTTATTATTTATTATTTATTGTGTATTATTTATTATTTATTATTATTTTTAAATGTAATAATTGTATTAATTTAAATCAATAGTTATTATTAATTTAGCTCTGAAACGAGGTACAGTAACTTGCACACACGAGTTTCTCGCGACACTGTCTCATGATCCACCACTAACTGCAAGGTGCATTCATGAGCGTTGGAATTCTGAACACCAACGTTACAACACAAGTGGGTCGCTACGCTAATTTCATTAATGGTAACGGTAGTCTAACATCACCATAAATGATTACCAATGTTCAATTTGTGCTCCAGTTGTGCAGAATATATGCATTTAAAGTACTGTAAAATCTAGCAGTTTGTTATTGTTCATTTTAATGACATTTTATTTATCTGGTAAAATGTGGGTGTTAAACTTTAAATTACTATTCTGTTCAAACTTTTTTTATGCACCGGTTTCAAAAGTATCAGTATCAGATAATATGTAAACGATAGCCAACCCTATTACTGCGACGCCCAAACTTTCATTCCACCTGCTAAACTTTAGTTCTGACTTGGTCTCCACACCGCACAGCTTGAGAAACGCTGCATTAGTGCAACATGAAGAACCAAAACGCTGATTCATGGTTAAACTACTCATCTCTGCCTCTTCTCTTCTTTGCATGAATGTGTCCCGCCAGTGGAGGAGGGAGATCAAGATGGTACTTTGTATTTCCTGCTGAGTCGTGTTGCCTTGCTTGTTTTTTCTTCCTGTTGGAGTGGGGTTATCTAAGCCAGTCTTTCCCAACCTTTATTTTGCGTTACAAAAATTTCATGGCACACCACCAAACAAAATGTTGTGTGAATGGGTGGTTAATTACACCCCTGAGAGAGCAAGAATGGATCTTAAGAAGGCTCTAAATAGAGCTTAAAATTACAAAAAGACAAAATGGGAGACCACAGCTCAAAAGAACCCGAAAACCGCCTGAAACAGAAATGACAGAAATGACTTTTTTGTTCCGTAACCCTCAGACGAGGGCCTTCAGTCGTGAGGAATGCCCCCTGCAACATCTCCACATAACCAGCTTCCATTTGACGCCCCTGCGCAACCTGAAGCTCCATTGTTCCATTGAAGGAAAAAGCAGCCTAAATAATGATGGCACCCCCTCCACTGTGCTGTATGGAAAACATCCCAGGTGGGATCTCCTTGTCATGCCAGTAACGTCAGGACATCAAGGTTCCATTTTTTCTCCTCAGAGATTAAAAACTTTCTTCCACCTTTCGATGTCCGATGTTTGATGCTCTCGTGAAAATTCCAAATGGGCAATTGTGTGGCGCTGAAGGAGCTGAGACTTTCGAAGACCTTTCTTAAAAGCCGCCTCTCGCAGATGCCGTCTGATGTTTACTGGACTGCACTCGGCACCTGTAACGACCTTCATTTGGCCAGAGGATGGTCCCGTGTTTTGACGAACACCCAGTCAGATTGGACATTTTTTGGGGTCGACCACTTGACTTTTTTGTTTCCCCTCAGGACCTTTGATGAAGTTTCAAATGACTGTCTTACAGCATCCAACCGGAGCAGCAATGGGGCGCTGCGAGAGGCCTTGCTTATGCAGCTCAACAATCCCACCGTGTTTTTTGCTTCATCAAGAGATCATGACGGTGTTAATACCTAACACCAAATCACATTCAATCCACATTCTTGCCAAGATTTTGGCTTTTAAAGGCTGTGGACTCAAACTGTTGATGAAATGATGAACAGCCTATTTCACTTTAAAGTTTGTTTGCAATGAATTGCTGACTCAGATTTGTTTTTGCTTTCTCCCGTTTCTTCCTTTTGCTTTTTGAAGCTCTACTTAAAACCTCCTTAAGATCCAACAGTGCAAAATGTAAATTGTTGCCATTTTTCAGCTGGTCTGAAAATTTTGATCAGGAGTGTATGCACTGTTCGGACCAAGTAGGTGAAATTCGATTATTTCCCGCTGATCTCTTACGGCACGGTAGTTGGGAATTGCTGACCTAAACTCATCACAAACCATATGAACAGTCCCGTGAAAACCCAGCTCCTTTTTTTTTACCATGCACATCGATTAACAGTCCAATGTGTGCTTACGTATGTTTAAAAAAACCCCAACAACTATTCAGGTAAATGACCGTGTTTCCTTTACACACTAATACACACCAAATTAACTCAATAAATCAGGTGACCGTGTCAACCCAGGGGACTTAACACAGGAATCTACTACTGGAGGTGTGAAAGCACTTGCAGCCCTGTGTTGTAACTCAGCTACTCGACATGGACCCCCCCTCCCCACAATTAACCAACAGGGTGCTGGACTTCATCTTCCTCCACTTTTATGCGTTTAACAGTGTGATCTCTGTCCCCTCTCTCCCTCTGCTGTCGCCATGACGCTGATCATCCAGAAGAAAAGCCAAAGTTCAAGTGAGGAATTCTTGGATGTATTGAACAAGCAGCCATGCATTGGTGATGTATTATTGTTGTATAACTCATGGTGAATATGGAATGTTGTTTGCCTCCACAGACCAACGGCTCCCAAGATCCCCGATGGGGAGAAAGTAGACTTTGATGTACGTATCTTAGTTGACAGGTAGCTTCACTCAGCCGTGGTTAATTGCAGTCACTGGCTAAAAATAAACCCCCATCACATAGAGTAGAGGTATTGTCATATGATTCAGAATGTGTATCCATGGGTAATCAATAACCTCCATCTAGACCAAAAATATATTTTAACAAAACAACTAAAAAAGAAAAAAACAACACCAGCAAAAATGGCAAAATCAGCAGTAATTTTACAAGAATAAAGTTAAAACATTAAGAAAAAAAGGGTTGTGATCTAATTTAAAAGGTTGTAATTTTATGAGAATAATGTCAAATGTGCAGAAAAATAACGTCACTTTGGTAGCATAAAGTTGAAATATTAACGAAATACTTGGTTAAGTTGTAATATGATGAACAACAAACACAACAACAAATAACGTGGCAATTTTTGGAAAATTAGCTTGTGTAAAAAGTTATAATGTGACAAGAATAAAGTCAAAATGTGGGATAATAATTACAAGGACATTTACACAAAGAAAGTTGAAAATTACAAAAAAACCCAAAACAACAACAGCAGAAATGAAAAAAGCTGTAATTTTACAAAAATAAAGTCCAAATATAATAAGAAAAAAACAATTTATGAGAGTAAGCTCGTTATCCATCTTTTCTATGCCGTTTCTCCTCACGAGGGTTGCGGAGGTATGCTGGAGCCTGTCCCAGCTGGCTTTGGGCGAGAGGCGGTGTACACCCTGGACTGGTCGCCAGCCAATCACAGGGCAATAAGCTCGTTATATTATGGTAAAAAAAAAAAATCCTTTTAGTAGCATAAAGTTGAAATATTAAAGAAAAAATACGTTATTTTTAAATTTGTATTACTATGATAAACAAACAACAAAGTAAAGTTGTCATTTTTGTAAAATGATTCTTTACACAAGGTCTGTACCAGGAAAATACCAGTAAATTTACCAGGAAAACATTTTAAAAATAAGGAAAAATTTGGGAAAACATATTACATAAACAAATTCTGGTCATCAACTATTTTCCCTTATTTATTTATATAGATATTTTGTCATTATTTTTATTTTTATGGAAAATTTCTGTAAAAAAAATCAAGTTAAAATATTAAGAGAAAAAAGTTGTAATTTAACGAGAAAAGGTCTTAATTTTACGAGTAATACTATGAGAAAGTCTTGATATTACGAGATGAAAATTTACTAAGATTATTTGAGAAGGGAGTTGAAATATTTTGATAAAAAAAACACAAAAATGGGGGGAAAAGAGAAAAGAGCAAAGTTGATACTAATAACAGGCTTTTTCACTTATACGACAAAGCTGAGATGCAGTTTTTTTCTAGAATTGTATAGAACTTGTTAGCATATCTACATGTGTTGCTTTACAAAATATCAATTGCCCTTGCAATATTTCTGGTACTAATTCCATTAGCCTTTTGGGAAAGTAACTAGTAACTCGTTACTGCAGATATGCAACATCAGGCTTTTTATAGCAAAAGAAAACCATAACAATGGCAGTATTTTCCTATCTTTTTTATATATGAATTAATTCAATAAATATAGTAAGGACAGTTATATTGAGATATGTGGCGCCTCGTTAAATGGCTTTAAAATCACCTTTAAAAGGCAAAAAATGAGCTATTTTACCATGACTGTCACATAACAACCACTCCAAAATGTTTCCTGTAAATCACGATGTGGGTGACAAAGGGGACACTGTGTCCAAAAACTTTTGTCCATATGTGTATGTGCCATGTACGTGTGCTTTTAAGACATGTCTGAGGTCCGCCGTTGTTCTACATATCGCAGGACATCCAGAAGAAACGTCAAAACAAAGACCTGATTGAGCTCCAGTCGCTGATCGATGCCCACTTTGAGTGCAGGAAGAAGGAGGAAGAGGAGTTAATTGCTCTTAAGGAAAGAATTGTGAGGTTTTTACACTGGCGTACTAGTATTATATCTGTACTGTGTTCAGAGCTCAGCGTGTAACGATGTCTTTTGGCTGACGTACGTTCAGGAGAAGCGTCGTGCGGAGCGAGCAGAGCAGCAAAGGATTCGTTCCGAGAAGGATAAAGAGCGACAAGCCAGACGGGAGGTACACAGCTTCTTAACTGTGACGTTTTTCAGTGTACAGTAATCCCAGTCTAGCCGACTCGAGTGCCACACCGAACATCACAGTAACATTACTGACAACTAGTGACCAGTGTAGAATACTACATATCATTCACTGTGCATTTAAATGCGTCTTCTTTCTGTATTTTGCTTCATTTAGCCATATTTATGCTTAAAAAATATGATTTCTCGCATAAAATACATGCAATTTGCTTCAATATGCATATTGTTTGACTAATAGTAGACCGTATACAACCATGATTTATTCATTTGTATATTTTTGAAAAAGCGTGATAGAGTGAGGCTGCGAAGCGCAATGCGATGTGGGGAAGGACGACTGTACTTGAAAATAACTTGAAGTTTACGGAATGATTTTGTGATTTTGCCTTTAATTTGTTTTTCGTGATTATAACATAACTACATTTAGATTAGACAATGAGAGATTTTGTCCGTGAAATAAGGGAAAGTAAGGGGAAACTATTTAAACAGGGATGGCAACGAAATAAAAAGCAAAAACAGTACTTTCTCAGGGAAAACGGCATAGTTGACAGGTATGGATTCTATGTGGAATAAATCACTGGACAAAATAATATATAATGTCAAAATATCAACATAATAATGAACTAATTCCCTACTTTATTCTATATTCATATTTTATTACATGGAGCAAAATAAAATAAACAGTGCAAAAATAAGTTAAGAAAAGCAAAAACTACAATTGATTTTCAGTCTGATCCTTTTTGCCCCCAAGTTCTCCCGTCTGTATTTGGATGCAGTCGTCCCTCGCCACTTTGCAGTTGGGACATTGTGCCTCACTATCACGTTTTTTAATTAATTGATTAATTAATAAATGGTTGCTGTGCTGTGGTTGACGACGACCAATATTAGTTTAAAGAAAATGCATATTCAAGTGGATTTTACGGCATTTTTGTGATGAAAATGTCTTAGTGAACGCACATTGTTTTGAGAAGCCAAACTTTGTACTTAAGTGGCCCCACCAAATAATCGGAACCGGGTTCCTCATCACCAAAATCCGACCAGAACTTGGCTCACCGGATGAAGTGGGGGGTAAGTCACTGTTGATGCACTACACTGCTGATGGGGATGTCATACAACTTCATGTCAAAAAATCCAAACTATCCCTTTCAGCATTTCTAAGCGCAAAAATGGCTAAATGAACTAAAATAAAAAATACAATTTAAGTCATTAAAAGACGTTGATGGACTGCAGTCTACACTGGCCACTAGGTGTCAGTAGTAGCACAAGCACCAGACAAGATTGCCGGAACAACAGGCTTTTATTGCAGGTTTGAATTATCTCACAACAGGCACAATAATAACATAATCATCATTGTCATAATCATAATAACAAGGGCTACTGTTGTGGCCGTACTCCAGTTAAAACTCAACTCTGAATCCCCAACGTCACTTCCTGTCCACACTTCTGGAACACGTAATTGAAACACACATGAGTACGAGTCTTATTTATTTCTTAAATGGCTCTGATTATATCTACTATATTGGGAAATAGGAGTATAAAGGGGACTATAGAGGCGTTATTTTATGTCTGGAGGGTTCTAATAATATTAAAAACAGCATGTAGAAGATTGTAAAGAGTTTTTCTAAGCGGTAATTACAAAAATATTTGATTTACAAATCAAGAATCCTATTTTCGCGGCAATTCACTTATTGTGGTCGGGTCTGCAACCAATTAACCGCAGTAAACGAGGGATTATTGTAAATGTATGTACATTTATATACATAAAACTACATTTGTATGTATTTGAAACAATGTAGCAATACCTACATATTACAATATCAACAAAAAAAAGAAAAGTACACAGATAATTGTGAAAATATTCGTAGAAACAAAGTGAAAAATATTGATTTCATCACACTAGTATCGATCCGACACTGATACCACTCTCGGTATTGATGCTATCGATATTTGAATCAATCCAGTGGAATAGGACCGTCAGCACTTGAGTATTTTATGGCAGCTCTATGAAGGTGCAAAGGCGAGGTGATCCACTAGAGGGCAGCAAAAACAAGTTTCCCCTTGGATCAAGAAACAGAAGAAGCAACGCAGAAAAGGCGTTATCATTCGATTGCACTGATTGAATAAGTTAAGTACTGATTGCTCACATTCATGTGGCAGGCCGAGCGGATAAGAAAGGAGGAAGCCGATGCCCAGAGGAAAGCTGAGGATGAAGCCAAGAAGAAGATAGCCCTGTCTAGCATGGGATCCGGCTTCAGTAGCCATCTGCAGAGGGTATGTTCCCATGTTCCCATTGCAATCGCAAAACACCTGGAAATGAAAAGAACAGTGAGTGGAAATGTCTTGGAATTTGGCAGGTGGACCAGAAGAGAGGCAAGAAGCAGACTGAAAGGGAAAAGAAGAAGAAGGTCCTGGCAGAGAGGTGCCAACCTCTGGCCATCGACAATCTCAGTGACAGCAGTTTGAGGTAAAACACTGATAAAAGATGAAACACTATTTGGTGAGATGATAAAGCAGGAGTGTCCAAAATGCGGCCCGGGGGCCATTTGCAGCCCGTCGTTTGTTTTTTTTTTACTGACCTGCGGCACATTCTAAAAATGTAATTTAACAAGAAATAAGAAAAAATGGAAAAAAAACAGCAGTAATTTTACAAGAATAAAGTCAAAATGGTAAGAGAAAAAAGTATTAATTTTACAAGAATAAGGTTGTAATATTATGAGGAAAAGTAGTCATTTTAGTAGCCTAAAGTTGAAATATCAAAGAAAAAAGACGTCATTTATTTATCACGGCATATGTGAGAAAAGGCTTTTAAGAACAAACGTCTTGAAAGGCATCGTCTCCTTCAACACCACAAAATTTGGAATTTGCAGGAGAGCACCAAACATGGGACACTGAATGGTGGAAAAAAGTTTTATTCTCTGATGAGGAAAAAATGTGACCTTGACGGTCTCGATGGCTTCCAACGTTACCTGAGTTGTTTTCCACACGGCACATTGGAGGAGACGCCATCTTGATCCTTCAGTGGAACAATGTGGAGCAAGGGTCAGTTGGTATCCAACTGCAAGAAAAGTCTGAACCCTGTGCTTGCCAGCGAGTGTTTCACCACCGAGTACTAAGTCATGTTTTGCTTGAGGATCAAATATTTATTTCACTCCATCAAGTAGACATTACTTTATCGTGTTTATCATATTTGCTCTGTTAGTCAGCAGGGACTCAAATAAATATTTCCCGCCAGTACGCACATAAACATACATTCATTTGATGACTATACCACTTACAGTTTGCATTTCAAGATAGAGACACCTTTTAATATTGAGCGGTTTGTTGTTGGTTTGTGTCTATCAGGGAAAAGGCCAAGGAGCTGTGGGACTTGCTGTACAGCCTGGAGGAGATTAAATACGACCACTGCGAGAGGCTCAAGAGACAGCGATATGAGGTCAGTCACCATTACGCTACCACAAGTAGGGCTCCAGAGTTGGAAGCAGCAGTAAGACGCGTGTGCGTGAATTTGGATGACACCGTAGTTTACCAGCAGTGACACATCTGCCTGACACGCGTCTCCCCACCACATCCACATTCTCCTCTTGTTACAGAACCCTGGAATGACTGGAAGGTCATGTGATATCACACACATCTATCCACATTACCAACCGTGCACATATTGATGAAATTGATAATCAGATGGAATAATAACAGATGGAATCAGAGTTATGTAGAAACGTCACTTTTGCGTCTCACAGCAGCTATGGTGTGTTTAAGGACAGCCGAACTAAGGCTGAAATATCAGCGCTTGACAATGTCAATGAATCAATGAAGCATATAGGCATAAACATGTAAAAACTGTGGGGGGGTTTAAACAGCCAAACAGTCGTAACTTTTTCCACAGAGGGCCACATAGTGAAAAATGAAAGGATGCAAGGACCACTTGGATATTTTGTAAATCAACACATGTAAACACGCAAGGAAGTTATATATTTCAAGAAAAAAATGCATCTTATTAGTAGGAACTTCGGTCTTTGCTTTTTTTCCCCCATTTTTACTGTTGTTTCATTTTTTTTTTACTTTTTAACTTTCTTCTTAAATAATCTTCTCCCTAATATAATATTATGACATTATTCCCATCATATTTTTATGATTGTACTTTAAAAAGTATGTTTTTCTTGAATATTTCAACTCCATGCTACCAAAATGACATTATTTTTCCTCATAATATTATGACTTTATTCTCGTAAAATTGCAACAGATTTTCAAAGTTTAAGATTATGAACAAACCATGAATGAAGACATGAAAAATAACTATATCATCATATTGTCTTTCAGGTCGTCTCTCTTAGGAATCGTATCGATGAGCTGCAAAAACAGTAAGAATACTCTACTATTCAACTGTGTGTGTGTGCGTGTGTGTTTCATGCAAGCATTTGTGTGTCGTCGGGGGCAGTGCCTCTGGGTTGGCAGTGGTCCCCCTTTTTAAGAAGAGTGTGTTCCAACTATCGTGGGATCACACTCCTCAGCCTTCCTGGTAAGCTCTATTCAGAGGTCCTGGAGAGGAGGATGCGCCGGATAGTTGAATCTCAGATTGAGAAGAAGCAGTGTGGTTTTCGTCCTGGTCGTGGAAGTGTGGACCGGCTCTACACTCCCAGCAGGGTCCTTCAGGGTGCATGGCAGTTTGCCCAACCAGTCTACATGTGTTTTATGGACTTGGAGAAGGCATTCGATTATCTTCCTGGAGGAATTCTATGGAGAGTCCTCCAGGAATGTGGGGTACCGCACCACCTAATTCAGGCTGGTCGTTCCCTGTATGACCGGCGTCAGAGTTTGGTTTGCATTGCCAGCAATACGTTTCCAGTGAGGTTTGGACTCCGAAAGGGCTGCCCTTTGTCACCAATGTTCATTACTTTTATGGACAGAATTGCCAGGCGCAGCCAGGGCGTTTAGGTGTTCTGGATTGGGTCTCTGCTTTTTGCAATGATGTGGTCCTGCTGGCTTCCGTTTGAGCCGTGATCTTCAACTCTCACTGGCTCGGTTCGCAGCTGAGTGTAAAGCGGCCGGGAGGAGAATCAGCACCTTCAAGTCTGAGTCCATGGTTCTCGCTCGGAAAAGGGTGGAGGGCCATCTCTGGGTCAGGGATGAGATCCTGGCCCAAGTGAAGGAGTTTAAGTACCTCTGGGTCTTGTTCACGAGTGAGGGAAGGATGTAACGCAAGATCGACCGGCGAATTGGCGCGGCGTCTGCAGTGATGCAGAATTTGCATCGGTCCGTTGTGGTGAAGAGGGAGCTGAACCTAAAGGCAAAGCTCTCAATTTACCAGTCGATCTACGTTCCTACCCTCACCTATGATCATGAGCTTTGGGTAGTGACGGAAAGGACAAGATCGCGGGTACAAGCAGCCAAAATGAGTTTTCTCCGTACGGTGGCTGGGCTCTCCGTTAAAGATAAGGTGAGAAGCACTGTCATCCAGGGAGAAACTCAGAGTAGTACCGCTGCTCCTCTAATTGAGAGGAGCCAAATGAGGTGTCTTGGGTATCTGGTCAGGATGCCTCCCGGAAGCCTCCCCGGGGAGGTGTAGGAGGCCTTGGGGAAGACCCAGGACATGTTGGAGCGACGACGTCTCTCCCTGGCCTGGGAACACATTGGGATCCGCCGGGAGGAGCTGGACAAAGCTGGAGAGCGAAGTCTGGGCTTCCCTGCTTAGGCTGCTGCCCTCGCGACCTGTCCTCAGATAATCGGTAGAAGATGGATGGATGTGTGCTGTCCATTCAACTTTTTTTGAAAAAATGGAACTGCATTATTGTCTAAATTTGCATCAGTATGCACAATTTTACTTGACCACATGTCATCACACTTTCTTGTCACCAAGTGCTAAAAATCCCTTGGCAGATCTAACACTTTGTCCTCCTGTGCCTTTGCAGTAGCAAGAAAGGAGCCGCCACACGCCGCAGGAAGTGAGGTCGCTGCCAGTAAGGCCAGACAGGAAACACTTGGCCGATGCTGCGACCACCACATCCATGAAAAACCTGCAGCGCCAGTACTAAAACCACAACTGGACATCTTACTTGCCTGCGTTTGCTTGCGTGAAATGATTGGTCTGGATGGCTTTAGCTCCACTAAAGCGCAGACAAAGGTCATCATTGTATTTGTTT
The DNA here is from genome assembly GCF_027744805.1 of Dunckerocampus dactyliophorus. Taxonomy (NCBI): domain Eukaryota; kingdom Metazoa; phylum Chordata; class Actinopteri; order Syngnathiformes; family Syngnathidae; genus Dunckerocampus; species Dunckerocampus dactyliophorus. Next base: position 32,291,926 of record NC_072821.1, on the reverse strand, counting down.
AAGGATGATGTGACTGTCCAGAAAATAAACATCTGCAATTATTATTTCCCGTTTCACAGTTTGATTGCTTTGTATGAAAACACAACTCCAATAAGAAATGTTCATTTAAACCAACGTCGTTTTACAACAACAGTGGAACCTTGGTTAGCGTCATTCATCCGTTCCAGATGGTCTGACTCTAACCAAAAAGGACGCTAACCATTTTTCCCATAAGAAATAACATAAATCCAATTAATCCATTACAGAAAGCCAAAAATGTTAACGCAAAACACGTTTGTTTATAGTTTTACATTTATAGTTCTGCATGTAGTAAACATTTGGAAATCATATAAATACATATAAATGGTGAATGAAAGGAATATGAACATTTAAGCTTACTTTTACCTCCATTGGAGACGTGATTCTTGATGTGAGTGTTCCCAAAGACGCAATGTGGCAGCGAGACCGGAGTTCTACTGAGTTATTTCTTCAATTCAATTGTGATGCTTGGCACTTTCTGTGACTCCATTTTGGCTCACTGAGGTGAGAAACACTAATGAATTCAATGAAAAGCGCGTGACAAAACAGGAAGATGGTGTCCTTGTGGTGTCTCACTGCCTCGTCATGTCTTTGGGAACACTCACATCAAGAATCACATCTTCGGTGAAGGTAAAACTAACCTTAAATGTTCATTTATCCCTTTCATGCATATGTGTTTATATGCATTTGGAATTGTTTACTGTATGTAAAACTATAAAACCGTGTTTTATGTTCACATTTTTGAGAGTCAGCAGCTGATGACACCATAGACATGCTATTTTGTTAGCAAGCTAGCTTCTTTGTTAGATGCTGAGGACGTTTTGTGATTAAAAATACATTAAGAAAACAGTTGGACTCACGCAGTGTATTGATAACATGACAATTTGCCATCATGTGATCATTTTTGGCATTCTGGAACGGATTAATTGGATTTACATAATGTCTTAGGGGAAAAATGTATTCATTTAGCGTCTGATCTTCTGGAATTAATGATGCTAACCAAGGTTTCACTGTATTTTCATTTTAGTTTAGCCATTTTTATACTTGAAAATGCTTAAATTAGGCAAAAAACACATAACATTTGCTTAAATAATTATATTTTTGACTAATAATAGGCCGTATTCAATCACGGAACAGTGCTAATTTATTAATTAATATGTTTTTGAGAATCGTGATAGAGTGAACCTGTGAAATTCGACGTACGAAGTGGCGAGGGATTACTGTATTGTGAAAAAAGCCAGTTTTTACGCAAACCTTCAGATTGTAATTATTATTTAATAAATGTAAATCACTCATAAATTATAGATAAAATACATAGCAAAGGTTCTTTTGTGGTGGTTGATACATCTTAAAGGGATAGTTTGGATTTTATGACATGAAGTTGTATGACATACTGTAGTCCAATAACAGCGACTTACACACTTGGTCTAGATGTGAGGGTCTTCGTCACATACACATGAACGCACAGGCAACAGTGCGCAGGAACACGGCGAGAGACAAATACAGTATATAACAGCGAGCGTTTTGTGAGGTCTGATTTTTTTGAGAAGGCATTTTTGTGATAAAAATGAATTAATCTTTTGAACGCATATTGTTTTGAGAAGCCAAAGGCTTTAATTAACTTAATTGTCCCCAGCAACAAAGTGGAACGACGTTCTTCATCACGGAAATCTGACCAGAACTGGACTTAGGAGACCAAGTGGGGGTAAGTCCCAGTTATTTGACTACAATGCTGATGGGGATGTCATACAACTTCATGTCAAAAAATCCAAACTATCTCTTTAACGCACAGCTTAGCTCTTATTTACAATTGTACATCGAGGACCAGAATTAAAACATTTCATTTTCATCACAAAATGAAAAAAGTTCGGTTCAAGTCAATAAAAAAAATCCATCCATTGTCCAGTTCTGTGAAGTGTGCACAGAAAGCGCCCGCAAAGTCCACAACCTGAACTAAACCTAATCTTTAAATTATAATGACAGTGTCTCTCTCAAGTTTTGCAGGTAAAAAAAATCTATTAGATGAGTTTTTGGAGAAAATAGTCCTTGGTCCCATCAGCTTCAGAGAGGCTCATAAATGCTGTTGGGTTCTTCAAAAAGTCCACAGCTTGCAGGGCTGTTCTGCGGGGATCCCGGCCCACGGGGCACCACGCTGTCCCCCAGGCAGGCCACAACCTGGTCCATGTTAATGCGCTCCACAATGCTGGATAAACAGTCCAAACTAGAAAGGAGTGATGGTGTGCTCTTGTTTAAATCTGAAAAGAAAATAGAAATAAAATATCAGTTTTTGAGTTCCGGTAAATCATATATATATATATTATGAGAAAAAAAAATATATATATATATACATATATATACTGCTAAAAAAAATTAAAGGAACACTTGGAAAACACATCAGATCTAAACTGGGGGAAAAATGATCTTGAATATCTTTCCTGATAATAAGTGGGTGATGTATTAGTAACAAAATGATGCCACATCATTTGATAGAAATGAAAATGATCACCCTATAGAGGGGGGAAATCAAAAACACCCCAAAAATGAAAGTGAAAAAATGATGCAGCACACTGGTCCATTTTGCTAAAATGTCATTGTAGCAACTCAAAATGATTCTCAGTAGTTTGTGTGCGGGGCCACACACTGTACCACTTTGATGTTTTGTAAAGCAACACATGTACAAGTAGATATGATAAGAAGTTATTAGTATCACCTTTACTCTTTGCTTTTTTCCCCCCATTTTTGCTGCTGTTTTTTTTTTTATGTTCTAAAATAATCTTGAGCAATTTTCCTTTTGTAACATTATGACTTTATTCCCGTAAAATTTTGACTTTATTCCTATAATATTATCACTTTGTTTCCAACCTAATTTTCCTCAAATTTTGTTTATCATAGTACAACTTTTTAAAAAAGTTTTTCTTTAATATTTAACTGCTATGCTACTAAAATGACATTATTTTTTTTCTCATAACATTATGAATTTATTCTTGTAAAATTGCACTTTTTCTCCATTAAAATAGGCCATTTTTCTTGTAATATTTTGACTTTATTCTTGTAAAATTACAGCTGTTTTGGAGTGTAAGCAGGAAAAAAATGTGTCCTCTAAAGTCGCAAGAACTTGAACCGCTGCTATGCATGACGTCCCCAATTTTACTAGACTTGAACATGGCAAGCATCGAAGGATGAACTCTGCAGGTTTTGCATTTTTTTTGTTTTTTTGTGGCTTTTTGGCAACACTAATTCAACAAGGCGCCCAAACTGCAGCCTCTCGGGAATTACGTCACATGCGGCACAGTGCCCTAATGCAGCATCCCAATGAAAGCCAGGACATGTTCATGTCCTGGGAAAACAGGATGTTTGGTCACTCTCGAGTAAGTTATGTTAAAGCAGAACTCGCAAGGAGTAAGCTGTCACTTTTGAAAGAAGCTCTGAAAAGGGAAACTGACCGTCTGCTGTCTGACCGCAGTAGAGAGCGTCATGGTTTTCGCTTCTGGTGGCGCATGGAGAGAAGAAATCCACCTGCAGACAAAGACCACACCGTCACTCAAAAGATGAACTCTTGAATCTCCAAAATGACATCATTACTTACTGAAAAATAAAAGGATGCAACTTTGCCACGTTGATATTTTGCAAAGCAGCACATGTCGAAATGCTAAAAAGTTATGTATTTCAAGAAAAAGCCGCATCTCATCTTTGTGATACAGGAGAAAAAGCCTATTATTAGTATCAGCTTCACATCTTTGCTTCGATACCGAGATTATTCTTAGAACATTTTCAAATTATTTTTAGAATATAGCTTTTTTTTTCTGAATATTTTGTCTTTATTGTCACAAAATTACAGCCTTTTGTTTCCATTTCCAACTATTTAAATTTTCTTCTTATAATGTTATGTCTTTTATTTCAATAATATTTTGTCTTTATTCTCATATCATAACTTTTTCCCCCAACCTTATTTTCCAAAAATGACAACTTCATTACCGAAATGACATTATTTTCCCTCATGATATTATGATGTTATTCTGATAAAATTACCACTTTTTCTCGTCGCATTACAACTTTTTTTTTCGTAATATTTTGACTTTATTTGTGTAAAATGACAGCAGTTTTTTCATTTTTGGCAACAACTTAGACACCCCCCGTTTTAGGGGAGATATAGAAGTGCCATCCAAATGAAACCAGGGGTACGCTAACTGAAAAACACACCAACCTCATCATGTTGAGATAAGATTACTGTATGAGATAAGAAAGTCCTAATGATGAGATAAAAAGTCGAAATAAGTGAGCAAAAAAATCTGAATTTTCCTGCAGTGTGAACATAAACCGAGTGTCTGGAATGTGACTGTCATGTCCAATGGGACACTTTTAGATTTTGTAGTAGATTCTACCTACTACGTTGGGTAATATGAGTGTCAAGGTGATTCTATGGTTATTTTAATGTTAAAATCTGTATTTAAAAGGTCGTAAAAAGGCTTTCTGTGCTCAACTACAAAAATATTCCATTTTTAAAGGAGTCCTACTTTGCGGTAATTCACATTTCAATGAAGCGTGCTAAAAAAGGGATTACGGTATACATACTGTAAGTCTGAAAGTTGCAAATGAGGACTGGTACTCGACTACATTTATCCGCCCAGAAGAATATCGCGTCTGATTTTACAGACAGAAAACAATCCAACGCTAACGCTAAGCATCTTACACTGACCACGCCATCAGAGCAGCTGGAGTGCGGGCTGGAGGCGTCCGTGTCTCCGGCAAAGTGTTCAAGCGCTGGGAAGAAGCTGTCATCCCTATTTGACCTCAGCAGCGCCTGCAGAGACTCGATGTAGTGGATTGCATTTCTTAGGATCTCCACCTTGGGTAGCCTCTGGTTGGGGTTGGCGGAGGTGCAGCGTTTCAGGGTCTCAAAGGCATCATTCACCTTGCTCAGACGTCGCCTCTCCCTCATAGTTGCCGCCTTCCTCCTGTCTGCATGTGTTGTCTTCTTCTTGCAGGCTTTACAGGCCCAGAGTAGACAGTTCCCTGCCTGGTGGAGGCCCCCTGGGGCCCTCACATGCGCGTCGTCCTCGCCCGCCACTGGGACTTGATGGTGGTATTGATAACTGAGATGGTCCGCTGACTTCAGCTCCCTGACGTTGCTGAGTTTGCCTTCCGCGTCGTCAAAAAAGTTCATGTCCCCGCTGCTGAAGCAGGAGTCATCATAGAGGTCATCAGTGGAGGGGAGAGGGAAGGAAAGGTCATACAGATCCATTTGGGTCAGCCGGGGAGTCACTCTTGAAAAGTTGCTCTGGTGGATTTCAACATGAAAGCCAGTCAAATCAAAGGAAAACGTGGATGAGCTTGAAGTATCTAATGAGCAGCGACTGTGGAAGCTCACCTCCCTGTTGACTGCTTTTATAGCACATGCCGATGGGGCGGGGCTCGGGGGAGACTGGCCAATCAACTGGGGCTTGGTTACGTGTGTGTAGGAAGGCTTACTCAAGAACACCTCAACAACAAAAAGGAAGCAAAGAACCTTCAATTCTCTGTTTCTGCCAGTGGAAAAAAATAAAAATCCCAACAGTAAATCCTAATTATGAGAAAAAAGTCCAAATGATGACACATGAAAGTCATAATTATGAGATAAAAAATTACAAATACGAGATAAAAAGTCATAATTATGAGATAAAAAATGGAAATTGTGAAATAAAAAGTCATAATTATGAGATAAAAAATGGAAATTGTGAAAAAAAAGTCCTAATCATGAGATAGGAAAGTAATAATCATGATATAAAAAGTAATAACTATGAAATAAGAAAGTCAGAATCGTAAAAAGTCAAAATAACGAGACAAAAAGTCACAATTATGAGATCAAAATCAAAATTCTGAAATGAAAAACCTTAAAAACGAGTTAGGAAATTCATATTTATGAGGTAAAAAAAGGTCAAAATTATGATATCAAAAGGAATAATTATGAAAAAACTAAAGTCCTAATTATAAAAAGTCAGAAGGACGAGATAAAAGGTCATAACTGTGAGATAAAAGTTGAAATTATGAAATGATATGCGAATGAAATGTTATGATATAAAAAGTCACTGAACAAGAATGAACAACATTTTTTATGGAAGCAGGTTTCCGCCACTGAGAAAAAAAATCCCAATAGTAAATTGTAATTATGAGACAAAAAGTCCAAATTATGAGATATGAAAGTCATAATTATGAAATAAAAAGTGAACATTCGCAGATTAAAAAGTCCTAATTATGATATAAGCAGGCATAAAGATGAGATACAAGCTGAAATTATGAAATGAAATGTCATAAACATGAGATAGGAGAGTCATAATGATGAGATGAAAAGTCCATATTATGAGATAAAAAGTAATAATTATGAAATTAGAAAGTTGATTGTGAGATAGGAAAGTCCTAATTATGAGATTAAAAAAGCGAAATTATGAGATTGGAAATTCACAATTATGAGATAAAAAGTTGATATTATGAAAAAAGAAGTCATAATGATGAAATAACAAGGTCATAATTCTAAGATTAAAAGTCGAAATTCCGAAATAAAAAGTCCTAACTTTGAAATAAAGTCATAATTATGAGATAGAAAGTTGAAATTATGAGATACAAAGTGCGCATGTGCCGAGTGCCATGCGACGAAGGCTCCAGTGAAGAAGTTCACATTTACGACTTTTTATCTCAGAATGTCGACTTTTTATCTCATCATGTTTCATTCAGGCAAAAAAAAATGTTAAATTGGCTTAAATATGCACCCCATTTTTACTAATAGGTTGTATTTTTACTCCAATTAAAATATCGGTGGAAAAAACGTGGACATTGGTGACATTTTCGTCGCGTTCCTTTTTTTTAATTTTTACTTTCTTTTGCTTTTTCATTTCTTTTGCATTTGCAACTGTAGAACAGCAACAAGTAACACATTAATACAGTGAAGCCCCTGCTTTAACTGTAAAGTGGCGGTACGTGGATTTGAATAACAATACAGACCGAACAGTGAAGCAAAAGCGTGGCTGCTAAGCGCTTCAGTCTACCGTCCTGCTGAGCGGGTCACAAGGTCATGAGATTGTCTCTGATCTGAGAAGGACAAGCACCCCCCCACTGAGGGTCATCCCTGGACAACAGTTTAAGACAATTTGTCTGAACAGGTGACAAGATCTAAACTCACTGACGCATCTACTTTTCATTTGTTTAAGGGTTCATTTGAAGTTCTCCTCTGGGTTTTTTTGTATCAAACATTGTGTGTTTTTCCTCATTGTTTTGTGTGAATAGTATTTTATGTATACTGCATTTCATCAAATTACAAATATTGTGCCCTCTCTTTTTCAAATTATTGTATTTATTTTTCAATTATTACGATTATTTATTGAAATGATGCGTTTATTTCATGACTACAAACTTTATATTGTGGTTTGGGTTGCTGCATCGCACTCGTTAAATGTCGACTGTATTCTTGATGCTTTAAACAGGATGTCCAAACTGCGCCCCAGGGGCCATTTGCAGCCCGCGGCTGTTTTTTATCGGCCCGTGGCACATTCTAAAAATAGAATTGAACAAAAGAACAACAGCAAGTGCAAAAATGGAAACATCAGCAGTAATTGTACACAAAATAAAGTCAAAATACTGAGAGAGAAAGGTTGGAATCTAATACGATGTTATGAGAAACGAAGAAAACCAAATAAAATTGTAATTTTTAAGTAAAATATTATGCAAATAAGGCCAAAACATCATGGAAATAAAGTCAGAATTACAAGATGAAAATTAACACGGAGAAAGATGAAATAGTTGGAAAATAAAAAAAAAAGTTGAGTTTTTTTAACAAGAAAATAAGTCAAAGGAGAATAAAGTCGTAATATTATGAGGAAAAATAAAGTCATTTTAGTAGCATAGAGTTGAAATATTAAAAAATAAAGACTTTCGATGTAATATGAGAAACAAAGAAAACATAATGTTGCAATTTTTTAAAATTAGTTTGAGAAAAAATGTATAACATTATGGCAATAAAGTTGAAAATAGCATCGGAATAAAGTCATAATTACGAGGAAAACATTCGCAAGAAGGAAGTTGAAAAAGTTTCAAAAAAACAATTTTACGAGAATAAATAAAAAAAGAGAACAAAGTCAAAATATTAAGAAAAAAAAGGCGTATTTTAACATGAAAAAAGTAGCAATTTTACAAAAATGTATTTGTAATATGAGGAAAAATGATGTCATTTTCAAAGCATAGTGTTTTTGTGGTAATATGAGAAACAAAACAAAATAAAGTCATAATATTATGAGAAAAAAATGTACAATGATTATTTATTTCAAATGTTGAAATATTTGGGCAATTGAAAAAAAACAAACAACCGCAAAAATGGGGGAAAAAAGAGCAAAAGCTGAAGCTGACACTAAAAAAAGGCTTTTTCACATGCAGTATACGGTGTCACAACGCGGAGACGCCCTTGCTTCCTTTCATTTTTCAGTATGTGGCCCTCGGTGGAAAAAGTTTGGACACCCCAGCTGTACGAGTGGACGGAGCGTGACGTTGGAAAGCATCTTGACGAGATGGCTGATGGTTCCATTTAGCAGCTTGTGAAACCCACGGCCGATGAACTTTGATCTTAAGCTGGTGTTATTCTGAAATAAGCACAATACTATAGTTTTCCATTCATGTTCTATCATTTCTTTTCTTAAGCTCAGGTTTGTGACAGCGCCCGGTGGTGTTTGTTGACTAGTTAGTCACTCAGAAGTGAATACTTGATGCGGCCCAGTCTCACCCCGACTCCACCTCCAGACTGATAGCCTGGTTTAGAGGTATTGTTCATCCCTTGTTAGGTTGCACAAGAGGTAAGATGTTGCCAGTCAGTGTATTTACAGTAATATATCATTGTTATGCAATACATGATTCAGAGTCACCACAGTGATGACGCAGCATCAGGAGCCATTTGCTGGACACTTTCAGGTACTGATACTCGGCTAACGCAGCATTTTTGTGCAACGTTAAAGAAGTTAAGGTGCATTTACCTTCATATGCATTATGGATGTGTCCAAATATTTATATTGTCGTGAGACCCAGCAACACATTTGGTCCTACAGGTATTTCACATCCTTATTTTAAATGCAAAATACTTTTTAAAAGAATAAAACATGTTCCCCTGTGGGGAATGGGAAGGCATCCCAGGCTTTCCGCTGATTTTGGGGTGCTTGTCCAATGAAATAGAAAGTGCATCTTCCCAAAATTGCTGTCATATGAAGCAGCATGTTCAAGTAAATGATTCATTTTAGCCAGTTGTTGTGTTTTGAAATGTAGAAAGTGACTTTTGAATCAAGGGGTGTCCATATTTTTTTATGTCCCAGCAAGGGCCACTTTGATGTTTTGGAAAGCAACACATGTACATGTAGATATGCTAAGAGGTTATACAGAAAAAAACTGCATCTCACCTTTGTGATACAGCTTAAAAAATGTATTATTAATATGAACTTTGTTTTTTGGTCTTTTTCCCATTTTTTAAAAATATTTCCGCTTTCTTCTGAAATAATCTTCCTAAATGTTCTTCTTGTAATATTATGACGTTATTTCCGTAATATTTTCATTTCATTCCCATAATATTATAACTGTTTTCCCAACTTAATTTTCCAAAAATTACAACTTTATTTTGTTTTGTTTGTTTATCATAATATTACAACTTAAAAAAAAACAACATTATTTTTTCTTGACTATGTCAACTCTATGCTCCTACGGTGACATTGCTTTCCCTCCTAATATTAGCAGTTTATTTTTGTAAAACTGCAGCATTTTTTCTGGCTAGAAAACACCTTTTTTCCTTAATCTTTTGACTTTAATTATGACTTTATTCCTGTAACATTCTAACTTTTAACACAACCTAATTTTCCAAAAATTGCAACTTTATTCATTGTTTTGTTTGTTTCCATAAAATTATAACTTTGAAAAAATTTGATTTCAACTTTATGCTAATAAATTGATGTTATTTATCCTCATAATATTGCGCTATTTTCTCGGTAGATTACAACTTTTTTCAATATTTTTTCAATATTTTGACTTTATTCTTGTCAAATTACGCATTTTTCAATTTTTAATGTTTTTTTTAGAATGTGTCATGGCCACAACTGGCCCCCCGGGCCGCACCTGATGATACAGTCATTTACTGAGACTGAAAACAACACATCAGACATTGGACTTACCACTAACTAATAAATACAAGGGTGACCAAATGCCCTGTTTTCCCAGGACATGCCCTGTTTTCACATCCTGGAATGTTTTTTGTTTGTTTTTTTGAGAAAGTTATAAAAACATCCTGGTTTGAATTATTTTTCTGCTGGATTTATACAACCAGTATTATTCCATGTGGTTATGTTATTGATTTGCCCAGTGAAACTGGAAAAGAGAGCCATTATTTTCTTACAGGCCAACTTTTCTAAAACTAATTTGAGACGATTTTGACTGATCTTTAAAGGCACACAGAATATTGTGTTGTATGGCGATATAAACATGGAGCCTACCAAAAGAAAGATTAGACTCCCGTCTTTCATCAGGAAAAAAAAGTTTGTTTTTACCTTTTTTTGTTCTGTAGTAATCAGCAGTAGAACATAGGGAAGTTTCAGGAAAATATCTGTTCCTAACTAGAAAAGGGAGAAAACCAGCTTTTTGTCAAAAGATCATTTCAACCATAACTTTATGGTTAATGGTTTCATTTCATTTGAACATGCATGCAAGTTACAGTGGAATACATCACATAATTCAATTCACAGTTCCACATGTCCGAAAGGAGTAGGAAGAAGCAAAGCTTATTTAATCCTACCCCTGTCCGTTCCACATCTTGTGCAGTACATTTTATTCACTTCCTGTATTGAATATGTGCTTTTTTAATACATGGAATAATGATAAGGGAATGTAACATCCTGAAATGCTGTGGGTTTTTAATCATCTAATCATCTTAATCATTTTTCTCCTCCCTTGTAGAAAAGTATTTTATGACATTTTTGGGCAGCAGGTTATTGTTAACTTTATTCATTATTTTAGCGGTTTGAACATTTACTAAATCAGCAAATTTTACTATTTGTGATTTTAAAAATAAGGGATTTGTATGTTCTCTATAAGCGGCATTATGAATTATCCTCACTGATCTTTTTTGCAGTGCATTTAGCGAGTGAAGATTGCTTTTCTAGTTTTTACCCCATAACTCCACAAAATAAGTCAGATATGGTAAGACCACAGAACAGTAAAGAGTGCGGAGTGATTTTTGATCAAGAACAAATTTTGCTTTATTCAATATTGAAGTAGTTCTCGCCACCTTATGTTGTATATTTTTGATGTGAGATTTCCAGATCATTTTGTCATCTATTATGATCCCCAGAAATGTATTTTCGTTCACCCTTTCAATGTCCGCTCTGTCTATTTGTATTTGGTCGTACGTGTCATTTCTCCTGTTATCAAATAGCATTATTTTAGTTTTACTTAAGTTCAGGGATACACATATTTTTTGCTTTTGTGATAGCTCAAATATCTAAACCACTATACCAACATAAACAACACAAAAAAAGGGTTGTTTTACATCAAAATAAGTTATTTACAAATATAACACCATTAGCTATTTACAATTTTCACATTTGGAACTGAACTATGTGTGTGTGCGTTAAAATTTCCCTACAATGTGTAACCTTCTGCACGCTACACTCCTCCACACTCTCTCACTTCCTCCTTCCTGTCATGTGTGATTCTTCGATCGATATGACCCTGCCAAGCTCTTATAAAATGCACTTTTGCTCATTATTATGGCTTAAAATTGTTCTAAAAGTGACATCCATTAGTGGGGCGTTGCGTCATCACTTCTCTTGTGAAAAAAACGTAAAAGATTTATAAATATGTTGTTGAGTAGGATTTATAAAAACGTATAATTACGTCTTCGGTATTGAATGGGTTAAGTGAATTTCCAAAAAGTAAGATTCTTTATTTATAAATGGAATATTTTCATCCTTTGAGCATAGAAAACCTGTTTACAACCCTCTAAATGCGGGTTTTAACATAATTAGAGCCCCTCTAGACATGAAATAACACCCCTTTTGTCACCTTTACACTCCAATTACCCAATATGTAAGACATAAGAAGAGAAAATAAGCCATTTAAGACATAAGTAAGACTTGTGCTCGTGTGTGTTGCTGTAAAGGACAGGAAGTGATGTTGGGGGGTTCAGAGTTGAGTTTTAGATTGGTGTAGATTACAGATTATTGTGCCTGTTGTGAGATAATTGAAACCTGCAATAAAAGCCTGTTGTTCTGGTGATCAAGTCTGGTGGCAAACATTCCAGCAACATTACTGACAATGTAGGCAAGGAGAGCTATAAACTGCATTTCAGTTTGCTTTATTGAAACGATCTCTGATTTTAAACAACAGAAAAGACAACAGACAAAGAAACAAACATTGTCTGACCAAAAAATATGTGTGTTGTTTTATCCACCGTTCAATTATTTAACACAAAAAAGTCATTTTCCTCAATCAGTCCTATTTCCCAACGTTTATGACTGTAAGAGTGACAATCACGTCATGACTCATCGGTCAGCTTGTGATACTCAGCTACTAATTTGATGTTTCTCAGACGAGCCTTGTTGTTAAATGGGAATTGCATACTGATCATCACACACGGATGAGTGTGATGCCTGGAAATAATCCTCCCCTTCTCTCATTCACACGCCGCTGTGTTCCATTGGAGTGAGCGGGCCTTCAACTGTGTCCCACCCCCTCCGCTCCCCATCGTCCATTGGAATTGTTTCACTGCTGCAAGTTTTAGGTTGCTGCAAGATTTAAGAGTTCAGGCAGGAGCATCACCAAGATCTGTTTTTTTTTCATTTATTTTATCATTTCATTATTTTTTTTGTTACTAAGTTTTTTGAATATGTTCCACCTGCATGCATGCCTTTTATTGTACAGTAGGTACCTGCAATTTTGCAGATTGTTCAACAATAAAACATTTTTTAAACCTTTTTTTTTCTCAGAAAATAGGCCATTTTTTCCGCAGAAAACACATCCCATTCACCATAGTCCGTAATAACATATCAACAATGTATAAATACTGTACATCGGAACCTTGGTTAGCATTGTAATATCATAGGGAAAAATAATGTCATTTTAGTGGCATAAAGCTGAAATATTAAAGAAAGATGTTTTTTTTTAAGTTGTAATATTTTGAAAAACAAACAGAAGTTGTAATTTTTGGATAATTAGGTTGAGGAAAATGTTATAATGGTCAAAATATTATGGGAATAAAGTAATAATTACGAGAAGAAAATTTACAAGACGAAAGTAAAAATTTGTTAAAATTTTAAAGTAACAAAAAAAAACAGTAGTAATGAAAAACTCTTTTTTTAATGGTCATAATATTATGAGAAATGAATAAAGTTGTCTTTTTTGGCAATTTAAGTTGGGGAAAAAGTTCTAACATCATGGAATAAAGTCAAAATATTATGAGAAGAAAATTTACCAAGATTATTTAAGAAGAAAGGAATATTTGGAAAATTAAAACAAAAACAAAAGCAGAAATGAAAATAAACAGCTTTAATTTTATGAGAACGATGTCAAAATATTAAGAGAAAAAAAGTCAAATTATGAGGTGAAAAAAAACAACTAATTTTTAAGCAAACAAACTCACAATATTATGAGGAAAAAAAATATCATTTTAGTAGCATACAGTTAAAATTATAAATGTTTAAATAAAAATTTAAGTCCAAATATTATGAGAAATAAACAAAAATAATAAAGTTGTAAATTTTGGAAAATTAAGTTGTGGAAAACGTTGTAATATGGGAATAAAGTCAAAATATTATGTGAATAAAGTCAGAATATTGTGAGAGGAAAATGTATAAAGATTAATTAATATTATGGGAATAAAGTCATAATATTCAGAGAAAAAAATTACAAAGACTATTGGAGAAGGCAGTTGAAATATGTGGAAAATTAAAAAAAAAAAAAAAAAAAACACCAGCAAAAATGGAGGAAAAAGAGCGAAGTTGATACTAATGTGTTTTTTTCCCTATATCGCAAAGCTGAGATGCAAGGTTATTTTTAATATATGTAACTTCTTCACATCTCACAAAATATCAATTATAAATATAAAGTGGCCCTTTGAATCCTTTTATTTTTCGCTACGTGGCCCTCATTAGAAAAACTGGACACTCCTGTTGTATCACCTCATCCTCCTGACGCTGTGTGTGACTGCATAAAGGTGAGCTTTGATGACACCTGTGAGAATGTGTTGAGTGCAAGGTGCATTTTGCGTACTTAACAAATTACTTTGCAATTTGTGGGCGTGACTAGTCTCAGACATTTTCTGAATTTGATTTAAGCGACCTCGTTATTGAACTTTCACAGCAAATCTGAACATTTATGACGTCGGTTTTTAAAACTGATATATTAAAATGCTTATTAAGTGCTTGGGGCCCTGGTACAACATTCCCACTCACCCCCCCCCCCCCGTGGTAAAAGGCAGACCATTCCTAATCACCTTTTTTGAAGTAAAAATGTGTCACAATGAAAGCTGTTGTTTTTTCTTAGTTAAATGTAAACAAACATTGAATAAATCTTCACGTGTCGGCAACCTGACCATCAAAGCGTAAATGAGGAAACCATAAAAGCTCAATCAGGTCTGATATCCTGTGAGAGGACAAATTGGGACTTGCAAGGAAGGGACAGAGATCTTGATGAGGATCCCAGATGGCCTCAATCCCGTCCCATGGTGAGTCTCGGTCTGAGTTGGAAGGCAGGGGTGTCCACACTTTTTCCAGCGAGGGCCGCATAGTGAAAAATGGGAGGATGCAGCTTTCCCACGTTGATACAGTAATTTGTAAAGCAACACATGCTAAGAAGTTACAGTTTATATTTTTCAAGAAAAAAACTGCAACCCAGCTTTGTCATATAAGTGAAAAAGCTCATTACTGATAGCAACTTTGCTCCATTTTTGCTGGTGTTTTTAAATTTTCCAAATATTCCAACTTCCTTCTCAATCATCTTGACACATTTTCTTCTCATATTTGACTTTAATCTCATAATATTAGAATTTTTCCACAACCTAATTTTCCAAAAAATTCTTTTCTCTCATAAAAGAAAAGTACAAAATGATTTTTCAAAAATGATATTTTTTCTCGAAATATGAAAATGTAGACTTTTTTTCCGTTAGAATCCGATTTCCTACTCGTCATATTTTGACTTTATTCTCGTAAAATTACAGATGTTTTTTTTGTTTCATTTCTGCTGTTGTTTTTTTTAATTTTCCAATTATTTCAGCTTTCTTCCTGTAAATTTTCCTCTCATAATTATGACTTTATTGTCATAATATGTTGGCTTTATTCTTGTAATGTTCTAATTTTTCTGCAACCTAATTGTCCAAAAATTACAAATTGATTCCTTTTGTTTGTTTCTCATATTAGGACTTTTTTTTTTTTAAAAGAGGCATTTTTTAAATATTTCAACTCTATGCCACTAAAAGAATATTATTTTTCCTCATAATACTAAAATTGCAACATTTTTTCTCATTTTTTCACATAACTTCATTTTTTTTATTACAGCTGTTTTTTTTCCCCCAAATATTTGACTTTTATTCTTGTAAATTTTCCTGTCATAATTATGACTTTATTCCCATAATATTATAACTTAACCTCATTTTGTAAAGATTACAACTTTATTTTTTTTGTTTGTTTCTCATAATATTCTGACTTTTTAAAAGGGAGGCATTTAAAAAAAAATCTCTATGCTACTAAAATCATATTATTTTTCCTCATAATACTACAATTGAAACTTTTTATCTTGTTGAAATATACATTTTTTGTCATGATGTTTTGACTGGGCTGCACGGTGGACTAGTGGTTAGCATGTTGGCCACACATCAGGAGATCAGGAAGATCTGAGTTCTACTTTGCATGTTCTCATGGGTCTTCTCTGGGTACTTCGGTTTCCTCCCACGTTAACTGGCTACTCTAAACTGTCCATAGGTATGAATGTGAGTGTGAATGGTTGTTTGTCTTTATGTGCCCTGTGATTGGCTGGCAACCAGTCCAGGGTGTACCCCGCCTCTCGCCCGAAGTCAGCTGGGATAGGCTCCAGCATACCCGCGACCCTAATGAGGATAAGCGGCATAGAAAATGGATGGATGGAATATTTTGACTGTATTCTCGTAAATCTCCAGCTGTTCTTTTCATTTCTGCTGTTTTTTAATTTTCCAACTATTTCAACTTTGTTCCTGCAAATGTTGTTTTTGTAATTCTGACTTTATTTCCATAATATTTTGACTTTATTCTTGTAACATTGTAACTTTTACCACAACCTAGCTTTCCAAAAATGTAAAAATAGCTTCTTTCTTTAATATTTCAACTTTATGCTCCGAAAATGACGTTATTTTTCCCTATAATATTCCAATTTATAATTTTCGTAAAATGACCACTTTTTTCTCGGTAGAGTACATATTTTTTTCTCTTAATATTTTGACTTTATTCTTGTAAAATTACTGCTGATTTTTTCATTTTTGCTGTTGTTGTTATTTTTTTGTTTTCTTGTCAAATTATATTTTTAGAATGTGCCCCCGGCCGCAAATGGCCCCTTGTAAGGGCTTTGTATGCTTGTCATTGGCAGAACATGCACTCTTTGCCTCATTGCATCATCCTGGCTCATCAGGGCTGGAATAAATATGAAGAATCCAGAAGATGCAATCCTATTGTAATGGTTTCTTTGTTTCAGACGTGCTTAAGTTCCATTGAGGAACTGAGCATGTTTGTATTCAACATGCCTGAAAAAGAGTAGGAAAAAGCTGAATTTATTTCATCCTACTCCTTCTCCAGGCAAGATGTTATATGGAGTTTAAAATGAGGGAGCCAGGGGAGCCCAGGGAGAAGCTGACGTCTCTGCAGCGCCCCGGCAGGCACCAATGAATGCGTTTCTCAGGGAAAACTTGTATTGGTACATGTTTGTATATTTCTGAGGTAAACCCTTTGAGTGTTAAATTGCTGTGTGATGAGTTTAGCATTATTTGTGAGATGACATCGTGAGACTGTTATATTGTTGTACATAATGACCTCCTGCGATTTCCAATGGATTTACAAGCTTGTTGTGAGTGCTCGCGATTGGCTCCTGCCGAAGAAAGAGCTGCAGTTCCTCACTGACTCGCAAGTGGCACAGTATTTAAACAATTAGTAGTAGTTTTGAAGTAAAGGAGATGTCACGAGATTAGAATTCAGCCATAAATTAGCCGCCCCTCTGTATAAACCGCAAGATTCAAAGTTTAAGAAAAAAGTAGCGACTTATACACCAGAAATTACGGTAATCTAACGAGAAAAAGGTAATTTTACGTGAATAAAGTCATAATATTATAGGGAAAAATAACAGCATTTTAGGAGTATAAAGTTGAAATTTGAAAGAAAGACGCTATTTTTTTTTAAAAGTCGTAATATTATGAAAACAAAGAAAATAAATAAAACTGTAATTTTTGGAAAAGTTAGAATATTATTTAAATAAAGTCATAATATTACAAGAAAAAAAATTACAAAGAATATTTAAGAAAAAAGTTGAAATATTTTGAAAATGAAAAAAAACTACAGCAAAAATGAAAAAACAGCTGTAATTTTACAAGAATAAAGTCAAAATATTGAGATAAAAAAAGTCATATTCTAATGCGAAAAAGTCTCAATTTTAAGCAAATAAACTTGTAATATTATGAGAAATGAAATATCATTTTAGTAACAAAGTTGAAATATTTTTTTTAAATATCTTTTTTTAAAGGTCATAATATTATAAGAAACAAACACAAAGAATAAAGTTGTCATTTTTGGAAAATTAGGCTGTGGAAAAAGTTAGAATATAATGTAAATAAAGTCATAATATTACGGGAAGAAAATATACAAAGATTATTTAAGAAGAAAGTTGAAATATTTCGAAAATGAAAAAAAAACTACAGCAAAAATGTGAAAAAAAAACAGAATCAAGTCAAAATATTATGGAAAAAATGTCATAATTACAAGAGGAAAATTTTAAAAAGTTGAAATTGTTGGAAAATAAAAAATAACAGCAGCAATGAAAAAAACAGCTGTAATTTTACAAGAATAAAGTCAAAATATTAAGATAAAAAAGTCATATTCTAATGAGAAAAAGTCTCAATTTTAAGCAAATAAACTTGTAATATTATGAGAAAAAAAACATTTTAGTAACCAAGTTGAAATATTTTTTTTAAATATCTTTTTTTAAAAGTCATAATATTATGAGAAACAAACACAAAGAATAAAGTTGTCGTTTTTGGAAAATTAGGCTGTGGAAAAAGTTAGAATATAATGTAAATAAAGTCATAATATTATAGGAAGAAAATGTACAAAGATTATTTAAGAAGAAAGTTGAAATATATCGAAAATGAAAAAAAAACTACAGCAAAAATGTGGAAAAAAAGAGCAAAGAGTGAGGCTGATACAAACAGGCGTTTTCACCGATGTGACAAAGTTGAGATGCAGTTTTTTTCTTGAAATCTATGTAAGTTCTTAGCATAAAAATCTACATGTGTTGCTGATGTATGTAAGTATATCGGTGGTGTTATTGTGGCAAATATCACACAGGTGGATAAAAAAGATGCCATTATTGGAACCAGCGCATGTTATATCATGTATTGACCCACTCTAACATGATTTGGTTGCAGGAAATAAAAAAATAAAAAGTATTTTAGCCAGCAAACAGCTGCTGTCAGGCGTACTAATGCAGAGGTGGAAGTGGAGTTAGACAGGTGCACAACTTGTCTCCCCCTGACAGGTGGAACAACGTCGCAGTTGCCACTGAGAATGACTACTTCCTGTTGTGTAAGTGAGGTGCTTGACCTTTAGGTGCTTTGTGATTGACCGGAGTGTCACTCGCGGCTCTAATAGGACGTATTTAGCCTGCTGAGACACACGCGGGCAGATTGTTTTAACATCTTTCTTTTTCAGACCGCTGATGTCAGCAGACTTTTCCTTGGGATCCCACGTGTCCTCGTGATGACTCGGCATCTTTTGTTTCATCCGCCACCTCTGTGTAAGTACAAGCATACTGTAAACATATGAAATATGTCATATTTGTAGGGATGTCTATTATTCAATTAAACTCAATGAATAATTGTATTTTTATTAGGAGTATTAACTGCACTCTTTGCTCTTTTTTCTTCCCATTTTGGCTGGGTTATATTTCCAAATATATCAGCTTTCTTCAATAATTTTCGTAAATGTTTTTTCTTATAATATTTGGACTTTATTCTCAGAATATTGTAACTTTTTCCACAAACTAATTTTTAAAAATTACAACTTAATTTTTTGGGTTGTTTTTCATAATATCATGACTTAAAAAAATATTTCAACTCTATGCTGATAAAATTATATTATTTTTCCTCATAATATTAGGAGTGTATTTGCTAAAATTTGATGCTTTTTTTCTTGTTAGAATACAACTTTTTTCTCTTGATATTTTGACTTTATTCTTGTAAGAGTACTCGGGCTGTCAAAAATAGCGCGTTAACGGCGGTAACAAATTTATTTAATTAATTACGTTAAAAGTTTTAGCGTAATTAACGCACGCGCACCATGTCAAGCCACCCCACGCTGTTGTGGTGACAAAAGGGGGCACAATAGCGTCTCCACGGAGTGTGACGCTCTTTTGTAACTAATATTCTGACCTGAACACATCAACAGCAGTGCAATTCCACCACCATGTAGTGTACAGTATGTATCTCCACCTCACAAACACGTCTCTAGTCCTGAGCGAGGCGCATTCAGGGACACTCCGAAATCACAGCAAAAAGCATGATTTACTTTTTCTGTTCATTTGAATCTGTTAATACGTACAAATATATCATGTAATTTATCTTTTTGTTCATAAAAAATACATATGCACACAGAGCTGCTAAATGGTGATTAATCATGATTAATTAATTTGAAACTGTGATTAATTTGATTTAAAAAAGTAATCATTTCCTAGAACTAAAAATTACAGATTTTTTTTCATTTTTGCATATTTTTCCAATGTTTCTTCTTGTTTTTCAGCTGTTTTTATTAAATTTTCCAACTATTTCAACTTTGTTCTTGTAAATTTTCTTCTCGGAATTATGAGTTTTTTATGACTTGTAATTTTTACTTCATTCTTGTAAATTAACAGCTTCTTTTTTTTTTTTTACATTTCTGTTGTTGTTTTTTTTTATTTTCCAATTATTTAATCTTTCTTCTTGTAAATTTCCTTCTCGTAATTACATTATTTCCATCATATTAAACTTTCTTTTTGTAAATTCTTCTCTTGTAATTATGACTTTTTTCCATTTATTCTCGTAACATTCTAACTTTTTCCGCAACCTAATTTTCCCCAAATTACATATTTATTGGTTGTTTTATTTGTTTTTCATAATATTACGACTTTTAAAAAATCACGTCTTTCTTTAAGATTTCAACCTTATGCTACTAAAATGACGTTATTTTTCCTTCCCTGTAATATTACGATGTTATTCTCGTAAAATTGCGACTTTTTCTTGTTAGATTGCAATTAATATTTACTTTATTCTTCTACAATTACTGCAGATTTTTCCATTTTTGTATTTTTTTTTTTTTTACTTGTTAAATTAAAACGGTTCCCCGAGCTGCACTTTGGACACCCCTGATGTAAAACTCCAATCATAAAACTATAAAAATCTGTTTTGTTGAAACATTTTTGAGAGCCAACCGCTGATGACATCATAGACAGGTGACGGACCAGGAGCCGGTTCCCGCCTCCTGGTCCGACGTATTAGCAAGCGAGGACGTTTTGTGATCAAATTCCATGAAGAACTAGGGATGCTCCGATCGTTTGGCCACCGATTATTATCGGCTGATTTCCCTAAAAAACACGGAAATGCCGTATGCCGATGAATGCCTTTCAAAGCCGATCCCAAAAAGAGATCGCCCCACGGCGGCGACGTAACCAGTCAAGTCATGTTAACACAAACATGACATGAATGTGCATGTGTGCTGTGTCACCTCGGGTTGCCAACACCCTATTGAGCCGACAAGGGACGCACTTTGTCTTGTTTGCCGCGAGAATCAACGCTAGTCTGTGAAATCGGTATCGGAATGGGCAGCATAAAACCCTGATCAGAGCATCCCTATTAGTGTGTTAGTGTGTTAATAACACGACAAGACACGCACCATGTTGTACGCCAACAGGAGAATGCACGCACACCGAGGTAAATGTTCTACGTTAAACCAAAAAACACGCTAACCGGGGCGTACGCTATGAATTTTGCTGCTAATTTTAAAAAAAGTCTTGTTTTATCATACTATTGTGATTTGGTCTTGAGAAGAGATCAGGTACCTCTCTCCTGTGAGTGGGTCAAAGGTTAAATCAATTCAGCGTGCTGTCTCTATCTGCTCCTGCTGTGACAAAGCCATCAGCTTACTTCCTGTTGAGGGGACAAATGTCCAGCGCTCTCTCCCTCTCTGGTGGACACGGTCTGGCCTTGTCGTCAGCAGCCTCTGACATTGGGATGTTTTTTCACTCCTCCTTCTCATGGATGTAAATCAGAGCGTCGCAGGGACTCGGTTCAAAGACGCCGCGTTAAACGGAGCAGAGACTGAAGTGCTGACATCACTGACGTGTTGCTTTATGGCAGGCGAGGGCCACGTTGGAAAAATGACAGGATGTAAGGGCCACTTTGATATTTGAACTGCATGTGTAACTGCATCTCAGCTTTGTCATGTGAGTGAAAAAGCATATTATTACTATCAACTTCACTCTTTGCTCTTTTTCCCCATTTTTGCTGTATTATATTGCAAGTAGTTCAACGTTCTTCTTAAATAATCTTTGTTGATGGTGGTTCAGAAACCGGAAGGTTGCCTCCAGTGCTGCCCACACTGCTGAATGAATGTTTGGTGACGGTCGGAGAGGCCGTCGGCTGCCATGTTTCCGTCTGACTGCCCCAGGGCAGCTGTACCTACAGATGTAGTTTACCACCACCAGTGTGTGACTGCAGAGCTGAATAATGGCTTCACTTCAATGCGAAGCGCTTTGGGGGCCTTGAAAAGCGCTATCAAATCTAATCCAAAAGAAAAAAAACAAATTTGGTTTGTTTTTCAAGGCAATAATATGACTTTTAAAAAATAATGTCATTTTTTTGTGTAATATTTTAACTCTGTGCTAAAATGCATCTACATTTTCCTCTCATAATATTATGACTTTACGACCATAATATTATAACTTTTTCCACAACTTAATTTTCCAAAAATTACAGCTTTCTTACATTGTTTTTCTTTGTTTCTCAAAATATTATGACTTTTTAAAAAATAAGTTGTTTTTTTTTTTGTTTTTTTTACAAATATTTCAATTCTAATGCTACTAAAATGATATTCCTAAAAAATGATCAACTATATTCCTACTAAAATGATATATAATATTACGAGTTTATTTGCATAAAATCTAGACTTTTGCTCCTGTTAGAATTTATTTTTCTCTTAGTAACTTGACTTTAATTCTCATGAAATTAAATGTATTTATTCTCATAAAAATAAATGTTCCTCTCGCAATAATGATTTTATTTCCATAATATTTAGACATCATTCTTGTAACTTTTTCCACAAGCTAATTTTCCAGAAATTACAGCTTTGTTTGTTGTTTTGTTTGTTTTTCATAATATTACGACTGAAAAAAGATATATTTTTTTACATTTCAACTTTATCCTACTAAAATGACGTTATTTTCCCCTATAATATTACAATATTATTTTCGTAAAATTATGACTTTTTGTCATTGGATTACATCTTTTTTTCTCATAATATTTTGATGTTATTTGTGTAAAAATTACTGCTGATGTTTCCATTTTTGCAGTTGTTGTTTTTTGGGTAAATGATATTTTCAGAATGTGCCGCAGGCCAATAAAAAATTGGCCCCCAGGCTGCACTGACACCCCTGCTCTCGAGGACAATCGGTGACTGGTAACGATTACAATTGTCCATTTTGTATTTTTTTCGGAAGGAAAGTGTCCTGCACATTGATCTGCTTGCATATTTAATGAATACAATTTAAAAGATTAGCTTAAACTACCTTGAACAGCTTTTGTTAGAATTAGACTTTACCATGAAAAATTATCATTTTAGTTCTTCAAAATTCTTTTTACAGATTTTGTTACTTCTTATTCCGACTATCACGCCCTCTGAAAAAGTGCATCGTTCATTTCCTCTGCAGTAAGTTCACTGGTTTATTTTTCTGTATATTGTATGATATTTCAACTAGGATTGAATGGGGTTCAATTCTCAGCACCGTCCTGGTACCTCGGGGGTGAACAAAGTGTGGCCTGGAGGCAAAATCTGCAGTAATTTTACTACAATAAAGTCAAACTATGAAGAGAAAAAAGTTGTAATCTACCAAGAAAAAGTAGTGATTTTATGACAATAAACTTGTAGTATTATGAGGAAAAATAATATCATTTTAGGAGCATGAAGTTACAATGTTAAAGAAAAGTGATGTTATTTTTTTAAAGTAAACAAACAAAACAACAAATAATGTTGGATATTGGGGGAAAATTACTGTAGGTTGTAGAAAAAGTTCTAATATTCTGCGAATTAAGTCAAAATATTATGGGAATAAAGTTATTCTGAAAGAAAAAAATCCAAGGAAGTTGAAATGGTTGGACAATTAAAACAAAAAAACAACAGCAGAAATGCAAAAAAAAAAAGCTGTAATTTTACAAGAATAAAATCAAAATATTAAGAGAAAATAGTTGAAATATTAAAGAAAAGATTGTATTTTTTTAAAGTTGCCAAAAATCAAAGAATAAAGTTGTCATTTTTTGAAAATTAGGTTGTGGAAAGTGTGATAATAAATATTATGGGAATAAAGTTATAATAATGAGAAGAAAATAAACCGGAAGGTGGTTGAAATATTTTGAAAATGCAAAAACAAAAAGCAAAGAAGTTTATAGTGACAATGACACGGCTGAGCTGCAGTGTTTTTCTTGAACTACGGTTTAGCATAGAACTTCTTAGCATATCTTTACAAAATATCAAAGTGGCAAAGTTGGACCCTTTCATTTTTCACTAGTTTTCATTCTCATTTTCATTTGAATTGCGATACACCGACTACACATTCCAAGCTACAGCCTAGTAACTGAAAGCAACCTTGAAAGTATTTTGTGTCCACTAGAAGAACAAGTCATCCAAACACAACAACACGTGTCTTTATTGCTAATTGTGGCTGCAACACTTCTTGTTGATGAATGCCGCCAAGACAAAGGCCATAAATGTTGGCAGGATGGGGCAGGGTGGGGGTGCAGAGGGGTTCAGGGATGCAGCTGTTGTGAGCGAATTAGCAAGACCCTCGGCACCCCCCTCCAACCACAACACCATGTTACCTCCCACACAAGGACACCGTGGAAAAAGGAGTACAGTAACCCCTCGTTTATCGCGGTTCATTAGTCCCGTGATCAGTCAATTTCCCTCAAGTACTATTCCTTATTTATAAATGGAATATTTTTGTGTTTTAAGAGCATAGAAAACCTGTTTATAACCTTCTAAATACAGTTTTTAACATTATTGGAGGCCTCTAGACATGAACTAACACCCCTATAGTCACCTTTACACTCCTATTACCTAAAATGGTAGACATAATAAGAGAAAATAAGCCATTTAAGACATAAATCATCCTCATGCTGGTGTCTGGTGCTTGTGTCTCACCAAGCATTACAGTAACACTACTGACACCTAGTGACCCGTATAGAATACTACATTTCATCAACGTCATTGAATACCTCCTTCTGAATGCCTTATATTTGGATTTTAGTTGATTTCGTCATTTTTATGCTTGAAACTGCTTCATTTAGGCAAGAAATATGTAACATTTGCTTAAACGTGGATCTTTTTTTTTACAAATAGGCCGTGTTCAACCACGAAACAGCATGATTCATGAATGAATACATTTCTGAAAAACAGTGAAAGAGTGAAGCCGCAAAATTGTATTTTGTACCCGACAACTAGTTGAACAGGGGTGTCCAAAGTGCAGCCCGGGACACATTCTAAAAATATGCACATTCTAAAAATATAACAAGAAAACTAAAAAACAAAACAAAACAACAACAACAACAGAAAAAATTGAAAAATTGGCAGTAATTTGACAAGAATGAAGTCAAAATATCAAGAAAAAAATGTTTAATTTATTGAAAAAAAGCCTAAATTTTCCAAGAATAACATCATAATATTATGAGGAAAAATCTCAAAAAGTCATTTTAGTAGCATAAACTTTTTGTTAAGACTTTCTTTTAAAGTTGTAATAATATGAAAAACAAACAAAACTAATGAAGTTGCAATTTGTGGAAAATTAGGTTGTGGAAGATGTTATGATCTTATGAGAATAAAGTCAAAATATTGTTGGAATAAAGTCATAATTACAAGAAGGAAATTCACATGAAGAAAGTTGAAATAGTTGGAAAATAAAAACAAAAAAACAGCTGTAATTTTATGAGAATAAAGTCAAAATATTGAGAGAAAAAAGTTGTATTCTAACAGGAAAAAAAAACAAATTTTCTGAGAATAAACTCCAAATATGAGGAAAAATAATGTCATTTTAATAGCATAGAGTTGAAATATTAAAGAGAAAAATGTTATTTTTTAAACGTCCTAATATTATGAGAAACAAACAAACGTAAATATAGTTGTCATTTATGGAAATGAAGTTGCAGAAAAAGTCTTAATACGGGAATAAAATCATAGTATTACGAGAATAAAATTGACAAAGATTATTTGAGAAGGAAGTTGAAATATTTGAAAAAAAACAGCAAAAATTAGGAACAAACAAAAGAGCAAAGAACAAAATTGCTACTAATAATAGGCTTTTTCACCGATATCACAAAACTGAGATGCATTTTTTTCTTGAAATATACTGCATATAACTCCTGAGCATCTTTGATATTAATTGGTAGTATTTTAGTAAAAAGGTGTTCCACGTGTTGTGTGTTATATCCACCACCATTTTACTTGAAGCACGCTGGACCAGTGTTACCAGTAAACATGCGGCTAGGCATCTTTTCTAAGGATGTTCGTTTTTTGTTTTTTTATTCTGCCAAATGAATCACCCGTAAAACATTTCTCACCTGAATATTTCCTGAAAAATGAAGCAAGAAGTGACCGTGTGTCATCGTATGTGTCACAAATATTGTCTGTGATTCTGCTTCAATCTTCGAGTTCTCCAAGTTCCACCAAGATAAGTCAGAGATGCTGATTGATTGCTGCGATAATGCTGTGTTGCGCTGCAGAAAAGATGAAACAGGCATCCCTCACCATTTGGTGGCTCAAATTTAAGCAAACTGTACATATTATTGGCCTAAATTAAGCATTTTCAAGCATAAAAATGACGTGATATGTCTTGGTGGTGTAGTATTCTACACTGGCCATTAGAGGTCAGTAATGTTACCGTAGCGACGGGTGTATTGTGTAGTTCTGAGCTGCTGTTCAGAGTGTGGTCTGTAGAGGGCAGTGATGTTTTACATGCTGGGTTAGAGCTAGCTTTTAGGAAATGACTCCGTAGAACAGTGCTTAGAGGATGAGATGCCTTCTTTAAGGAAACTTTGGATGCGAGAGCACAGAGCTTGATGGCGCTCCAGCAGGACCTCAGTTGGCAAACGAAGACCGGCAATCCAGTCCGACGAAGCCAACCACTTTTCAGGCTATCTGTGTTAGTCCGAATGTCACGCACACACGGGCGAGTGTCCAGCGTTTGCCCACATTAGGCGCCGCCCGACCGATGATCACATCACGAGCTTCAAAAACTCGCCGCACCCAACCAAGTGCAGCACCAAACTGAAGCTTTTAACATGCCACCCCAGCGAAATATTTATCTATCTAGCTATCCATCTCAACACACACCTGCTGTGAAGCCAATGGACAGCATCAGCATTAAGCTTCTCGACATGGCCGCAAACAACACTGCACAACTCGCGCAAGAAAACACCCGAGAAATCCAGCACCGCGTCCGCCCACCGCCACCTCCGCACTCCTCCACATTAGCGCCACCGTACCACCCACCACTCCCTGCCACCCCAAAAAATGCGGCTCACATTGAAGTTACAGAGATGTCCGCCATCACTTAGTGTAAAGTATTAAGTACACAAGGCATGTTAGCAGCTATATCGGCTTTCGTTATAGCAAAACAAAACAATACCAATATTAACCAATTTTTATGTCAATATTGGGCAGATAATATTGGTGGGCCGATATTATCGAACATCCCTAATATATACTGTACATACAGTATATGACTTTGTGTTGTTATTGGTGGTTGGCGTCAACATTTCAGCCTTTTCTCATTGTGCCTTTTGCTCTATTTTTACCATTTGTACTGTTCTTTTAAATTTTATGCCGAGCCGTGTGCTCAGGCACCTCACTCTCGCTCACTCTCTTTCGCTTGCCGCTGAACGCTTGTTGTTGCGGGGCAAGTAGAGCAGGTGTACGTGCGCTGGTCCCGGGTTTTGGGGATTGGGTTCCTGTCTGCGGGCAAGGAGTACGGGTGTGTTCAGCGTTCAAAATGCATGCTTGTTGGTCACTTTCCAGGAGGGGAGAGCACTGATTTAATAATAGGTTTTTATTTCTAACAATCTCTCGATCGACTATTAGCTCGTGATCGCCGGGTTGGTGACCTCTGCCGAAGAAGAGACCGAGGAAGCGATGTACTGTTCATGCTGAGTTTTGAGAATCTGCCTGTAATTTTGTAGTGGTTGTTTTTTTGGCAACACCTCGTGGCCACAATACTTTTGAGTTGAGAGTGTTGTGCTGCACTTAGGCACACAAATTTAATCATAACACAAATACGGGATGCTTCTCTCAGTTAATCTGCTGTGGAGACTACGTGTCTGTAAGTAATGTGCAACTATAATGATATTGATACCTGTGTGCATGGAGAATTGAGAAAATGCGATACCAGCAAACCAGCCGCCAAGTTAACCTCACGTTAACCTCATTACCATGTCCTGGTAATATAGGTGTGGCGTCTCCCTATTATGTCCCTGGTGGGTTGTTGTTGTTGCCGGGCGTCTGCCCGGTGGCAAAACAGCTCGTTAGTGTGCACTCTTCCCATGGAATGACACAATCTTTGGGAGAGAGATGTCAGATGTCAACTGCAGCGGAGATTTGCTTCCAACAAAGAAGAGAAATGTGCAATGCAGGCGTCTACCAGTGATATTTACTACACATTGTCCAGTATTAGTGTACACACAATAAACAGGGAAGTATTTATAAGAGATGTGAATGTACATTTGTATCATACAACACTTTCCAGCTCACTTATTCATGACAAGTTGCTTCAAAACGTGCAGTAATTACACCAATGCCAAACTTCTTTAATAGACTTTTAAAAAGCAAATATAAGAAAGTAAATGAAACCAAAGGTGGTGACTAGGCCATTCACACATTTATGCTTTATCCGTCTCCAATAAATAAATAAAGTGCTCCACATACAGCTGGATTCAAATCAGTGAACTCACTATTGTTCATTTTATATAGTATAGACACAGTATAGTGTAAAATATGTCCCCTGTCCAAATATACAGTATAGTATTAACTAATTATCTACTTAGAACGTTTCTACGACTTGAATATGGAGTTAAATGATTGAACCGCAAGGATGACTTTTCTGAATACAGTAATCCCTCGTGCATCGCGGTTAATTGGTCCCGGACCCAAATGTGGTCTGGTTCTGGTTCCAGACCTGACCGTGATAAGTGAATTTCCACAAAGTAGGAGTCCTTATTTATAAATGTAATGAAATGAAAACCTGTTTATGACCTTCTAAAATATGTTTTTTAACATTATTAGAGCCCTCTTGACATGAAATAACACCCCTATAGTCACCTTTACACTTGTATTACCGAATATAGTAGACATAAACATGGAAAATAAGCCGTTTAAGACATAAATAAAACTTGTGCTCGTGTTGCAATAAATGTTTTCCACACACGTGGACAGGAAGTGACAGGGGTTCAGAGGAGAGTTTTAGCGGGATTATGGCCTCAACAGTAGACCGTGTTATGATTATGATGTTTTTATTAGGGCTGTCAATCGATTTAAATATTTAATCACGCTTAATCACATTTTTGTCCATAGTTAACTCATAATTAATCGCAGATGAAAAAGGCTTGTATCTACAAGTAGGGACGTAAATCTCTTTGTGGTAAACGATTCGATACGCAACTGCAATAACTACAAATGTGATGTTTTATTTTATTCCAAAAATAATATACAATTAGAAATCACACAGTTTTTGTATGTTTCCTGCGAGCGGCAACAGTCCTTGAACGCACCTTCTAACTTTGTCCCACGCTGCACAGCACTACTACAGTACTATTACTACTAGTATACTGTACTTTTACCCTTTTTCTTTCGCCTCACATTTGGTTCCATTTGGTTCTGATACTATGTGGGAATGCATGAAGGTAAGATTTGATGACCTTATTGAGTGCTAGTGTGCATATTTGTTCGGTACACAACCTCTCTGAGAAGCAGTCCAGGCTCCTACTGGTGGATGGTGGATTCAAAAATCAAAATTTTGGATTCAAAATTAGAAATACCCCGGTGCTTAAATGCTTAATGCCAGCCGAGATTTGTCCCATTTTGTTTGACCGTCCTTGAACACACCTTCTTGAATGCTGCACAAATAGATACTATTCATCTCCAAGAGAAATTCACACAGATGGACTACTACACTGTATTTTCACCCTTTTTCCTTCACTTCATATTCACTCCCAAAAGGTGAAACTATGTGGGAATGCATAAAGGTAAGATTTGATGACCTTATTGAGTGCTCACGTGCAATTTGCGGTACACAACCTCTTTGGAAAAGAAGTCCAGCCCTGTATTCTGTATTCTGTATTCATTTCATGCTTTTAATTTGATGTTGTTCCTGTCATAGTTTTACACAATATACAATAAGTAAGATAAATTAGATTGCTATAATGTACGTATGTTTTACTGATGTGATGATGACTAGCTAGTGCACTGCTAATTCTAGCTAAATCCACAGACATAGACTAAATGTTTATATATATCCGGCAGCCATATTGGATGGGTCAAGGCTGCCATGTAAATGAATACAAGTCAGTGTACTTACTTTCATAAAGCACCTTTTTACAAAGAAATTTAAGTTAATTCCTCTCATTTATACATTCAAACACACACTAATATACTTGGGAAGCACAGAAAAAGTGATTGTTGCTTTTGTACAATGTGATTGTGATTATTTATGGTGCCTAACTTGTGATTGTGATTATTTATGGTGCCTAACTGTTTCCCAAGTACTGTATATTAGGGCGTGTGTGAATGTATAAAGTTGACCCATCCAATATGGCGGCGTATCGCAGCAGTGGACAAACCCACTCAATGCGGCGTCTATGTCTATGGCTAAATCTACCGCTAGCAGGCGTCTTATCTGGCTAGCGCTGAATTGAAGAAGCGCCCACATAGCTGTCCTCGGCTATGCCTGCTGTTAACGTGCAGCTCATACCCAATTGTAGCTCGCAGTTCCAAGCAAAAAATCAGCCCAGAGATGGCTCGCTTCTAAAAAAAAACACTCCTTAGTTGGGACAATTGTATGCCAAGGTACCACTGTATAAATGTCAATTAAAAATTCCGTCAGTGGTTCAGTAACTTCTCGCTTCTCTCTGGCAAGTTGACGATGACGTAGTCCGTGATAGTTCCAATCACAGCGATAGTAGATACAAATAACTTTGGTCTTGCTGCCAGAGTCATCTGCCAGGGCTTTGAAGCTAAATTTACCAATCAAAATACCCCCTTCTTTCTGCTCAATATTTGCTCCAACTTGTAGCTACAGCTGGCAACGACGGCGTTGGCCGAGGGACAAAGGGGACGCGCGCACGTTAATTGCGCATCAAAAAAATTGTGCTGATAAAGTAAACTTGCTTTAATGCGTTAATGAGGTGTTAAATTTGACAGCCCTAGTTATTATTATTGCGCCTGTTGTGAGATAATGTTTCACCATTTTTTTATGTTGCACCTACTGACACCTGGTGACCAGTGTAGAATACTGCATATCACAATTTGAATGGGTTTTCTGAATGCCTGATATTTGTAGTTTAGTTCATTTTAGCAATTTTCATGCTGGAAAATGCTTCATTTAGGCAACAGAAATCATTTAAATATGCATTTTTTGATAAATAATAGGTCATATTCATCCACAAAGACAGCTTGATTTATTGATTCATACTTTAAAAAAAAAAAAACGTGAGTGAAGCCGCAAAATTCGAAGCGCGATGTGGCGAGGGACGACTGTACCCACAGATCTTTCTGACAATCCTCAAACTACACTACATTTATTTATTTTGATTTTAAGCCATACAGAAGAGGGGCACTCTAAACATAAATTAAAAGTAAAAACAATCACATTGGGACTGCAAATAGTTGAATTTTTGAGGCAAAACAGAGTAAAAGGGAAAAAAATGTATTAAAAGTAAAACACTAAGCTTTTAAAAACTATTGTGGTAAAGTAAAACATAATTTTAAAAAAGTGTGTAGTGTACAGTGTTTTTATTTTATTTAACTACAGGTGATCCTCGGTTTACGACCTTCCGTGGTTACAAACGCGGTCCCATAAATTCATAAAAAGCGTAACTGTGGTCCTTAAACACGAGACTCGATCGGGTTACAGCGCGCACCAGCGGAAGAATACGCGCCACGTGCAACACAAGAATACAGCCTGCATGGGCACACGTCGCTTATTACAGGGGTGTCCTAACTTTTGTCCTGCCAGGGCCACATAGTGAAAAATGAAAGGATGCAACTCGATATGCTAAGAAGTTATGTACAATACAAGAAAAAACTGCATCTCCGCTTTGTGATTTAAGTGGAAAAAGGGTATTATTCCTATCAACTTTGGTCTTTGCCCTTTTTTCCTCATTTTTGCTGTTGCTTTTTTTCCCCAAATATTCTAACTTCATCTTCTAAAGTCAATTACTGTATCTTTTCGTATTATTATGACTTTATGGCCGTATTAAAACTTCATCCCCAACCTAATTTTCCAATTTGCAATTACATTTTTTTTCTGAAATATAACATTATTTGTCCCTGTAATAATTAAGAGTTTATTTTCGTAAAGTCACCACTTTTTTTCTCGTTAGAATACGACTTTTTTATCTTCACATTTTGACTTTATTGTCATGAAATGAGAGCTTTTTTTCCCATTTCTGTTGCTGGTTTTTTTTTTTTTTTTCCCACTATGTCATCTTTCTTCATGTAAATTTTCTTCTCGTAATTATGACTTTATTCCCAAAATATTTTGACTTTATTCTCGGAACATTGTAACTTTTTCCGCAACCTAATTTTCCAAAAATTCGTTGTTTTGGTTATTTTTCATAATACTACCACTAAAAATAATGTCTTTTAATATTTCTACAATGACATAATTTTTCTTCCCAATATGAAGATGTTATTCTTGTAAAACTACACTTTTTTTCTCTTAACATTTTGACTTTATTTATTTATTTTTGAAGTTTTCTTGTTAAATTCTATTTTTTTAGAATTCAGTTCACTTTTTACACTTTGTTATGTCTTCCAAGCGTCAGTGCGCCAAAGACAAGGAAAGCCATCACCGCTCATCATCACATCACATTGGCCGCTCTTTTGGTCCCAACTGCTCGACGAAGATAACGATTTTTGACTGCTAATGAATACTAAAGGGGGCGGAAGTCATTGACAACCCGAGGCCCCCCTGTGTGTTTTATTCTTGCTTTCAGGATTGATGCTCATAATGGACTTTGTTCGTGGGGAGTCTCTGAATTGTCACTCAAGGCATCCCTTTTTTCTACTCCTTGTGACTATTTCTATCCCTGCAAAGTAAATCTGTCGCTTACCTAGCCCCGAGAGGTCAGAGGTCAAATGTCACAGTGCCGTGTGTGTTTGCAGCTGCCAGCGAGGCACAACTGCAGTCGTTACTTCCCTGCTAGAGAAGCAATGACACGCACTGCAATATACAGTATTGTACAAACAGTACATCTGCCTTATTCCACCAAGTAGACCTGAATATTTATGTGTATGTGTGTGTAGGGGAGGGGTTGTTTGCAGCCAGAGCTCCAGGACCACTACGACCACTGGCAGGAGCAGTCGGTGGGCTCTTGAATGGCGTAGATGACCCAGGTGGAGTTGCCGCTGCAGTAGAGCTGCACCGAGCGCCGCTGCAGGCCCATCTCTCGACAGCACTTGCAGAAGCGAGCGTACGTGTTGATGTTGTAGTTGTAGATGCTGGCCGATGGACACTTCCCGTCACATGACACAATGTTCACCTGCAGCACAGAGACAACAAGATGGCGGCAGAAGAATATCATTGGCATTCGCTGTTACGAGCTATACGAATTACAATTATAATACATTCCGGTTCCCAGTATATTATATTGTAATGCAAACAGGTGCAGTTGCACTCAAAATTATTCAACCCTGCTTGTAACTTCTACTTAAACTTTAGAAACTTGCAGTAGTTTGCATACAAATTGATTATGTAGCGTCTAGAGCAGGGGGGTCTTTTTCCACCAAGGGCCACATGCTGAAAAATGAAAGTTTGATATTTTGTAAAGCAATACATGTAGATCACGCTAGTAAGTTGTGTATATTTCAAGAAAAAAGTGCATGTGAAAATAGCCTATTATTGGTATGAACTTCAGTATTTACTCTTTTTTTCCTCATTTTTGCTGCTGTTTTTTCCCCCAAAATATTTCAACTTTCTTCTTAAATAATCTTTGTAAATTTTGTTCTCAACATATTATCACTTTATTTACATAATACAGTAGACGCCCCTAACATGTAAATAATCCGTTCCGAGAACCTTTATGTTATAGGGATTTTATGTTATACGAAGCGTAAAATACATGTAAATAGCCTCATCCGTTCCAAGATCTTCCCAAACTCACACCTTTGGGCCTTCAAAATATTCAAAGTCCACCAAATATGGTGGGAAAATATAAGAAAATGTTAGCATAAACATAGTAGAGTAACATTCCAATATAAAATAAGTTAAATAAGGTATAATGGTCGATGGGGAACGGCCGTATAGTCTAGCAACATCACTTCATTTCATACCACCGTCATGCTTCTGGATCATTTCCTCCTCGACAACTTTTCCCTTTTTTTCTTCTCACTTACACTTGGTTTAGGGCCCATGACTCCGCTAATTTTAACACAAAGAAAAGTAAACAAATTAAAAAGAGATTTCAATGCGTGCGAACTAGTTTAAGGGCGACTAAGATGAGGAAGGGAGCTCACACACAAACTGGACGCGCTGGATAAGTCAGCCAATGAGATAAGAGCGTAGGCGGTGCCCCGATAATCAGCAAATGAGATGAGAGTGTAGGCGGTGCCCCGATAATCAGCCAATGAGAGCGTGAAGCCAGAAGGCGTCACCAAGTGTACTGTTAGTCTCTCCGTCGCTTGCATGGACTTGACGCTTTACGTTATATGGAATTCCTTACGTAATACGATGCGAAAAATGTACATAAATTCTTTACGTTCAGTGGAATTTACGTAAAAGGAGGTTTACGTTATTCGAGGTACTACTGTATTTTGACTTTAATCTCATAATATTAGAATTTTTTTCCGCAACGAAATTTTCCAAAAATGATACATTTATTTTGTTTTGGTTTCAAATAATATTACAACTTAAAAAAAAATTTTCCTTAATATTTAAACTCTATACTACTAAAATGACATTATTTTTCCTCAAGATATAACGAGTTGAGTCTCATTAGAATCCGACTTTTTTCTCTTTTTTTCATGAAATTACAGCATTTTTTTTCATTCCTGCTGAGGTTTGTTTTCAATTTTCAACTTTCAAAATGTTCTTCTCGTAATTATGACCCTATTCCTATAATATTTAGACTTTATTTCCATAATATTAGAACTTTTGCCCCAACGTCATTTTCCCCAATTTTAGTTTGTTTCTTATGATATTACGACTTAAAAAAAAAAATCTTTAATATATTAACTCTATGCTATTAAAATGACATTACTTGTCCTCATCTTCCGTGTCTATTTTTTGTCTTGTTGGAAACAACTTTTTTCTCTTAATATTTTGACTTTGATGTAAAATTACAGCTGTTTTTTTCCATTTGTGCTGTATTTTCCAACTATTGCAACTTTCTTCTCTCGTAATTATGACTTCATTCCCATAATATTTTGTCTTCATTGCAGTACCCTTAGAACTTTTCCCGCAACCTAAATTTCCCAAAATTTCAGCTTTGCTTGTTTTTCAGAATATTACAACTTAAAAAATAATGTGCCTTCAATATTTCAACTTTATGCTGCTAAAATGACACTATTTTTCCTCATAATATTGCAATGTCATTCTCGTAAAATTACAACTTTTGCTTAATAGATTACAACTTTTTTCTCTTAATATTTTGACTTTATTCTTGAAAAATGACTTCAGATTTTTCAATTTTTTACGTTTTTTTTTTTTTAAGATCCATCCATCCATTTTCTATGACGCTTCTCCTCACTAGGGTCGTGGGTATGCTGGAGCCTATCCCAGCTGACTTGGGCGAGAGGCGGGGTGCACCCTGGACTGATCGCCAGCCAATCGCAGGGCACATATAGACAAACAACCATTCACACTCACATTCATACCTATGGACAATTTAGAGTCACCAATTAACCTAACATGCATGTTTTTGGAATGTGGGAGGAAACCGGAGTATCCCGAGAAAACCCACGCACGAGGAGAACATGCAAACTCCACACAGAAATGCCCAAACGGAGATTCGACCCCATCTCCTGACTGTGTGGCCAACATGCTAACCACCAGGCCACCTTGGATTGCTTTTAGCATCTTAAAAATGTATAAAAGTGGTCCCCAGCATCCTTTCATTTTTCTGTATGCGGGTAAAGAGTAAAGTTTGGCCACCCCCAACTTATGATAGGATGGTTAGTTTTGTTGTATCCATTTATTACCCTAAATTGATGACCAAAGGAGTGAGTGAGTGAGTGAGTAAGTGACTCACGTACCGGCCGGTTACTGCGACAGTCATTCTTCCTGATAGTCATCCTGACGGTCACCTTCTGACAGGGCTTCCCGTCTTCTTTGCCTGTTCACAAACCAAACCAGTTGGGACAAAAAGACGTCAGTCAACAAGAGCAACAACCTGTGCTACAACACAGCAAACACCACGAGGAGGCACAGCGCCACAAAGACGGATGAAGAGAAAGAGGAGCACTGACGGTTATCATGCACAAGCTGTGGGACTAAATGCATGTGACGAGAGGCGAGGTCAAATACTATACCCGCATCTACTACCCACAAGGCATGCTGGGTAACCTGGTGGTAGTGTTTATTAATACTACCTCAATTGTTTAATCACTGATGATCAAACAGTGCTGAATGTGCTAATACAAATACTTAATGCAGGGGGTCCAAAGCGCGGGCTGGGGGCCATTTGCGACCCACAGAAGTTTTTTTTATTGGCCCATTATTGGCACATTGTTAAAATATAATAATTAAAAAAGAAAATAACAGCAAAAATGGAAAAATCTGCAGTAATTTTACAAGAATAAAGTCAAAATATTAAGACAAAAATGTTGTAATCTAACGGGAAAATGTCATAATTTTACAGGAAGCTAACTTCTTTTTAGTAGTACAAAGTTGAAATATTACAGAAAGACATTTTTTAAGTTGTCATACTACAAAAAAAAAAACAAAAGAAATAATGTTGTCATTTTTAGAAAATTAGGTTCCGGAAAAAGATATGTTACGAGAATAAAGTCAAAAGATTATAGGAATAAAGCCATAATTACAAGAAGAGAATTTACGAAAATTATTTGAGAAGGAAGTTGAAATGTTTGGGGAAAAAAAATTGCATAAATAAATCCACGGCACATGCTACAAATATAATTGAACAAAAAACAGTAGGAAAAAAGGGGAAAATCTGCAATCATTTTACAAGAATAAAGTCAAAATATTAAGAGAAACAATGCAATCTAACAAGTCGTAATGTTATGAGCAAAAAGTCATTTAGTAGCATAAAGTTGAAAAGATTTTAGAGATAAAATCATAAAAAGATATTAAAGATGTTATTTTTTTTAGTTGTAGTATGAAAAACAAATAGAACAACAAATAAAGTTGTAATTTTAAAAAATGAGGTTGTGAAAAAAGTTGTAATGTTACAAGTAGTCAATGGGAGTAAAGTCATAAAATTATGAGGAGAAAATTTACAAAGACTATTTTAGATGAACGTTGAAATATTTGGAAAATTTACAAAAAAATCTACAAAAAGAGGAAAAGAGCAAAGACTGAAATTGATACTAATAATAGGCTTTTTCGCCTATATCACAAAGCTGAGCGATAACTTCTTCGCGTATCTACAAAATAGCAAAGTGGCCTTTCATTTTTCGCTATGTGGCCCTCACTGGAAAAAGTTTGGACACCCCTGCTTTAACGTTCCGTATTACAAACACTACTGTGTATTCATATCATTAGTATGACTGTATGACACAGGTGGTCCGAGGTTTAGGACGTGTGATCCCATTCCATTGTGCGAGTATACTGTGTGTAATCGTTGAGGGTGTCCTTCTATTTTGCGTTCAGACATTTCAATCCTGAGTGATGAGCTCTAAATACAACTGCAGCCATCAGGCAGCCACGGAATCAACTCAATGAATCCCTTTGTTGTCAGAGACAGGCGGCACAGCCAGGTTTCGAGTTACGTGGGAGTCGGTGAGAGCCGAGCTCCCACGAATGGGTGGTCTGTCCCGTCATATTTCTTTCAAAGTAATGGTCTCGTTCGTGTGCACATTGTCCAAGCTCGGGTTATATCTCAAAAGTCTGGACATGTGGTTATTGGTTTGTAATTGAAGTTATAGTACTGATTATAATTCTGCAAGGTACTTGAACCGGTACCCTGTGGGTCCCTGCGGATTGAGCTATTGATTTACACACAACAACTTACTCAAAATAAGGGTGACTTGAACATGTTTTAAGAATCAGGAAAGCAAGTGTGTATGTGGCAATATGAGAAAATAACCTTGGCCCATCCAGGAAGTGCGAATGATGAGTCACTCGTCATGTTTCCTGTCAGCGCTATGCCTCACATAACGACTTATGCTCTCTGGAGCGCTGGAAGCAAACAAGCAGCATGCAAATCTTCTACAGCCACTACTTGAAAATGGACACAAACAGCATCTCATTATCACTATCAACTATGGCAGGGGTGTGCAAAGTGCGGCCCGCAAAAATAACCAGCAAAAATGTTAAAATCAGCAGCGTTTTACTTGAATAAGGTATAATATTAAGAAAAAAACTTGTAATCGAGTGTCAACAAGTCCAAATTTTACGCGAATAATAATAATAATATTATGAGGAAAGAAAACTTAATTTTAGTAGCAGGAAGTTGAAATACAAATTTTAAAAAAGACGTTTAAAGAATCATAACATTAGGAGAAACAAACAAAATGAATAAAGTTGTAATTTTTTTGAAAATTAGGTTGCGAAAAAAGTTCTAATGTTACAAGAATAAAGTCAAAATATTATGACAATAAACTCATAATTACAAGAAGAAAATTTACAAGAAGAAAATTTAAATAGTTGGAAAATAAATTTAAAAAAACATTTTATGAGTATGAAGTCAAAACATTTAAGAGAAAAAGGTTGTATTGTAACAAGAAAAAAAGTTGAGATTTTTCGAGAATAAACTCGTAATATGAGGAAAAAATGTCATTTCAGTAGTCGAGTTGAAATATTAAAAAATATATGTTATTTAAAAAAAACTGTAATGTTATGAAAAACAAACAAAACAATGCAATTTTTGATAAAATATTATGAGAATAAAGTCATAATTACGAGAAGAAAATTTACATGAACAAAGATGACAGTGGAAAATGTAAAAAAACAGCAACAGAAATGGAAAAAAAGCTCTCATTTTATAAAAAAGTCTAAATTTTATATTAATGCAGAAAAAAACAGCAGAAATGAAAAGAAAAAGGTATATATGAATAAATATGATGGAAATTAAAGTCCAAATTATCAAGAAAGTTGAAATAGTTGGAAGATAAAAGAAAACAGCAGAAATGGAAAAAAGCAGCCGTAATTTTATGAGAATAAAGTAAATATATTAAGAGAAAAACGTTGCAAGTTGAGAATAAATACAAAACATAATTTCATCTTAGTAGCTAGGAGATGAAATATTAAAGAAATATCTTATTTTAAGTCCTAATAAAATTAAAGTCATAATATTACTCGAAGCAAAATTAAGAATATTATTTAAGAAGAAAGAAAAAAAATGTGGTAAAAGGGAAAAAAAGCTAAGATGCAGTTTTTATTTTTGAAATATAGAACTTTTTAGCATATCTATACAAAATGTCAAAGTGGCCCTTGCATCGTTTCATAAAAACTTTGGACACCCCGATCTATAGAAACATGCAGACATCTAAGCCCGACTGCTGGGCTTCTACCAACAGCACATTGTTGGCAATCAACAATGCACTGCCCAGACAGTGCTATGTGGAGAGGGTATCATTTGTGTGCAGATCTGCAGGGAAGGCAGGGAGGTGGCAAATGTGTACATGTTGCAGGCCTCTCAAATGCGACTCATTTCAACCAACAAACACGGCAAACACCATAATAAAAACAGTCTTATAAATAGTACATTTCCATGAGAGAAATACTGTTTTATTTGTGTTGTATGCAGTTTCTATTCAGGTTGAAATGAGGTAACTGCTGAGGGAACTGTCTTGCTTTTTTTGGGGGGGTGGGGGCAACTTTTGGTGTGCTCAGAAACGTCACTGAGGGAGGGAGTACATTGTGGAATATCAACAATAGCACTGGCGATTCGTGGTCTTGGTACCTCTTTCACAGTTTGTGTTTACTGTGGGAGTCAGGGAGCTAACAGAGAAAGGGAACAGAGGGGATCCAGTACCTGGTGGGATCGGTACATGATGATGGTAAGCTGCAGCACGTAAACCGCTACGCCACTTACATGTCTTCAGGTGCTTCAGGGACAGAGGTGCGATCAGACATGACATAAGTACATATGCTCATTATGGGCAAAAGTGTTTGGTTTTTTTTCCCAGGGTGGAATAATTATCCTACATACTGTACATCTTCAATGAATTTTAAAAACAAGAAAAAAATCCAATCAAACTTGTGTCCTTGCTGTCACTGAAAAGCACACTGACAGAGCACACCCGTGAGAATAATTAGAAGACAACTGTGCTAGCAAAACAGGACATTGTGCTGAGGAATGAAACCGTGAAACGGTGTGCATGACGCTGGAGGCATGTTGGGTGGCAGGTGAGTGTCGGCTGCAGCCTACAGCTCTACAGAAACTACACTGCAGCTGTGCCATGCTCATGTCACATACTCACATGTCTTGCAACATCCGTCCATGTAACTTACAACACTTCCTCCGATCTGGGTGCAAAAGAGAACCCGATATAATTAAGGATTTCCCTCATTTCAAATATAGAGTAAGAGAAATAATTATTTGATCCACTTTCGATTTAGTAAGTTAAGCATCTTTGCAAAGACACCAATCCACATTTAAAACATAGAGCAACAAAGAAGTGGCTCAAGAAGAAGCTCATTAAGGAGGAGTGAGATTAAACTTCTAGTTGCCAAGCAATAGTGTGAAAATTTGCAGAATTTGGCGAGTAGCTGTAAACTCTCCCGCTAGCTTGGTGTTCTCCTCCGATTTAATAATACGTACATCAAAGTGAAGCAATAGCCACTGTTTACTCGCGACACAGTCCAGGTTTAAGCGTCCCTCACACTTATTACCTGCAATTAACGTATAAACATAAGCTGTTCAAAGAGCCGCCAGGGGCCATTTGGGGCCCGCGGCTGTTTTTTTTTATCGGCCCGCAGCACATTCTAAAAATACTTCCACAAGAAAACTTGAAAAAAAAAAAAAAACAGCAAAAATGGAAAAATCAGCAGTAATCCAACAAGAAAAAGCCTTAATATTGCAAGAATAACATCCCGATGTTAGGAGGAAAAATACAATTGTAGTAAGTCGTATTATTATGAGCAACAAAACAATGAATAAAGTTTGCGGAAAAAGTTACATGTTAAAAGAATAATGTCAAAATATCATAAAAATAATGAGAAGAAAATTTACAAGTAAGTTGAAATAGTGTTCCCTCATTTATTGTTAACGTTACACACCTCTCTGTTAAAATACACCTACCATAAAAATTTAACCTAACCTTTGTGAGTTTACCCCCCGACACAGGATCAAATAACTATTTCCTCCACTGTGTACACAGTATGTGTATGTGGCTGCACAGACCTTCATACACTCTGTTTCATTGACCGGAGGGCAGCTGAAGGGGTAGGAGATGAGTGTTGGTCCAGACAGAGTGTCTATGCATTCAAACTTCATGCAGTTGTACATCCAAAACTTCCCAGGCTGAAAACACATTAACATCAACAACGATAACTACAGTACACGGCTAATGAACTGTTGAAAACACCCGTTCAGGACAGAAAGTAAAACAGAAGACAATATTGGAAATAGGGCTGGACACAAACAAAGCATGCTGACTATTCACGTCCTAATATTCCCACACAAACCTCCCACCTTGTAGAGGAGAGTAGATCCGTTCTCATGAGCATAGAGGCAGGAAATATTCTTACAAACTCCACAACATGTTGACGCCTCTTTTGCAGGGACGTAGATCTGATTCTGCAACACACAAATGAGCTTTTTCATTTATACAAACCAGCAGGTCAAGAAGAGAAAGGTGATTAACTGTTGTGAAATCAGGGCGATATATTGATATTTTTAATGTATTGATACTTTAAGCACGATATAAAAACCCTTCATATCGATATAGACTGGATTTGCGCAGCAACTCCCCTCATCTTTCTGCACCGTGTGTGAGCTCCTACCCCGCTGCGTTGACTGCATGACTCCTGCCACAAAACAAAGAGGTGTCCTATCACATTGCTAAGATACGGTCCCCTGTGCAACAGTGGAAAAAACGGATTTAAAAACCTGCTGAAAACAATGGGCTCGCGATGTCCAGTGAGTTTCGCAGTCACAATTATTTAGCATGACAAGCTCTACCACAAATGTACAAGGACGTCAGACAGACAGTTGGTGTTCCTGGCACAAAATAACGACTTGCTTGTGCCTTCTAAAAATGTTTACCTAAAAAATACTACTGTTCAATTTAAAGTACTGTTGAGTTGTTGACGTTTTAAAATTTCCTCTTAAACCGGGCACGCTTTGTATTTTGTTCTTTTGTGATTAGCTGAGGATTTGAGCGTAGCTAAAAGGTTTGTTATATT
The DNA here is from genome assembly GCF_027744805.1 of Dunckerocampus dactyliophorus. Lineage (NCBI taxonomy): Eukaryota > Metazoa > Chordata > Actinopteri > Syngnathiformes > Syngnathidae > Dunckerocampus > Dunckerocampus dactyliophorus. Next base: position 32,249,656 of record NC_072821.1, on the reverse strand, counting down.
TAAAAAAAATTTCTATTAGACTTTTTCGATATTTATTTCAAAAAGAGAACGGCCTTCTTTATTTTAGCAGCTATTTTTAGATAAGATTTTCTTAATGTGCATCTTGCATGAAGCTATAAAACTTAAAAAAACCCATCCTCATGTTAAGTATTTATTTTAATAAAATAACCTGACACGCTTATTTGGTTTTGATTTTGTCTAAACTCACTTTGCGGAAAAAATATCGGTATATATATCGTATAGCGACCTCTAATGAGGGGTGTCCAAAGTGCGGCCCAAGGACCATTTTTGGCCCACGGCTGTTTTTGTATTGGCCCGTGGCACATTACAAAAACATAATTTAACAAGAAAACTGAAAAAAAACAGCAAAAATGGAAAAATCAGCAGTAATTTTACAAGAATAAAGTTAAACATGTAATTTGTAAAATTGAAATATTAAAGATAGACTTTATTTTTCTAGAAGTCGTAATATTATGAAAAACAAACAAAACAATGAAAAATTTGTAATTTTTGGAAAATTAGGTTGCGGAAATGAAATCATTATTACGCTAGGAAAATTTACAAGAAAAAAAGTTGAAATAGGAAAAAAACAGCTTAAATGAAAAAAGCAGCTGTAATTTTACGTTATATATTATATATTATATATATATTATTATATATTATTATTATTGTATGTTAGTTTGATGAGGAAAAAAGGCTCAATTTTAAGCAAATAAACTTATATAAAATAATATTTTAGTAGCATGGAGTTGAAATATACCTTCTTTTTTTTTTTAACTCCAAAAAGAATAAAGTTGTAATTTTTGGAAAATTAGGTTGCGGAAAAAATTATAATATTATGGGAATAAAGTCAAAATATTATGAAAATAAAAGCTATAAGTACACAAGGAAAATTTACAAGAAGAAAGTTGAAATAGTTGGAAAATTGAAAAAAAAAACAGCAGTAATGAAAAAAACAGGTGCAATTTTACAAGAATAAAGTCAACATATTGAAAGAGGAAAAAGTTGCATTATACCGAGAAAAAAATTTCTTAATTTTAAGCAAATAAACTTAATTTTAAGCAAATAAACTTGCAGTGTTATGAGGAAAAGTAATGTCACATTAGTAGCATAGAGTTGAAATATGTTTTTAAAAGTCCCTCTTATTAAAAAAAAAACAACAAAAAAAAGTAATAATATCATGAGAAACAAACTTGTAAATTTTTGAAAATTACATTGTGGAAAAAGTTATAACATTATGCAAATAAAGTCCTAATTATGAGAGGGAAATTTACAAGAAGATTGATATTGTTGGGGAAAAAAAACCCCAACTGTAATTCTACAAGAATAAAGTCAAAATATTAAGAGAAAAAAGTTGTGATCAACAGAGAAAAAAAGTCTCAATTTTTAGCAAATAAACTCTTTACGGTATGAGGAAAAATACTATAATTTTAGTAGCATAGAGTTGAAATATATATATTTAAAAAGTTATTAAAAAATTATTTAAAAGTCAAACCAAACAAACAAAAAGAATAAAGTTATCATTTTTGGAAAATTTGTTTGTGGAAAAAGTTCTATTATGGGAAAGTCAAACAAAAGTCAAAGGTCATAATGTGGCCCTCGCTGGAAAGTTTGGGACACCCCTGTTGTGAATGTTGTGGCGACGTGTACGAGTAGTCAGTAAGTTGTCTTACTTGTTGGCAGTGGGCTGAGCAGTTGGTGCTGCTGGTGCGTAGTAAGTGCAAACCACTCGACATGTCCAGCACTCGGCTGCACTGTCTGCTGTAACACAAGCCGTCCTCGCCATGTTCTACCAGAGTCTGACCGGGCCGCAGCACTCTTCGCTCCCCGTACACGCAGACTGCTTCTCGCACTGCACACATGAACCAAAGGCAGCGTTGCGGGGTTGATAGTACTCTTTTACTGGGTGCCTAGCAGTGACATGCGGTCCGGTTCCTGGCTGGTAAGGCACTGACTCCTTTGGAGGTTTTTTTGTGTTTTCTTATGTTAATACAGGTTGCTCATTAAAAAGGAGTTCTAGATGGGGACCTGAACCAGCAATACTCACTACACTTGTATCTTTTGCAGGTACACGGGTTCTGTGGGTCAGACAGGAATACGCCGTCCAGCTGAAGAGCCTCTCCCTACATAACAGATACAAAGAACTATGGCAGAATGCCTATATAATGTAAATAAATAATCCAGTATTTAAGTACGTATGACGTACAGTAGAAGTGATGTTAGACAATGTCATGCAGTACAGTCGTTCCTCGTTTATGGCGGTTAATTGGTTCCAGATTCGACCGCAATCAGTGAATTTCCGCCAAGTAGGATTCAATATTAATAAATGGAATATTTTCATAGTTATGGCATAGAAAAGCTGTTTACAATAAAAAGAAATACATCATTAGAGCCCTGTAGACATGAAATAACACCCCTATAGTAACCTTTACATTTGTATTACCTAATAGAGGAGACATAATCTAAGACAAATTAGACATAAAAAAGATAACAGACTCACATGTTGTATTGTAATGGTGGCTTTAAATGGCTTTACATCAGGGGTCTCAAACTCGCGGCCCGCGGGCATTTTGCGGCCCACCAAATCGTATCTTGCAGCCCGCAACTGGACATCAAAGAGTAGTGTAACTGCAGCCCGCAACATCCGAGATTCCCAGCCCTACTCCCAATAAGGAAAAGGCTTCTTGAGACGTCATCTGTACTTCTGTGAAGAAAGTGTCGGACGTTTCGCTCCTCATCCGAAGAGCTTCGTCAGCGAACTAATAAGTGCTGGTAGCTAGGCCTTAAATACCGTAAGAGTGGGCGGAATTGGTGTGCCAACACCCTCCTCCTATTGGTTTGTTACACTAAGCCTGGGCGGAGTAGTGGTATAATCCTATCCTGTTATTAACACCTCCGATAAAAGGGGAAGTGTCGCTCCCTGAATAGGGTATGAACGACTCTGATCCTGGCTCGTTAGCATCTATTGTTCTGGCTCGGCCCTGGCTTCACCTCATTTGCAAGACTAAGAGCTGTGGGTTTTGGTCTCAGTAACCTGCTGAACACAGGGTCCAAATTAAACCTCAAACCACCATTCCGATTCAATGATGGGTTCTGTTGTTTGACAAAAATGGCTTCCTTTACTCCTCTTTCAAACCATCTGTTTTCTTTGGCCAAAATCTTTACCTCGCTGTCCTGAAAAGAGTGATTGGTAGCTTTCAGGTGTAGATGTACTGCTGATTGAGGACCACTAGAATTGTCCCTGCGATGTTGATAAAGCCTTTTTTGGAGCATTTGCTTAGTTTCCCCAATGTAGTGCTCTTTGCATTCCTCATCTTTACAGTGGATGGAATAGACCACATTGCTTTGTTTCTGGTTTGGAGCCTTGTCTTTAGGATGCACTAATTTTTGTCTCAAGGTATAAGGTATTTACCAGCAAGCTACCAGCACTTATTAGTTCGCTGACGAAGCTCTTCGGATGAGGAGCGAAACGTCCGACACTTTCTTCACAGAAGTACAGATGACGTCTCAAGAAGCCTTTTCCTCGATGGACAACTCCTGTACGACTGAGAGCCTACACAGACCCTACTCCCAATACTTAATGCGGCCCGGCCTCGCCCAGACTCTTCCTCCACTGGCCCCCAGTGAAATTGAGTTAGAGACCCCAGAACCCAGCAAGATGCTTGATTAAAACGTGCATTGTTTCTCTCAGACAAAAATAAAAAATAAATGTTAGTTCCATTCCCAGTGTCACAGTGCCCTCTACTGGTCAAGCTAAGATAGTTTTGTCTCAAGGTATGTTGACGTGACTTGTGCATAACTTACAAATAACGTGTGTGAACGGGTGTCAACGATGGCATAACTTATTGCCCGCGGATGCGGGACGTATGAATCATACGTTGACATACGTCGAAAAGTTTTGTGCATGCACAAAATTTTTGGACGACTTAGACGTACTACGACGTATGCCGGCGTGCTTCAGCGTGCTGTTAACATATACAAAACTTGCCCATAACTTATTCAACGTACGCCAGCGAATTGGCCAAATTTTTCATACGTTGGCGTAAGCTGGCTAAATCGTCAAGGTGTGACACAGGGCCTTTAATGTTTGAAAATGCTTAATTTAGTACAAGTACAATTTGCTTAAATATGCATTTTGTAACTAGTACTCACACGTTAGCAGTTTCTTGATTATTTCTGGATATGTATTCAAACTCCAAACAGCAATCATTTATTCATTTTTTAAAAACCATGACAGAGTGAGGGTGCAATGTTTGAACCGCGATTTAGCGAAGGACGACTGTACACCTAAACTGTACCAACAAAAACATACCAAGCCACATTTAGGAGGGGTGATCTTGTCACAGGAGCACTCTAAAAATGACATTTGACATATTTTTTAGACTCAATAATTGCCGATAATGTGATTTGTATTGTGGATGCTGCATATCGCAATTGTTGCGTGTATTGCAGGTTGTATACCGCATGTTTGGTTGGGACAGCAGTCATCTGCACGGGGAACTGACACCGCCGACATCCCGACTGGACAGGTGAGCTGGGGACACCTGGAGGGCTCACACACTACACACATGTTGGGGATACACAGTACAGCATGTAAGCCTCTTTTTAAAGGACTAGTATACTTTACTGTGTATGAATGTGTGTGGGTGGAGTGTCTATGCTGACCACATCGGTAGGTGGGGCAGCAGCGGTCCGTGATGTTTCCATCTACCGTTAGCACCTCCCCGTCCCGACAGAGAGGTGGAGGATCCACACAGGAAGAACACACTACAGCAAAGACACGTTTTATCATCATCCCGCACGGCAACCAAAATATTGTTTTAATATTATAATAGAGAGAATTTCATACTTGATACTTACTGCAGATGTGATCCAGGCAACAGCTATCATCAGTTTTGGTGGCAATTAATGTCTGGTCACTTCTGCAGGTGGGAAGCTCAGACTCACAACGTGCGGGGTCACACTCTGTAACACAGCCATGCAATGCACATCATGTACACTTTCATTCATTTTAAACCGCTTTTAAAGCAGACGGGTCGCCAGTTAATCACTGGACGACTATTAATTTCTCATATCTATTCATTTATTTACATGGAATTAGAGAAGTATGGAATTACTGCTCGTACAGGCAAATTTAATGCTTTTCTTCAGTAGAGTAGATACCCGCTTTTCTCGGGGGTTACCTTACAGGGCCATGGGCCAATGCCGAAAATCTGTGTATAATTGGGACCTCCATAAAAATGAATATTTTTACACACAGCTTATTTTCACTGCCTTCCAAACCCTCCTGCTAGCTTTATGTTGATACTCCTCGGACTTCGGCCCAATTAAAGCGACTGTTGTATTATGTTAGATTCAGCTTCTGCTAAATATGCCTCACATGCTTAATAAAAGCATTTAAGGTATAAATTGTACAGGTACTCACCACTAATGAGTGATAATGTAAGATGATCCATGCACAGACGAAATTGGGGTCACGGTGTAGAAGTTATATACACTATTCCCTCATTTACCATGGTTAAATGGTTCCAGCCCCGACCGTGATAAGTGAATTTCTGCCAAGTAGGATTCCTTATTTATAAATGGATTATATTCGCAGCTAGAGCATAGAAAACATGTTCACAACCTTCTAAATACGGATTTTAACATTAGAGGCCTCTAGACATGACATGACACCCCTATAGTCACCTTTACATACTTTATTCATCTCCAAGAGAAATTCACTTTTCCAGCAGCTCTGCAAAAATATCATATGTACTTAATGACTTAATCACAAAATCAAACAACCAAGGCAAAACATGAGCAATACAAAAAATAAGACGAGAATAAGAATAAATACGTATCACATCAAATTTGTAGTGCAATAACACATAATACACTTTACACTTCTATTACCCAATATAGTAGACATAATCAGACGTAAATAAAACTTGTGTCCGTGTGTGTCGCAGTAAATGTGTTTCAGATGTGTGGAGGACAGGAAGTGTCAGCCCTTATTATCAGTTTGGATGAATCGGTCGGTTATTTCAGTCTTTTGTTGGCTGAAGGATTCATTTGTGCATCATTTGGAGTGGGGGTAGTATGGGGTAATGGTTGTAGATATATTAATGGAGTAGTAGAGGTGTTTCAACAGTGGTGATCCTTGGCCAAGTGGTTCCTCCTGGAACACGGTCTGTTAGGAGTCTTCTTGATGCTTTCAGACTCGGTGATGTATAGCACATACCTCTACCGCACTGCTCAGGTGCGCTCTCAGTACGAGGGCTAGCAACCCTTGTGCCAATAATCAACTTACTAGAAAACCTAAAGTCAGGAGAACGTGTGGCTGGATGACCCATTGTGTTCTAGGTAAATCACTAGGCTTTATGAGCTGGCTGGACTCGATCCTTCAATAGAGAACAGTGCAGTAAGACCTGGTTCTGGTAGGGTTCTGGTTGTTTTTCTTTTATAAATACATTAAGTGTAATGTTTTCCCCCATGTTTTTGACAGCCACGATACTCTTTCTGAGCAGCAGCCAACCATTTCATTTGTCTAATTTGGAACTCCCATAAGCAGGGACACCTTAATTAGCTATTGGCTTTTGCACAATATAAAAATAAAAAAAATTGTCAAATGTATGGGCTTCGACCCCCTTCATTACGTACTCTTTATCTTGGTAGATGGCTAACCTATTGAGCTACTTCAAGAACCTCGTGTTCTTGAATTCCTTCAGGGGTTGTCAGAATGGTATCCACATGTTCTTGAATTCCTTGAGGGGTTGTCAGAATGGTATTCACATGAAGTAATTCTTCCTCCATTTGGGAAATGTTTACTCTTGCCGTTTTTTGTACAGCTGCCTGAACAATGCAACCAGTCGGTCTGTCTTCAGTGTTGACGGCATTTTCACCTATCTTTGATGCATCATCATACTTGATGAAAGTGCTTGATTTGTTCATGAAAGCCTTCTTGGTTTCTTTGGCACTCTCGAGTGACAGGAACTTTCTGGCCTCCTCTATCCCTTCAGGCGACAAGCTTGACAAGACTTTCATCTGTTCACTGGAGAGAGTGCTGCTTCTCTCTTTTCTTCTCTCACTGCCCTTTACCTTTCTTGGGCACAGGAGGTAGTGATAATCCCTTTTGCACTTTTTATGGCCGCAGATGTATGCTTTATCGCAGTGCTCCTCTTCATCGTGGCATCCTATACACAATTCGCATGCCCCTAATCGTGCCACGGCAGACTTTTTGTCGTGCAGTCCGAGTCCCTTGAACTTCTTAAAGAAGATTTTATCATGATGCCGGTCATCTCCACACATGATGCATGTGCTTTCAGAGTCCCTCACTGAGGTTGACGCTTTGGTAAACGCTTGCTTTCTCTCAAAAGCATAGTCAGGTTCACTTGGGCAAAGATAGGTTTGTTCATGAATGCTTTCTTGATCGTTTAGAAATGTCCATCTGTGGTGGTCTCTGTTGCAACCACTGAAGACAGGTACTGGACGGACTGGGACTAGTGGTGCTTGCACTAACCTCTCTTTCTCAGCCTGTGGGGTGCGGAATTGGGATTTCCTATGGTCCAGGAAACTTTTAGTCTCTAGGATTTTGCGGACCCTTGCCTCGATTTCCTTTTTCTCATTCTGTGGTACCCACATTCGCCACGCTGACAAGGCTTGTGTTGTTTCAGTCACCCGCTTTTCCAGGTCGTCCAGGTGTGTTTTGTAGTCATCACGGTTTATGTCAGCAGGGGATAGTCGTCTGACTATGTCACATTCTATTTCAGCCCTTCTGAATACAGATATGAGGCTGTGCTCCATATGATTTGTCACTAGACTGGCTCGGACGAGCTCCTCGGCTTCCTCAAGCTTTACTTTTGTTTTCCTCAGGTCATCTTCCAAGTGCTCTGTCAGCAATGTGCTCTCTTTTCCCTCAGTCTCTCCATCAGCGGCTTCCATTTCGAGGAGGCCAGTTTTGTAGTCTTCACTTGTGTCACTTACTTTCCAATAGTGTCTGGAGAGTGCAGCGAGTTCCTCTTGAAGCTCTTTCTCCGTCATCTTGTCCGCCATCTCGTGAATGAAGTTACATTTCTTTGTGAAGGAAACTTTTGCAGCTGCTTGTGTCCTTTTAAGTGTCATGAGTTCTGTTACTTGACCTTCCATTTCGATAGGCCTCAGCTTGGTCAGCAGTTTGGGGAAGTTTAAGGAATTTATTTCCTGTCCAAAAACTGCTCTGTGGTTATCAACTGATTATCGACTGTCAAGTTCTTCTGGACTAAAGCCAGCCTGCACTTGAAAAGGCCGAGAAGATGGTCGAGGACGCTCTATCAACTCGACTCCAGTAAACTCCAGTAGTAGATTTAGTTTTATTTCTCACTTTAACTATTTATAGGCGCACAGGTTAGGTTGATAACCTTTGAATCAAAGAGGAATAGCATCAAATTACTACTCATTACTATACAGTTTGTAACTTAGGAACAATAAAAGTTGTTACATACCCGTGGTGTCTCCGGTCTTCTTGAATAGTCGTCATAATACTTTCTGTAGTCTATTAGGTTTACCAATTGTTTACTTTGCACATACACCTCATATCATATAATGTGTGTCATAGGTATGTCACATGGCCATGAAACGAGTCATCATAATTACCATCATAATTTGTATCAGGGGTTTGAAAAACACGCACTTTTATCATCATAATTGTCATAAGAATTGTCATACTCTTTGAATACACGTAAAGTCATGTTGCGCTCATTTTTAACAATATATACTCTTAAATTCTCTTATAGTATATTCTCTTGGGTGGAAAGAGTACTGTGTTACTCACCACACACATAATCTGGGCAGCAGGAGTCTTGTCTGTAGTATGACACCAGCCTCTCCCCAGATTCACACTCGGGAGGGACAAGGTCACACAGCGTCTGATTACACACTGCAATGTCATATCACATCATCTCATTACACGTTGTACTTGTCAAATGAGACTACAGGTGGTCCTCGGGTTACGAACGAGGTCCATGCGTAGACTGTGATGTAATTGGCGTGGTAATGTAAGTTTGAATTTATACCTAATTATAGCTAAATTAACACCCAAGTCACTCACACTGTAGACAGAACACATGGGGGACATCCAAAGTGCAGCCCGGGGGCCATTTGCAGCCTGCGGCTGTTTTTTTAGTGGCCTGTGGCCAATTCTGAAAATATAATTTGACAAGAAAACTAAAAAATAATAATAACAGCAAAAATGAAAAAATATGCAGTAATTTTAAAAATATTAAGAGAAAAAATCCAATCTCATGAGAAAAAGGCATAATTTTATGAGAAGAACATTGTAATATTATAGGGAAAAATAACATCATTTGGTAAAAGTTCAAATATTAAAGAAAATGTAAATGTTTTTAAAGTTGTTATATTATGAAAAATAAACAACACAACTAACAAATATGTACATTTTGGAAAATTAGGTTGCGGAAAAAGCTATGATATGACAATAAAGTAAAAATATGGAAATACAGTCATAATTACGAGAGGACAATTTACGTTTAAGAACAAAGTTGAAATAGTTGGAAAATAAAAAAAACAGAAATGAAAAAAAACAGCTGTAATTTTATGAGAATAAAGTCAAAATATTATGAGAAAAAAGTTGTATTCTAACAAGAAAAAAAGTCTCAAGTTTAAGCAAATAAACTCATAATATTATGAGGAACAATAATATGATTTTAATAACAGAGAGTTAAAATATTTCCTACAACTTTTAAAAGCCATAATATTATGACAAACAAAAAGATTAAAGTTGTAATTTTCACCTAAAGCAAAAATCTGAGGCATTTTTTTTCTTGAAATATTTATACGGGTAACGTCTTAGCTATCTACTGTACATGTGCTGCTTCACCAAGTATCGAAGTGGTCCTTGCACCCTTTCATTTGTTTGTTTGGACAACCCTGAAATACAGTAATAAAAAGATCAAATAAAAGAATTTAAAGCAACAATAATAAAAAAAAAAGAACAACTCCTGACTTTTATCCCTGTAGTTGTCTTGCAGACCTTCTTTTTACCTCTTAAAATATTGTCCTTGGTTAATCTGGACGGATAACCTCCTCTTCTCCCAGATCTCCTTGTAACAATGCAAGGGGTCCATGAACCTGTTGCATTCATTAACAATCAATCATCTTTATCCTTAATGATGGTCGTTGATGGTGGTTCATTTTCACTTCCATGGTTGATGGCTTTCCTTTTCTTTGGCGCACTGCCACTTGGGAGATATAATGAAGTCTGCCCAGCACGAGGCACACGCTTGTGCTGCATGTGGCGTGTATTCTTCCATGCTGTAACTAGTTCTCGAGCATCTCGTGTTCACCGACCAAAATTATGTCTTGAAGTAACAACATATAGGGGCGCTTTCGTAACCATGGAACGTTGTAAACCGTAGACCACCTGTATGAGCAATTTTGTCTGTCCACATAGTGCATAATGGCCTTACCGCAGACTTTACGGGGGCAGCAGCTCGTGTCTTCTGCCAGACTAACGACCACCTCCCCTGCCCGCCGGCACACAGGCGCCTCCACCGTGGAACAGTTGTAGTCCACAGGGTGGATTGTGTCCTTATCGCAGCGGTACATACAGCAAACGTCCTTTGAGGCCTTCCACACCTCACCGTGTGCACGTGGAACCCCAGAACTGTCAGTGCAGGCTACACACACACCACAATTAAGAAAGTCCTCGCATGACAGTTGTACAGACAGATATGAGCCCTTACCACACTTGCTGGGAGGTATGCAGAGGGCAGAGTACGGTCGATGGAGTAGCGTTCCTTGGGGGCACACACAACCCTCGGTCAGCCCTGAGCAATGGTCTGGGTCTGAGTCAAAGTCCGGGTGGGGGCAGGACTGAGAAGTGCAGGCTGGCAGACAGGCCTTATAACGCAGAGTGTCAGGGCACATGAAGGCTGCAAGAAGCAAGCAAAAATTCATACAGAACAAACTACACACAGTGGAAAATCTATTGATGTCATCATGTTGCCCATTGTGGACATGGCCTTAGCACCAGACAAGTGGTGAATGCTTTACAGGGGTTTAAAGCTTACGACAGTAATCGGGTCTCCTCCACTCAATGCAGATGTTGAACTTGTGGCAAGAGGCTACATAGGCAGCCAGCGCCACACACTGGTTGTTTACATACTCTACATCTTGGACCCAAACCTCGCAGAATGTGCTTGGAGAGACCTACAAGAATTTCAAAAGTTGATAATTACAGTATGTGGAAAATCATATTCTTTGGGGGGAAAAAAAGCTTAAGAAAGAAAAGCCCTGCAGTGCCGGAGGTGAGTTGAGAGATGAAAGAGATGAACGTACAAAGGTGTGGCACTGGAAGAAGGCAGGGTTCTGCAGCATGACCAAGCACCGAGAGCAGTCACTGGTGGAGCAGTTGAACTCGCGACGCCGACTGTGACTGACGTAGCTGGTGGTGTTGGGAAGCTGCCAGCTGTCAATGAAGAGAGATGGGTCCTCACCCCGTTTAAGAGTGGTGCCATTGGCCAAAATTAAGTCATTGCTTGGGTCTCCATCACAGAAACCTGTGGGAGCAAATCCAAAGAAAAATGATGTGATATCTATACCAGAGACGTACTGTACACCACTTCATGGTTTGAATTTCGAGGTTTGACTCTTTCAAGATTTTTAAAAAATATATTCATGAATAAATCATGCTGTTCGTGGTTGAATACGGCCTATTGTTAGTCAACACATATACATATTAAAGAAAATTCCACGTTGTTTTATAGACACATTCAAAGATCTTGGCATAGTATTCTACGCTGGTCACTAGGTGTCAGTAATGCTACCGTAATGTTCAGTGAGAGCCAGACTTGATCGCCGGAACAACAGGCTTTTATTGCAGGTGTGAATAGGCACAATAATCCCTCCTAAGAATCCATAATAAAAACGGGGGCTACTGTTGCGGCCATCACCCTCCGCAAGCTGAAACTCAACTCTGAACCCCCAATGTCACTTCCTCGCTCTGCTCCCTTAACGAACACATTTATAGCAACACACACAAGTACGACTCTTACAGTATTTATGTCTTATGTTCTCTTATTATACCTACTATGAATGTAAAATGTGTGTAGAGGTGACAATAGGGGTGATAGTTTATGTCTAGAGAACTCTAATAATGTTAAAAAACATATTTAGTAGGTCATAAATGGGTTTTCTATGCTGTAACTACAAAAATATTCCAGCAATAAATGAGGGATTACTCTATAGGAACAGCAGAACTATTAAAAGCTCTTCCGTTAGATGGCAGAAAGTATATAATTAATGATGATGATTCTTTAGTTAAATGATGCTTTAACTAAGAATTTTGTTGATACTGGCAGAGTATCAAACTCTTTCAGGTCTCATGCCATCAGAAGCAAGGTAGGACAGTGGCACCAGTATATCCAGTGGTACATTGACTTACGAGTGTCCCAACGAGCAAGTCTTTCGAGATACGCGCTGTCTCTCGACTGATTTTTTTCCGTTAAGTTGCGGCTAAAACTCTGGTTACGAGCCAGCTTCAGATACCTCTCCTCCGCTAGTTGGCATCTGTCCAGCATCTGGTGTCTTGTGTTGTGCTGTGCTAGCAGTTATTTTGCTAAATTGAAGAAAGTGAGTGCAAAGCAAAGGACACTGCTGAGAAGAAGAAGCGAATGATGTGAGGAGCGTAGCACTTCTACGATCTGCACCATACAGACGCAGAGGGAACTGATAAAAACCAAGGTCGTTAGATGAATTTCTAAACAGCGGACATCTATTCATGAAAATATGAAGAAGTTGCTGATGGTGTGGTTGACGGAGAAGCAGCTGTGACAGAGGCTACAATCTGCGAGAAGGCGCAAGCTATGTACCGTCAGCATCCTCAAGTTATCTGATGTCCAAAGCAAATGCTGTACATTGTACTGTTCTTAATCAAAGCGTTTTATTGCAGTACATTCGATTGTACACTCGTCCCTCGCTGCATTGCGGTTCTAACATTGCGCCTTCACTCTATTGTGGTTTTTCAAAAACTAATAAATGGTTGCTGTTTCGTGGTTTAATATGGCCTATTGTTAGTAAAAGAAAATGCATTTTTAAGCAAATTGTACATATTCTTGTCTTAAATTATGCATTTTAAAGCATAAAAATGTCTCAGTGAACGAAAATATAAATATAAGGGATTCAGACAACGTGATATGTTGTGTAATAATAGAAGCGCTCTGTGATTAAGGGTGCGGACAAGTCCGAACAGCTTTCTGGGTTGATCTGACAAGTCTTTAAGTAAAGTTGATCAAATGTAGAATTACTACAGCATCTGTTTGAACATCAACAAGTAGCAACGAGCTGTTTAACTGTGGAAAAAACAGCCCCACATCACTCGCTGACGCTGATGCTGTGAACAACGAGGTAGGTTGGATTGCAAGGTGTGCATAAATCACTTAATGTGCGCTTCCAATAATGCCTTGCACACTGCCACTTCCATTACTGTACTATGGTTCATAGTAGCTGCCCTGTTCTCACGATACAGCTTTTCTCCAAACGAGAATTCTTGTTGCGTTTTCGTCTCACAGGATCTCGTGTGATGAAATCTCGCGACACCCCTAGAACAGACAAAAGGTGCTGGAAACAATGCAAAGAGTGAACTCTCTTCCTGCCTGTTTGGAGGTGAGAGACGAGGAAAACAGACACGCATGCACATGGCAATATATTGAGGCCATCATAATTATCCAGTTAATTTTCATTTATTCTGTGATTAATTAATTTGTTTATTATCGTCCCAGGCCTAGTGCCCACAAGATATATGTTTTTTATCTTGTCACGTTTTAATCTCGGGAGATATTATGACACGAGATCTTGTGACACCCCTACATGTCTAAAATGTCTTATTTTCTTCTTATTATGTCTTCTATATTGGGTAATACGAATGTAAATGTGACTATAGGGGTGTTATTTCATGTCTAAAGTGGTCTAATAATGTTAAAAATACTTATTTAGACAGTCGTAAGGAGGTTTTCTATGTTCTAAACTATGAAAATATTAAATTTGTAAATAAGAAATCTTACTTCACGGAAATTCAGTTATCACGGTTGGGTATGGAAACAATTAAGCACTATAAACGAGGGATTACTGTATTGTTTTTTTTATGCAATATTTGTTATTTGTAAGTAAATTATTCTTATCTTAAAACATGTAGCAAAAATTTGTAGTGTTTTTGGGGAGCCCAGAATAGATTAATGGCATTTCAATTCATTTTAGTAGGGAAAACTGCAAGTAATTTGAGTTACGAGCTCCTTCAGTGAATGTCTTAAACGTGTAAGTCAAGCCACTACTGTATCTCATATTGTTTTTGCGGAATTTAATTAAAACATTTGTTTTTGATGCTAACTGAAGGAACATGTTGAATTAACTGCAAATTGTTAAATAATTTAAAACAGTTCTTACCACACAGGCCCATGGTGGGTGGCTTGTTGCTAGGGCTGTCGGTGTCAATCACCATCATTCCAGTGCTGTGATACCATTGCAGCTTAAGACCAGCTGGGCTTCGAACCAGGTACATGTTGCCCGTGTCGTAGATCTCAAAGCCGAACTTTTTAAATCGAGGCCTGGCGTACCGTGAGTTGACATAGAGCTGGTGAAAAACACGCATTTGCTCATGTCAACAAATTATTGTACACTGTCGCTTTAACGTGAGAGTCGCAAACAAAAGAAATGCCTTGTCCTACCCTTCTCTGGAGCCTGTTGATGACGATGTGGTTGGAATTGTGGGTGATGTTGAGTGCAACCAGACAAAGGTTGGTAAAATTCCCCAGGAGCTGTTAAAGGAAATTCACATATGGAAAAAAGTGATACTATGTATAATATCGCTTTAAGTATGACAATGACTCACTGGTGACTCGGCAGAACACCCCTGAACCAGAGCACTGACAGTCTCATTGGGCTGCTGGGTCACTATGAATGACGCCGCTTTATAGATGCCAACACTGTTCCCATCAAATGTGATCACATTCAAGTCTGGAAACACAGAGCAGCGACCTGGAATAGAAGAAAAATACAATTGAAATAATGAAGGTGACATGATACCCTCACAGAAATCTAGGATTGAGTCTCCAAATTAATTTACCATGATCTTACTTGACACAGGATTTTGGTTTGAATGAATTACTGTATGTCTGTGTTTGTCTTACATGGACAGTCCCACTGAGGACAACATTTGTCTCCATTGACGAGTAAAGCAAAGCCAAGCAGGCCACAGTTTGGTGGCTCAGAGGAGAAGGGACAGCTTTGGGATTTGTTGAACAAGACGAGCTGGTTGTTGACACAGATGTACCTGGTGCACTCATCAACAATCTCTGCATATGGAGGCTGAAAAACAAAATAGTAATCTTAAAACCGTACAATCAGTGAATTAAATATTTTTAATCAAAGGAAACAATTTTGATAAATAGATCATGTTTCTTAACCCACTGTGCACATTCTTGTTGTGTCCACTTGCACAAGAGGTGTCATTACACCCGGACTAGTGCGGTTTCTCTTATCCAGCGCAGTCGTTAAGACCGTTGTGGTTGCAGGGATGGGAGTTATAGCAGGAACGGAAGTCACGGGTTGGGAAGTACTTGCTGGCTCTGTGGTTGTTAGGACAGATACTGGTGTGGTTGACTTTCTGGGTGCTAGTGAAGACAAAGTCACAGTTGTAAGAGTGGAATCAGGCATTTGTGGTGAGGCCACTGAAGTGGTCAAGCTGAGCACTGTGGTTGTGCCAGCAGGTGTTGTTGTGGTCACTGGAGTCAATGGCTCGGCTGATGTGGAGATGGTTACAGATGGAACTTCTGGGACTCGAATTGTTAGGCTTGGATGAGGCATGGAAGCTGGTGAGATGAGCGTGGTAGATTTGGTGGTGACTAGCGGGGGTCTTGTTTCCACGGTAACCCTAGTAGTGACTGGCTTCTCAGTTGATCTGATTTTGGGTGTAACTCTTGTGACTGCAACACTCTGTGTTGTCCTGATGGAGGCTGCCTGTGTGATTGTTCTGGGTGTTGCAGCAGATGTAGATCTTACAGTTGACACAAGCCGTGTGGTGATTTTGTCAGGGGAAGTTGTTCTTGGTGTCGCAGGCGAAGTAGTTGTACCAGGTGGTGATAAAGAGGAGATTGGTCTGGTTGTGGCTCTTGTTGTCGATTCCATTCTGCTTGTAAACAGATGCATTTCTGTGACTGGTTTTACTGTGACAGGTCTGAGTGTGGTTGCAATAGCAGCGGGTGGGACTCTGGCAGGAACAGTGGTAAAAGAAGTATCAGGAACACCAGGTCCAGGGGAACGCTCTGGTGTAACTTGCGTCTTGGTATGAAATTCTATCGTAGGGATGCTGAGAGATGTAGTTTTAGCAGTTGTGGTTGTGACAGTAGCTTGTATAGCAGAGGTGATGACCGGCCTTGATACCGGAAGACGAGGTACTTCAGTTGTTTTAGTTACACTGACCACATGTGGAACAGATTGAGAGGCGAGTGCTGGTGTAGACTTTGCTGTGGGGCTGTACAACTGAGTTGAAGACGTGTCCCAATGGGGCGGATGCCATGGTTGTGAGCTCTGTGTGGTAGAGATTGGTGATAGTGGAGCAACAGTGGTTTTCATGGGGGACACTAATGGTGCAGTTGCAGTTCTGGTAGCCACAGTTGTGGCTGCAGCTACCTCTGGAGGTCTTGAAGTTGCAGTGGACATAGAAATTGTGTCTGTAAGCTTAAGGGGTGGCTGAGAAGCTACTGTTGTGATGGCAGCAGGTATTTTGGATACAGTAGATTCAAGTATGGTTGTTGGTTTTTTTGCTTCCTGCGTGTCTGAAGCACCTGAGGTAGGACTTGGCACAGTTGTGGTCAGAGAGACGAGGGCTGGAGTTAATTGTGGTATCTCAGGAGCAGCTGGGGTAGTGAAAAGTATCTTCTCTGTAGTAAGCACAGAAATGAGAGGCGCTGTGGTCTCTGGACCAATAAACTGTGTTGTGATGGTTTTACCAGGTTCAACTGGAGTGACTGAGTCTGTGGTCTTTGCTGAAGAGACTGTTGACATTGGCACTGTTGTTTTGACAGGTACAGTCAAAAGTGAGGAAGTGGTTGAAGACCTTGTGCTTAGTAAAGCAGGAGTGATGGGTGCAGTTGTGGAAGTTGAAGTTGAAGCAATTCCCTCAACTGTTAAAGGCTTTGTGCTACTGGCTTCCATTTGTGCAGTGGTAGTAGATTTGGGCACAATGGTCCGTTCTGTCACTGGTGAAGTCTCTGAAATTAAAGCTGGAGGTGTTTGAGAAGTGGTTCCAAATGGGAAAACCACTACTGAATGTGTACGCTCTGTGGATTCCTCAGTGGCAAGCAGTGAAGTGGTGGTTGGCCCCTCAGTAAAGCTTGTGCTTGGTGCTGTACTAGGAGATGCTTGCATGGGCATGGTTTTGGTGGTGAAGAGTGGTCGGAGGGAGTCAGTGGACTGGGTGGAGGAGGTTAGCCATAAAAGAGAAGTGATTGCCAAGGGAGCAATGCTTGAGCTGAAGGTGCTGGATCTAAAAGGGCTAATAGTAGCACTCTCAGCAGTGGAATCGGCTTCAACTTTTAGGGTTGAAAGAGGTTCAACCACTTCTGGCCTTACAGCAGGGGGGACTGCTGTACTGGACGGTTCAGGAACTGGAGTTGGTGAGGGGATGCGAAATTGGGTTGACTCATCGGGAGTGGTGGTGGTTTTGGTGGTAAGACCTGTCATCAAGGAGACCGAGGGGACAGTGGCAGTCTTGAATGGAACAGAGGAGTCAACTTTAGTGGTTGTTGAGGAGAGAGTTGCAGAGGTTGGCTGGGTACTAGTTGGGAATATGGGCTTTATGACTGGGGCTTTAATACCTAAAGAGAATAAAAAAAACATGTTAAAAGAGATTGATATTCTAATATCCATCCATCCCTTTTACTCCGCTCATCCGGGTGCGGGTTGTGGGGGCAGCAGTCTCAGTAGGGAAGCCCAGACTTCTCGGTCTCCAGCCGCCTGTTCTAGTTCCACCGAGGCGTTCCCAGGCCAGATGAGAGATATTATCCCTCTAGCATCTAGATCTACCCTGTGGCATGCTCCCATCTGGGAATGCTGAGAGGTATCTGGACTAAATGCCCAGGCCACCTCAACTGGCTCCTCTCGAAGGAGGAGCAGCTCTACTCTGAGCTCTTCCGAGATGACCGAGCTCGTCACCTTACCTCTTAGGATGAGACCAGCCACCCTGCTGAGGAAACTAATTTTGGCCGCTTGCATCTGCAATCCTACTCTTTTGGTCACTACCTAATGACCATCAAGAGTATAGGAACGTACAACGTTTATCGTAAAATCAAGAGCTTTGCCTTCTGGCTCAGCTCTCTCTTCACCACGACAGATACTTTAACGCCTTTATCTGGGGCACCTTTCTCTCCAGCGTTCTGGAAGAGACTTTCCCAGGGAGGGCAAGGAGTGTGATCCCCTAGTAGTTGGAACACACCCTACTGTCACCCTTCTTAATAAGGGGGACCACCACCCTGGTTGGGTCTCAGTCCACAGGTACTTGTACTATTCTCAACTTCCACGCAATGTTGCAAAGTTGTGTCAACCACGACATTCCCACAACATCTATATTCTAACATAGGGATCGGGAACCTTTTTGGCTAAGAGAGCCATGAAAGCCACATATATTAAAATGTATTTCTGTGAGAGCCATAGAATATTTTTTAACACCGAATACAACTAAATGTGTGTGTTTTTAAGCAACATCAACAATTTTAGAATATAGTAAGTCTCAAAATGTATTATTTTTAATAACGTTGTTATACTGAAGCTATCCAGTAGTATTATAATAATAATAAAGTACTTCTTACCATTCATGCAACATCTGCATGGTTTTGCACGGTACTCATCATCCTTTCGCCATCTTCTTTGTCAAAAGGGTTTGCTCTGCAGAATTAGCTAGCTAACTATTTGATTAAAGGTGGGAAGTCTACTTCTTTAAATGATAGATAGATACTTTATTTATCTCCTCAGGTAGTTTATTGCATTATCCAATAATAATCGACTTTTGGTGTCTAACCCGGAAAATATAGGAAGGACAGCTGGCATTGCCTCTGGCCACCCGCATTGTGCTAGAAAATGGATGGATGGATTAAAATGCATGAGAATATTTTGTACTTTGAACGTTATTTTAACACTGTCTATTTGACCACTGTTTCTCATTCAGTAATATATCCATGTGAAGACATAGTGCCAAAGTATATTATCATTGTTGGTTAACGCAAGCATAAATAAGGGTATCTTAATTTAGATTTTAACTAAATTTAACATTTCTGGTCTTTCCAATCTGCATCCATTATACACACCAGTGAAATGAGTCAGGCTGATACTCACAGTCTTTGACATAGACACATCGGCGAGTCACTTCATCAAGGACCATGTGTGGCGGGCAGAAAGGAAAGCAGCCCTCCAGTCTGCACATGTAAAACGGCACTGATGAATCTCACAGAGCACTCACAGTTGTCTATTCATCATATCATTTAGTGCTCAGGGTTAAAGAGGGGAAGGTCTACGCTGTGATGTGTAAAGTCCTGTCTTATTTTTGATCATTTATTTCATGGATAAAAGTAAATTTTCTGCAATTTTACATATGAGCTCGAGTGTCATTTAATTGGTAATCAAGCTGTATTCAATAAATATACAGTTGGACTCAACATTTTCAATGGATGGCCAAACCCTCAGCTATCCTGAAGCGGACGTTCTCCTCCGATTTCAGATCAACATTTACAGAAAATGTTGTAATTATTAGAATACATTCAGCTCCAGAACCCTCCCCTTCTCTCTTCAATTGCCATTGGTCACTCATGACACAATCCACATTTAAGCCCTAAATATGCCTCACACACTTATTAAATGCATTTAAAGTATAAAATGTACTCACCACTAATGAATGTCATGAATGAAAATCGGGGTCCCGTTGTAGTCAGTCACAGCATACAACTATGGTGCGTTCAAGTACACTAGGTCCCCAACTTACGAACACCCGACTAGCGAACACTCGCGGATACGAACACAAGCCGACTGGTCTATATTTTATTTTATTTTGCCTTGTAGTCAGTCGCTATATACTAAGTATTTATACTGCTACTGTACATGCTTGACCAGTAGAGGGCACTGTGACACTGCTAATGGGACCAACAGAGGCAGCGTTAGAGTTAATGGGACCAACAGAGGAAGAGTTAGACGCTGGGGAAAGCTAAATTATACAACTCGGACAGAGCGTGTGATTAAAGTTTATGAAGGGTTAATAGGCCTGCTTAATTCTACACCACCCACAGAACACTACCTCTTTTAGAAGAGTCTAACGACAACGACGATTTGTCCTTTTTTCAATAACTCCTCCTCCAACTCCACCACAACGACGTATGCTCGACCACTCCTCTTCAAAGGTAAATAACATTTATCATTACATATTATTATATCACTTTTATTATTGTTTTTTTCATTAAATATCCTCGTTTAATATTACTACTGCATCCAAACTCATATTTACATACATACACATATACTGTATATGTATACACGTACATGTAGTACCTATATCATTGGTAATATTACCTTTTCCCCTACTTAAGAACAATTCGACATAAGAACGGTCATCTGGAAACAATTGTGTTCCTAAGTTGGGGACCGAGTGTACTGCCATACAAAGTACGAAATCACCAAGTTTGATGAACAAATATTATCAGTGAAGCATGAAGACATAAACATGTTAAAATTGTGGGCTTCCTAAAAGTGGCACATGTATGTTGTACATTTTACCTGTATTATCACAGATTTATAAATTATTACCGACTTATGGTGAAGGAGATGCGGTTCTGTGGAAAAAATGTGCGACTGCAAGTGTATAAACTTTGCAAATAAATACAATTTACAATGAGGGTTGAATAATTTTAAGTGCAACTGCAATTCATGGACTATCTCGAGAAAGCACGTTTTGTATCTGTATACTGTATACTGTATCTATACAGTATATACTGTATATATATATATATAAAATAGAGCAGAAGTGTCTCTCACTATGAGTTCAAGAAAAGGTGAAAGGTCTCACTGTGGGATGGAGACACATGCTTCTGCTGATGGGTCGCTGCAGGTTTTGAAACAGGGGCTTGTGCAGGAGTCATATCTCCACTGGCACCGAGGACCTGGTGGGGCATCTGGGCCAGAGCCTCATGGGGAAAAAAAAACTGGTTCAGTTATGAATACCACTTCACAAGAGCATATTATTAAACTGTCCTAGACTTGACTTGTGTTTTAATAAAACAGCAATAATTACATAAAACAGTGAGCATAATTCCAAACCACATAAACACATAAACCAGGGGTGTCCAAAGTTTTTCCACCAAGGGCCACATAGTGAAAAATGAAAGGGTGCAAGCAACACATGCAGATTTGCTAAGAAGTTATTTATATTTCAAGAAAAAATTGCATCTCAGTTTTGTGAAAAAGCCATTATTAGTAACAACTTTTTTCTCATTAGAATACTTTTTTTCTCTATATTTTTACTTTAGTCTCATAAAATTACAGATGTTTTTTCATTTATGCCGTTTTTTTTTCAACTTTCTTCATGTAAATTTTCTTTTCATAACATTTTAACATTAGAACTTTTTCCACGACCTAATTTTCCAAAAACCACAACTTTATATGTTGTTTTGTGTGTTTTTCAGAATATTACAAATTTTTAAAAATTCTTTAATGATTCAACTATATGCTGCTAAAACCTTTGGAAATTTTTCCTCAGAATATTACGATGTTATTCTTGAAGAATTATGACTTTTACTTATTATATTACTTTTTTTCTCTGAATATTGTGACTTTATTCTTGCATAATTACTGCTGATTTTGATGAAATGGCAAAATTGAAGTGTCAACATGTAAAAGATATGGTGTAAAGGAATAATCTGTGATAGACATGGAGAAGGGGTGGGATTAAGTACACAGTTTTTTCCATCTCCTTTTAATAGTAGAATTGTGTCCTTGTTAAGCAGGTCTGAAACAAATAAATACCATACCATGCTGGAAACAAATGCTGCTCTGTTTTTAACTGCAATATGAGGACCGCCAGAAGTGATGACCTTTGACCCCAAATGAGGATCACTGACACCAGCTGAAGCTGCAGTAAAACACTCACAGACAGCTGAGTGAAGCCCCAACAGGCATGGAAATAATCCTTCAAGCGTTTTACTGACAAAAATAAATGCAAATACGGATAGAGAAGCCTGCTGAGGTGAGAAAAGTAAGCAACAATATTGAATGAATGTCACTCTTGTTGCTTCGTTGCTTGCAATATACCTGTGTAGTTAAAGTGGGGTGGTGGTTGGCTTTTTGGCCACACCTAGTGGCCGCAATAATTCATTGAGTTGAGCCTGTGACACAGTTAGGCACACACTGAATAATACAGAGCACACCGGATGCTTTTTGTTACGGAATACTTTCTAATACACTTCTGCCTTGGAGGCTATGTCTGTAAGTAATGTGCAACTATCATGATACGATACCTGTGTGGACTGAGAAATGCGCTATTTTAGACAGTAGTGTTGTTTGATTAGGACACTAATTTTGTCTAGCTTGGTGAACGTAGCTGCTGTGTCAGCCAGGCGTCATGTCTCGTATTAAAAGTGTCTTCTTCGAGAACATTCTGACATTTACTGAACGGGTAAATTTATTGCAGCCATATACTTTTTAAAAAATGGACTTAATTCAGCTTCTGTAGCCTTTGTTTGTGTCTCCCTTTTGGCGTAAACCAGGGTCTAGCTTCATCTTCTTCTCCTGTGAATTTAATGTCGTTAGAAGCGGCACCAGGAAACTCCTAAAAAAAGCTTGCTCTGATAATAGCGCCAATATAAATGCTGGTAAATGCCACTTATACCCCACTGCGACTTCTATGTGTTTTTTCCTCGTCTGGAGCCACTTATAGTCCGTAAAATACGGTAAAGTTTCTGCTTGTCACTAAATGTCGCTGTCAGGTAGATGGGCAAAGATACCTTATTTGCAGTAAATAAATCATCAATTTATGATCAGTTACGTGAGACTGGATAATTGCACACTAATGTGCCACAGCACAGTGGTTGAGAATGACTGCTTTAGGGAGTCAGTGATTAATACCTGTAAGTCTGAAGAGAGTGGCCCTGCGGAAGCTGTCGCTGTGACGATATTTTAACAGGTGTAGGCGAGGGATGGTAGCATGCAAGAAGAATCCTGGCTTTGCTTGGGACTCCAGGGAGTCATAGCCCGAGATCCAGGTGTCCCTGTGGAGCACGAAGGTGGCTCGATCCCAGAATTCCTTGCTCTCCTCCCACTTGGCCAGCTTCACCTGGCCACTGCGGCTCACATACAGGAAGTGATTAGGTCTGCTGGCTGCCTCAAAGGAGATCCGTGACATGTCTGTTCAAAATAAATACAGTACATACGGTAGTGTTAAAAATGAAAACGCATACATTTTGTTTTATTATACATTATTTCTTATTTTTACAGAATATTGTGACATGCAAGTTGAAGAGAATAGTCATTGAAATACTTCAATCATATAAATAAATATATATGTTCGGTCCGGTTACAACCGTTTAAGTCGGCACCAGTGCCAGTGTGGAACTTTGAGTTTCGGTACCCATCCCTAGTAGAAGGTCGGTAACTTCAGCCAACAGGAAACCATAGATTATAGAGATCACAGATTACGCATCTCGTATACTCCAATTTGTACACGTGATGGCAGTTATGTACAGTTCAATACGTCTATCAAACCAAACAAAAGTTACTCGCTTGTGTGCAATTTGTTGGAGCATATTTCCCTAGTTAATTGGATGTAATTAACCAGTTTATGAGGCATTGAAATTAGAGCTGCAACAATTGATTATTAATCGATTACCCAATTAATCGACATCTACTTTGGTATTCAATTAATCATTTTTTAAGGTAAAAATGTAAGTATCCTCTGATTTTAGCCTCTCACATGTGAATATTTTTTCCTTAGTCATCCATAAAAGCAGATCAATAGCTATGTGTTTTAGGCAGAACAAAGTATTCACACACATCAACTTGGACTTTGGAAAACAGTGATGGGCATTTGTGCCTTGCTTTCTGATATGTTGCGGACCAAACCCTAGACAATGGAAACATGCAGTCGTCCTATATAAAAAAAAAAGAAAAGGACCACGAAGCATCACTAATTGTTTGTTAGGTTCAAAATTACCAAAAAGAAAAAAAAGAAACCTGTCCGTTTATTGTTGCGCTTAAAAACGCTATTCAGTGCGACAAAGTTTGAAAAAACTTAAAATCTTTCACCGTGCTGTTAATACCCTTCAGAGAGCAGCACAAACTGGCTAGATGGCAGAAAGAGGAGCGGGAGGCCCCGATGCACCATTGTACAAGGAGACTAATGTCTGAGAATGTGTAGTTTAAGACAAAGACTCACAGACTGTCAACTGGCAGCTGCACTGAATAGTACTCGCCAAGGACCAGTGTTAGCATCAACACTGAAGAGGACTAAATGGCAGAATTGCCAAGAAAAAAGCCATATCTAAAACTGGCCAACAAAAGGAAGACGCTGAGAAAAAACACTGGAAGACTGGAAAAAGATTTTGTGGACAGATGGTCCAAGTTTGAGGTTGTTTGTCTGCCATGAAGTCCAGCATCCAGCATTGATTAGGCTGTCTGCTTACGTATCAGAAGCAGCAACAGTGATGTGGTACAAGTGAAAGCATCGAGATTGTGCTGAAGGGCTCTCAAGACATCACCAGCACTTCTGTTTGAATTACCGGGTCCCTGACATGATTCATCCACTTTGCTTAAATATCTTATGTTCTACATTGTTCGAGTTTTGAAAGCGAACGGTAAATTTGCAAATATTACATATTATTAATACTATAATATTATTATAGTTCATGGCACTACCCATGACGAACTAGCTCTCGCAGTTCAGCCTCATTCCGGAAGTGGCATCATCTGGGTGACACCTCTCAGCTAAAGCAGAGTAAAGAAACGGTACATTGTGGACTTGGTTCAGTATATTTTTCATCAAAATTGTAGTCATGTCTAAACGCGTTGCTGCTGGATGTTTACAGTAATACTGTAAGTTGGGTTTTTTTTTCCAAAAGAGGAAGGTTTAAGACCAAAACGGGTGAAGCCAGTTCAAAGAACGAGAGACAGATGAAAGCCCACCTCGAGTTCTGTTCTTTGCAGTGTTTATTTCACTGACGACTTATTTGAAGGAACACCTTTACAAGAATCATTTGGCTTGAAAGTACAGTATAAATGCATTTCAAAAAAGGATGCTATTCTGTCAGTACACAGGTAAAAAACAAGACAAGAACGACCACTCTGTTGCCACAGAACAGTAAGTCATGTCTTGTTTACATAACACTTAACCATTCTGTCTTTTGGAGGCGACCAATCTTCATTTCCATTTCTAAGTCCATGTGCTGCAAGTTCTCTATTTCATCTCCAAATGTTTTTCCCTTCTTTTATCCTTGAAAACTACTGACACATCGCTTAAGTCTTCACTATAATCACTGTAAACATCCTCTGTCTCATACACCACTATGTTTGTTTACCTAAGTGATAGTGCTATGATCACTCTAAACATCCTCTGTCTCATACACCGCTATGTTTGTTTACCTAAGTGATCGTGCTATAATCACTGTAAACATCCTCAGTCTCGTACACCGCTATGTTTGTTTACCTAAGTGGTAGTGCTATAATCACTGTAAACATCCTCGGTCTCGTACACCGCTATGTTTGTTTACCTAAGTGGTCGTGCTATAATCACTGTAAACATCCTCCGTCTCGTACACCGCTATGTTTGTTTACCTAAGTGGTCGTGCTATAATCACTGTAAACTGCTGACTGCTGCTGCTGATGGTGAAATGCAGACCTTTTTATTTGCCTCGTGAGTTTAGCGTTGTTTACATTCCACCACGAGCTAACACCGCTAACGCACTAGGCCTCCTGCATGACATCATTCATAAACACGAGACCAAACACCCAGACGCTGTATTCATTATATCTGGCGATTTCAACCACTGTAACCTCAGGACTGTTCTCCCCAAATATTACCAGCATGTGAGCGAGCAAATTGCAGTCCACAAAGGAGCAGGATATCAGGAGAAAAGACCACATCAGATCAAGCTTTTCTGAGGACTGGACACTGCAGGCTAAAAAGTGGGATTATCTCTGATGAGGACACGCTTGGTCGGAAAATAGCGATGTGGACAAGTGGAAACAGTAAAGCATGTGTTGGACAGGAGAAAGATGTTCAGGAAGCTCTCCAAATTGAGAGAACTTTTAAACCAGTCACACTTGCTGAACTAACCAGGACTCTGATGGAATTCCTCCACACCACATGAAGAACATGTGACTTGACCAATGAGGGTGGCAATAAGCCAGAGATGCATCTAGTCTGACAATCACAAGAAAAAGAAGAATTCATAGAAACAACTTACCATGTGGTCGGGCTCTGCTGAGACCTGGTGTCATCATGAAGTGGGAGAAGGTGCCAGTGACATCGCTGATGTTTCCTCGTTTAATTAACACTGAGCTGCCGGGCCTGGTGGCAACCAACACCATTGCACGATCCCTGAAGGGGATCAGCCTGAAGGGGCCTTTACCAAGAACTGCAGAAAGGAGGCTGTGTTATTGCATGTTGCTGAAAGGAAATCATAGATAAATCATTCTCAGGGCATTGAATCAATCGCACCTGGACTGTTCAGGTTGTCTTAGAAGATGTAAGACAACCTGAACAGACCCTCCCGTTGCGATCGATTCGATTCCTTGAGAACACAATGACCTGAAAATGAGAGCATTCACAGGCATAGACAAATATCTATGAAGAAAGCTAAAACTCTCTGACGCGTCACTGAAACCATCATCTTCAATGAATCTGGAATGATGGCAATCTGAGGTCACCAAAACAATGACATCTAATCATGGGGAGGGGAAAAAAACTACAGCTTCTGTGTTTGTCATAAAAGGTTTTAAGTTAGAGCAGGTAAACCTCTTCTAGTAGTCATAGGAATTACAGTGCAAACTTGACACTAAGCATAAACAAAGTGGAAAAGCTGCTTTACCTTTGTTGTAGAATTCACAGTCATATGCTGCAGAGAGAAGCGCAGATAAATATATTATTATTAGCAGAATACAAAGTGCCTCGTACTGAGGATGCATTTCAAAAAGGCTTTTTCATTAATAACAAAGTTAGTCATAATTGTCAAAATATGAACAAATGAAAGTGTTGCATTCAACTCACAGCACAGAGAGGGGGAGCGCCAGTCGACGGGAACACCCTGGTGGCAGCACCGTTGGGCGTACACTGCCACACTGGTGCAGAAACATTCACAGTCGCCGCCCCGACTGCAGCCACATGTGTCTGCCAGGCAGTTCATGTAGAACCAGGTAACATCCACCTGAGTACAAAGAAATCTATTTTTTTCTTCTGAAAGTATAAAAATAAGGATTTATCATTCTGATTTTTTCTGATTATTTATTAACAAATACAGATATTATTAGACAGGAAGTTGCCATAGCATGAGGTAATGCTATTACATCCTGAACTGATAGCAACTGGACTGTTCAGGTTGTCTTAGAACAGTGATTCTTAACCGGTGGGTCGTGACCTGTTTTCAGTGGATCGCAAGTCTTTGCCAGGGGGAAAAAAAATTGTAATGACCCAAAGTCAATGAATGCACCTCGCATTCCTGTATGTGCTATTCGCCTGCTATGCTTCCGTGGGGTTGGGGAGCATGCCATGTTTACTTGACTTCAAGCTTGAGCTGGAAATCGAGAGGAGACTTAACATGCCATCCGTCCGACACACAGCTGCAGATATCTGCTGGAGAAGAGCACGCCATAAAGAGAGAGCCAGCATCTCACCTAGGGCTGGGCGATATATCGATGTTATTAATATATCGATATTTCCTTTAAGCACGATATCAAAAACAAGCATATCGTTCACATTGATATAATGTAGACTGGATTTGCGCTGTAACTCTGACTCATCAAGGTCTCACTCATCACCCTGCACTGTGTGTGTGTGAGCGCGACACTGAGCTGGCTCCTGCCCCGCCCCCCTCCTCTGTCCTCCTTCATGCACGGAAAACAGAAGCCTCGCTGAGTCGTCAAAGTGAAGGAAGCGAAAACGTCTGCGGTGGAGGAACGGGTCAGAAAAGGAAATGCAGTATTTTCGAGTACGGTAGCTTCTGACATTTAAAAATTTCCTCTTCAACGGAACACTTTATTTCATCTTTTGCCCTTTTGTGCTTTTGGTATTAGCTGATTTCAGCATAGCTAAAGGTTTGTTATAAAGAAGATTGAAGATTAGATTTAACTTTTTCTATATTACAAAAAGAGGATGGACTATTTTATTTTAGCGGCAATTTTTTAATGAGATTTTTTACATTTTAATAAAACAACTTTGCACGCATATTTGGCTTTGACTTTGTCTAAACCCATTTTGTGGAAAAAATATCGGGATATATGTCGTATATTGATTTTCAGCCTAAATATATCGGGTTTTGAGTTTTTCTCCATATCGCAGAGCCCGAGGGGGTATACAGCGAAAGTGGCTCCACAAACCCAGGCTTTGCGCTCAAGATGCAACAAAACCTAACATCCGCAATCAGACTTAATTGGTCCCGCAACGGTGGTCATCAACTTACTTTGTCAAGTCCGCTTTGTGCTAATTGCGCGTTCACATGAAAGGGGGCGTTTGACGTCATATTATTCTACTTCCGCTGAAAGTTAAGCGATCCCAGCAGGTATATTTTACAAAAAATTTGTAAGTAATCATTATGAAGCTTTATGAGGAGTTCCCAAAAGATCATGGTTGCTAAAAGCAACATGGTCGCCGCCAATACAAGGAGGAAGGACCGCTGGAATGCGATTATTATAAAAACTATATCCTACTAATCTTTTCATTTACCAACGCTCAACATTGCACAACTTTGACATATTAACACTCATCCATTTAAAAAATAAATACATTGGAGCAACAACTTTCGTTTTTGAAGTTATAAGTTCATGTAATTTTAATGTGCTGTATCTCGTTGTGACCACTAGATGACAGTGTTTTGCCCGTGACGTGTTTTGTGGCGACTTTTTAAATTGTTGTCCGTTTTCTAATAAAACAAGTGTTTTACTGCAGTTGATTGATGCCTCAGAGTGTTCAGTTGGTGCTCAAAGAGTAGAGGGACAGCCCTATTCTAGCTCATGCTCACATACTAGATATCACAGCTCAAGTCTAATTCATGCTCACAGACTACATAGGACAAGTCTAGTTTGTGCTCAAAGACTAGATAGGAAAGGTCTAGTCTAGTTTGTCCTATCTAGTTCATGTTCAGAGAAAAAAGCTAGGAACGCGCTAGTCTGGTTTGTGCTCAAAGACTAGAACACTTTAGTTTATGTTCAAAGACTACTGTAGATAGTCTAGGACAATGGTAGTCTAGTTTGCACTCAAAGACTAGATAGGACCACTCTAGTCTAGTCTGTCCTATCTAGTTCATGTTCAAAGAAAAGCTAGGAAAGCTCTAGTCTGGTTTGTGCTCAAAGTCTAGATCGGACCGCTTTAGTATAATCTGTCCTATTTAGTTTATGCCCAAAGACTTGATAGGACAACGGTAGTCTAGTTTGTACTCAAAAACTAGATAGGACCGCTCTAGTCTAGTCTGCCCTATCTAGTTCATGCCCAAAGACTAGATAGGAAATAAAATAGTTGTTTTGTTAGTTTACTGCAAGTTTATAAACATAAATAGAATTTGCAATGAGGAATAGACAATTTTGAGTGAAACTAATTGAAACTAATTGATCTCAGCTGGACTTTTTTTTAACCATTCAGCTCCTTGTTAGGGAACAGCAAGTTGTGCAAAAAGTACAGAAACATTGGACAGTTGGAGGGTCAAATTAATTCCACCTGTAAAGGTTATAGTGCATTTTGTGTTAATCGTGAAATTTCACCCGAAAAGCGAATACCCCTACCTTGGTGTAAGTAGTGTGTAGAGTATATGTCAGATCACATGTACATATGCAGTAGTGTGACTGTAATTCAACTACTTACCACCGGATGGCAGGCCTGGAAGACCTCACTGAGCAGGATGGCACACTGCTGCTTGGCAAAGGGCTCTCTGAGCGGGCTGATGGTGCACGGCTGTCTCATATCTGGGCTATTCACACACTGAACGCACATCAGACAGATGAGGAGTCAGTGGATTATAGTTATTGAGAATCCAAATGTAGATGGTAAGCTAGTGATGATGACAATAGTAACTTGGAGAATCCAAACGGTACGTAATAAGAAAATGTTATACCTAAATTCTTCTGTTCAGTTGTATCACAACGACGATGCATCACTCACCTCTGTTGTTGTCCAGCTGTTTCCAAACTCTTGAGGAGTTGTGGAGTCAATGTTGTCAGGAGTGCGCATCTCGTTCACGGTCTTCAAGTCAAAGTTTCCACACAGTCCGCCCAACTTTCCCTGAACACACCGTTACCATCACTATATCAATGACACGTGGAGTAGGACTACAAGTCATTAGTCGAAAACCACTATCTGAAAGCGATAAGGTTAAAAAATAAATTTAAAAACAAGGAGCCAGTTTTTCTTTTTGTTTAGTACGTTTTTTCTTTAGGAAGTGAGCTGGAGTTGCCGTAACAATGACAGGGCCATCAAAATTATTTTAACGTGTTATTTTACAATGACATGAACAGAAAAAACATGAAGGGAAATATTTACATATTTAAACATAATTGGTAAATACTGCAAAAACATAGAACTGCAAAAAATAAAGAAATAAATAAAATGACATCACACAGACGGCAACATGGTAGAAGACCAAGTCATGATTTGAGTCTAATGAGCTATTTAGGTGATTCTATTCTAATATGGACACTACTGAATTCGTTAAAGGGGGCCCTATCCTGCTCATTTCAGGGGCTTTTAAAATGAATGGGATCCCAGTGGGGTACTACAGTAAGTTTGTTTCAGTAAAATACTCCATAAATCTCAAGCTTGCGTACAGGGTAAATCTGCATTCCGAAATGCCCAGATTCCGCAGTCTCCTCCCCCCACCCCGTCTACTCTGTTTCTAAATAGAGACACGCCCCCCTCAACTGATTACATGGTTATCAGCAAACAGTAAAGAAGAATTGGATATAATAAGAGAATAACTGTTCATTGTTCAGGAAACAGCTGTCTGTGAAGGAGCCGTGACCATTAGGTACTGTAGGTCTTTAGCTCCCCGGAAAACAAAAATTCCTTGCATTTCTGCCTTACAACAATGTAGATACACAATTCTTACATCCGAAAAACACTTTCTGGCAGCCATTTTCAAGAAAAAGCTATTTTAAAAGTCTTTTGAGGTGAAGTAAGCCGCCTACCTGCCAACGAGGTCCAACCTGGACGTGAATGGTGGTTTTACTGTCCCACAGGATGGTAACGTCCTCCTCTGGGAACTGAATTGCAGTGAATAAACCAGCAGGCCATATGAGCATCCTCTGATTCCTTGCAATGACACTGGATGGGTTCTGCAATACGTATAATAATAACTGTGTGCTTTTTACAATTCCAATACAATTGTACACAATGATGTCTTATAATAAGTCATTCACTCGAGTAACCAAATACTAAAAAGGGTGAAATAGAAAAATAGACTGCATCACTTACAGGCTGCCCAGTGTCGTCATCAAAAGCTACGAATGATCTCCCAATGTTAATCAACAGTGATTTCCTGCAAATGACGCCGTTGTCAAAACAGTCGATGTTCTCAGCCGTCACACTGAGAATCACATCAGCGCTGCTCTGCGGACGAGAAAAAAAAACCCACCAACAAATATTGCAAGTGTAAACATGGTGATGTAATTTTGTTAAGCATATTTGAAATAAACTAAAACATTTTATGCAATGAAATGTCCACCAATCACTTGCAGATGTATGGGCAGTCCTCATGTTAAGATATTTTGTGGTGATGACGCACTCCCATAAATAATTAACTAATTATGCACGTGCTGCGGTAGACTCCATAATGGCGCGTTGCTACACTGAGGAAGGACAGTCACTTTTGTTCTTTTTGGTGAACTTTTGTCCGGTCATGATGTCTCCCAAGCGTAAGGCAGACTCTTCTGCTGACAGTGCGCCAAAGAAACAGAAAGTGAAAGTGAAATTAGACATTGTAAAGTGCTCAGAGTGGAGAAACATATATCAACATTGGCTGTATGCGACCATCATCCTGGGCAAAGACGGTATCTTTGAACGTGTGAAGGTATCTGCTTCTATGAAAGGGACAGTGATAACTAAGCAGGGCAGTGATCTCATTACTGAGGCTCCTTACTCCCAAGTCAGTGACTTAATTTAGGTGTTAATTTAGTTCCGACTTACACTAAAACTCGACTTACATCACCATCACTGGAACGGAATCCGTATGTAGACCAAGGTCCTCTTGCAAGTACTTGTTCTGTGGATCATCATCATCTTCGTTCATTAGTGGTGAGTGATTATACATTTCATCATTTAAAATGTGTTTTATCAGTGTGCGAGGTATATTTATTTTCGAAAATGGAAGACGTCTACGTGAAGCAAACAGGAGGGTTGGGGGGGGGGTAGGAGCGACAGACATTTTTATGGGTCTATCAATTACTCGCGGAATTTCGCCACTCGGTGCAGGCTAGGAACGGAACCCCTGCAAAACTACACAGTGATCCCTCACCACTTCGCGCTTCAAATTTTGCAGCTTCACTCTATCATGGTTTTTCAAAAATACAGTATATGACTTAATAAATCATGCTGTTCATGGCTCAATACAACTTATTATTAGTCAAAAAATGTGCATATTTAAGCACTTGTATTTAAGCACATTTTTGTATTTCGGTAAGACACACAAGCATCATACTTGATTGCCAGAACAACAGGCTTTCATTGCAGGTTTGAATGATCTCACAACAGGCACAATGATCCAATAAAAACACGAGCGACTGTTGCAGCCGTAACCCACACTAAGCTAAAACACAACTCTGAAACACTGACGTCACTTCCTGTTCGCCCACTCAGCTCCCCTATCACCGGAACGAATTTACATTAACACACGCGAGCATGAGACTTATTTATGTCTTAAATGGCTTATTTTCCATTATGATGTCTATTATATTGGGTAAAATGAGTGTAAAGGTGACTATAGGGGTGTTATTTCATGTCTAGAGGGCTCTAATAATGTTAAAAACTGTATTTAGAAGGTCGTAAACATGTTTTCTATGCTCTAACGAAACAAAAATATTCCATTTATAAATCAGAAATCCTACTTGGGGGGAAAGTCACTTATATGGAACCAATTAACCGCGATAAACAACGGATTATTATTATTATTATGAAAAATGAACAAAAGCAAAGGCCACTTTGATATTTTGTAAAGCAACACATGTAGATATGCTAAGGAGTTTTATATATTTCAAAATAAAAGTGCATTTCAGCTTTGTGATATAGGTGAAAAAGCCTATTATTGGTATCCACTTTGCTCTTGGCTCCTTTTTGCCCATTTTTGTGTTTTTTTGTTGTTGTTTTTTTTAATCTTCCAAATATTTTAACTTTCTTTTTAACTAATCCTCGTAAATTTCTTTTTGGAATATTATTATGTCATTCCCATAATATTTTTATTTTACTCCAAAAATATGATACCCTTTTCCCCAACCTAATTTTACAAAAAATGTGTTTATTAAAATTGTTTATTAATTTATTTGTAATACAGCTTTATTTTTAACATTCCAACTTTCCAAAAATAGCATATTTTTGCTTCCATATTTTATCTTTATGCTACTAAAATGACATTATAGATTATAGATTATATGACATTATAGAGTTTATTCTCATAAAATTGTGACTTTTTTCCTCATCATAATGCCACATTTTTCTCTTAATATTTAGGATTTATTCTCATAAAATTACAGTTGTTTTTTTCCATTTATGCTGTTGGGTTTTTTTTCCCTCCAACTATTTCAACTTTGTTCTTGTACATTTTCTTCTGGTAAGTATGACTTTATTCCCATAAAATTTTGACTTTATTCTCGTAACGTTGTAACTTTTTCTGCAACTTAATTTTCCAATAACTGTATTTTGTCTTTTCTTTGTTGTTCATAATATTAGGACTTTAAAAATATGTCTTTTTTCTTGAATATTTCAACTTCATGCTGCTAAAATAACATTATTTTTCATCATGATATTACAACATTATTTTCATAAACTTACGACTTATTCTCGATAGATTCAAACTTTTTTCTGTTAATATTTTGACTTTATTCTTGTAAAATTACTGCTGATTTTTCCATTTTTTCTGTAGTTTTTTCTTGTTTACTTATATTTTTTGAATGTGCCACGGGACAATAAAAAAAAAAAACAGCCACGGGCCTTAATTGGCCCCCCGGCCACACTTTGGACACCCCCTGCATTACTGTATACTGAACGACAGTTCTGACAGATTTAGTATATACAGTAAATATAGGTCCATTACCTTTACAAGATAGACTTGGCAAGCACCAACGTAGTCAAAGAGCAAGCCGTCAAAGGTCCTGTAATGCCGATCTCCATACGTCGTACACATGGACGGACACGGCCGAAACACACACTGGAACGTCCCGTGCTGGCAAACGCTACAAAGACAGCAACAGTGCGGCATCATTTTACTGTCAATTGTTTTCCCCAATGACCACCCCCTTTGTAAAATAGTGTACGAGTGGCAGCAAAGTGAACGATCAAATGACTGAGTGAGCATTCATTGCGCTGCAAGGCTGTCATCACCATCTGGAAATGGGCCAATGGAAGAAAAGACCGAGATAGCAGAGTGCGTGTTTTGATTCAGAATCCAAGAGTTGTACAAGAGCCTGCTTGTTTCTCAGCCTTTTCTGCTGTGTCATCATAAAGTTATGATATCAGGTGGCCATTGGCACGGCTCTCTCTCATGACTTTTTAGGCAAAATTTACACTTTAGCAACATCGTTATAGGTTTATTGTAAGTTGCGATTGACCAAAGGAAAGAAGAAGCACTGAAATACAAGTAAAAAGTGTATTGCATTTTATTCAAATGCAGCCTGTATTGTGCTAAACACACTGTATAGACATACCACTGATGGCAGGGGGAAGACACTTTGTCGCCAGGGAAATACTCTTTTCCTTTCCACAGACAGGGGCAGGCTTGAGGCTCAAAGCACTCGTCTCCATGTTTCAGCAAGCTGGTGGGTGGAGAGAAAAATTGTTTTGTGAACATAGAATAGAAATTAATAGCTAACAGAGCAGGCAGCGCTATGCTATGTTCCTGCGTTGCTGTCGCCCAACCAGTGTTGGTTTCAGAGCCTGTTTGTTTTCCCAGCACTTCTACTCTCTGACTTTGTGGAATATTTTCGGTCTTATTTTTAAGTCGCTTTGATCAATTCTTGTGTTGCAGGTGGCCGCCGTTGTTAATCACTTGGGAGAGGAGCGATCGCATCAATTAAATGACACGCTCTATCCAGCTGTTTTATTGCAATTTCTCTGACTTTGTGGAATATTATCATAGTCACTATGACTATGCTGTATAGTTTGTGCAAGGTTGCCATCATAGTTAATTACTTGTGAGACACGTGATCGCATGGATTAAATGTCACGTCTTTAGTACGCACACAAATGTGGGGTTTGACTTTTGGATCATTTTGGGTCTTTGTATTTTTTTTCTATCATACATTTCGTCGGTTATCATTAAGAACCTGTAAGGGGCATTTGCATTGCCGTTAATGACTGGCGATACCATATTTTTTGAGTCGATATAATGCCAATTTTTTGGGGGCTTTTTTTTTGTGCGCACTTTATTCGCACATCCCAAAAAAAAACAGACATTAAAGGAAATTTATTTTGACAGCCCTAATTTATATGCATTTTCATTTGTTTTCTGGATGTAAAACTGTTTTTTGTTTTGTTTTTTGTTAACATTTTTGGCTTTCCGGAAATGATTAATTGGGTTTACATTATTTCTTATGGGAAAATTTGATTCGGTTAACATCCGAGTCAGACCTGCTGGAAGGAATTCATGATACTAACCAAGGTAGCACTTTATATCAAGAGATAAATATCTTAAATTAAAAATAAATTAATAAAAATAGTAAACT
Organism: Dunckerocampus dactyliophorus; assembly: GCF_027744805.1. Lineage (NCBI taxonomy): Eukaryota > Metazoa > Chordata > Actinopteri > Syngnathiformes > Syngnathidae > Dunckerocampus > Dunckerocampus dactyliophorus. The sequence goes on along the minus strand of NC_072821.1, from coordinate 32,213,524 downwards.
AGAGAAACACTCTGAGATCGCAAACCTCTGCCAAGCGCCATAGTTCACACCAAAAAAATAATCCTACATTTTTTGGATCAGTCTTTGATATACAGTCAGACCTGTCTTAGCGGCCACCTGTATAGAACAGCCACCTGCCTATAGCAGCCACTGGAAAATCCCCCGCAAAAAATGTACGTGTTATAGACCCTGTGTATAGCAGTCACCTGTCTAATGCGGCCAGCAGCCACCCATTTTGTATCCCTTGGTCAATATTTGACCGCATATAGCGGCCAAAATGCCGACTCAAGCAGAAGCTTCATGCACGAAAAAGTTTCTTTTTTTAAGCAACGAAGCTGTCGTGTGTAGACTTTAATTACTGAGTCCTAGTTCGACATAAAAAAGCCGTCTTCTTACTTTGCAATGCCCCCCTGAAAAGATTCAATGACGTCCAAAACGGTAATCTTCCCACTTTGCAATGCCGAGAATAAATTCTAAAATAGCCAAAACACCTGAATAAAACATCTAAAATATCACTTAATTGCCAACTAATTAGAGATTAGAAGCCCATTCAATAAGAAAGGAGCGATGGTATTGTTAGTTTACGACAATGTTCGCACCTCCTCCGCACTCAATTGTTCATGCACACACCCATTCATGACTGCTTCACGCGTATCCTGTACATATATCCTCGGGCTCGTTCACTAAAATTTTTATTTCTTGCTTTTAAAATCGTGTTTTTAAAAAAATCAAAGATGGAAATTTGTGACATTCTGCAGGACAGGAGCGAGCGTCCCCTGTCCGGCGCTCTTGTTTGGCGGGGTGAGCCTTCTCCGGGGAGGAAGAGGCAGCCGCTGCATGCCTGGTGGCCGAGCAGCTGCGGTCAATTAACATTTGTGGCGGATAAAAGGCCAGCGCCGTCGAATGTGCGGCGCTGTTGTTATTGATATTACTAGTTTCCTCACCGGAGCTGTTACCTAGATTTACCTACCTGTTTATGTGTCAACAGAGCGTTTTCCCCTATGTCTCTTGGTTTTGCTCCAGTCTTTTTGTGAATACATGTTAATATGTGTGCGCACAAATTCAAAATTGCTGCCAACCTGTCTATAGCGGCCACCTGTCTATAGCGGCCACTTTTGCCGTTTCCCTTCAGTAGACGCTATAGACAGGTTTGACTGTATTGTAGAACCGTTTGGAAACTTGTCCTGTAATTTTTTCTTCCAAGTGCTCTGACCATTTTTTGTGGAGTTGCACAAATGCCGAAAATGGTCCTATCCCGCAATGTTGAAGAATCTTGTAAAAATTCCTGGATCCAGATGGTGATTCAGATCATCCCAAAACTGTTATCAGTTCTTCCATATCTCATTTCCGACAATTTCTGAAAATTTCATCCAAATTCATTCAGAATTTTTAAAGTTATTTCGAACACAAACCAACAAACAGATAAACGCCGGCAAAAACATAACCTCCGCGCTGCGCTTCCACTGCACTTGGCGGAGCTAATTAACGATTATGACCACATAAACACACAAAAGTACTGAAAACCTTTTACTGGCATCGGTGCTGTATCGTATCGGGATGGTACTGTATCGGTTCAAATGAGAAAGGTACCCATCCCTATGCATAGGTACTCACCACATATGAATGATAATGCAAGATGATCCATGCAGGTTTTGAGGCCGGGTTTGACTGACAAAGCTATAGTGCTTCTACAACCACCGTTATTATATCTCACACACTATGGCGCGTTCAAAGACAAAGTTCAAGGACATCGAACAAAGTGCAAAATCTCAACAATGCGAATGTGTGGGCACCCACTGAATTTATGCAATGAGATAATGGTCATTTGGAACGACTCCTTTTCAAAGCAACATATGGGGGAGTGTCCAGAGGCTCACAACCGTCACAGAGCGATGCCAGGAAACGCTTCAACTATGAATAAAAAGTGGTTACACTCATTACCTACAAGTACATGAGAAATCTGGATATTTAGGATTCTCACACAGGGAGGGAGAGACAGCCTTTGTATGCTGCTCTGCAAGATAACTATCTTGTAATATCACGGGCTGAGTTATATCCTGGAGTGAGACTGCAAACAATAAAGTGACAAACTGAATGACCCCCTCCTCAAAACCCCAGGTACAAGTGACTAGAGTTACACCACAGATAAAACTGCGTTAACAGTTCCCTTTATCCACCTGCCAACTTTTTGGATCAATTACTAACATCAATGTCGCAAACATTTTGAGCTCGATTGCCCAAGGCAATGTTAATGTGAGGGGAAAGAGTTCAGTTAAAGGGAGCTTGGTCAGAACACTTTCTCCACAGAGAGCATTCAAAATGCACAAGTTAGGTGATGTGTAAAAACGTGTAAAAAAAAATCCAAAGTCCAAAGTGTTTAGACTTCCTTTTTGCATGTGTTATGGCTATACCTGTTTACAAAATGTACTGGTCTGCTGTACGATTAGTCATCAAGCAGTGATCAAAGGATAAACTCTCTGTTCATACTCACACTGAAAGGCCACACTATCAAGTTACTTAAAACTTGCAACATCATGCCTCCATTAATGAAGGTCATCTTGGTTTACTACCAGACCAGGACTAAATGAATCACCCCCCCAATGACGCAGAGTCCAAAAGATTGTGCATCTGGCTAACCTTTTAAGCTTGTCAAGAACACTGTTTCTGCTCATGGCCTGATAAAAGGAGGAATTTCGTCACTGAGAAATGGCATTCAAGAGCTGAAGATGAACTTTTTTGTTTTGTTTTGGACAGCTTTTCCCGTCAGGGGACGCCACAGTGAGTCAATCACTTACTTGATTTGGCTTAGTTTTTACAGCGGATGCCCTTTCCCGAGTCTGATGCGACCCTTTCATTCATCCGGGTTTGGGACCGGCACGGGACATATCCAGTAGCTGGGTGTTGGGGCCCCCGGCTGGGAATCAAACCCTTCTGCACGTAAGGCAGCAGCGTGTACCATTACACCACCAGCGCCAACAGATTAATCCATTTTCTTCCACTTATCTGAGGTCGATCGCAGGGCAAAAAAGCAGCTTAATACTAAAAGCCCAGGTTTCCCTCTCTCTGGCTGCTTTGTCCGGATCCTCTCGGCAGATCATGAGGCATTCCCAGGCCAGTTGAGAGACATAGTCTCTCCAACGTGTCCTGGTTCTTCCCTGAGGCCTCCTACCAGTCAGAGGTGGCCTGAATACGTCCCTAGAGTGGCATTCGCGACACATCCTGACCAGATACCCAAGCCACCACATCTGGATCCTCTCAATGTGGAGGAGCCGCAGCTATCCTTCGAGTTTGTCGTAGATGACAGTGCTGCTCACCCTACCTCTAAGGTGGAGCCCAGCCACCCTACACCTTGTGCCCGAGATTTTGTCCTTTTGGTCACTACTCAAAGCTCATAACCATAGGTGAGGGTAGGAACGTAGATATGGCCGGTAAATTGAGAGCTCTGCCTTTTGGCTCAGCTCCCTCTTCACCACGACAGGCCGATGCAGAGTCCACATCACTACAGACGCCGCACCAATCCACCTGTGCATCTCGTGGCCAACAGATTAAGTTGAACAAAAATAAATGCAGTGTGAGGTCGACAGGCGGTGCAGTGTCTGCAGCAATGTGGCCGTTGTACCGAAACCATCATGTTGAAGAGAGAGCTGAGCTGGAAGGCAAAGCTCTCAATTTACCGGTCATTCTATGTTCCCACGCTCACCTATGGTCATGAGCTTTGGGTCATGACCGAAAGAACGAGATCATGGCTACAAGTGGCTATTAAGAGGAGCCAGGTGAGGTGACCTGGGCATCTAGTCCCAATGCCTGCTGGACGCCTCCCTGGTGAAGTGTTCTGGGCATGCCCAACCGGGAGGAGGCCCCGGTGCAGACCTAGGATACGCGGGAAGGATTATGTCTCACAGCTAGCCTGGGAACACATTGGTGTACTCCCGGTGGAAATGGAAGAGGTGGCCAGAGACCTGGGAGTCTGGACTTCCCGAATGGGACTGCTGCCCCGCAACCCAGACCCGGATAAGCGGAAGAAAACGGATGGATGAAAAATAAATATTTAAATAACTTTGTGTTACGTGATATATTTTTGTAAATTAGGGGGGAATTTGAAATCATGTTTTCATACATATTTTGAAAATGTAAGTGCATATCTCAAATGCTTACATGGCTCACGTAAAGAAAAAAAATGCCTTGACCAATTGCATGTGTCAGTCATCCCTGTAATCTGTTCAAGGGGTCATTAACTAGGATGCATTTCTTTAACCCCGCCTGTACAAGTGTTATCACGATGACTTTTTGCTTGGTCTCACAGAATGAAACCACTTAACCCTCTTTTTGGGCATGCAGCCAATCTGGATTAAAGGGATCAGATAACTGGGCACATGATTGAGGTCCTCACTGGCTGGCTATGAGAACATTTGTCTTGTAGACAATCTAAGATTTGCCCAAGGATGTAGTCGTCTTCAATTATATTTAGCAGGAATTCCACTGTACTGTATGTAGTAACCGCATGTTACAAACCAGTAGTCTACTCAACCACTTGGGTAGGCTACATACCAGCAATACTGCCGTATACACACTGGAACATGCTTATGTCGACAACCCATCTATATTGACTCGTGAAGTCCCTGTAGATGGGTCTTCATGCATGATGATGACCCAACACATCCAACCGAAGCAACAAGGACGAACGCCGAGGTACCCATTGATGGTCGGAGGTCAATCATTTTGGGCCTTATTGGGATTTATTTGAACAGTTACCTTTTCCAGGATGGAATGATTATACAACGTAGGACTGCCACTAACAATTATTTTCTTAGTTGATGACTGGTAACCTTAAGCTTGTTTTTTGGATTAATCGAGTAATCGGCTAGGCCCTAGACAGATAAAATCAAATGCGTTAGTGGTTTGGTCCGCAACATATCAAAAAAGAAACAAATACATCCATCACTGTTTTCCAAAGTCAAAGCTGATGTGTGTGACTGTCTTGAATCGTCCTAAAACACAAAGATAATAGATCTGCTTTCATGGATGATGAAAGGAAATTTAGAAATAGTCATATTTGAGAGGCTGAAATCAGAGGATATTTTCATTTTTAAATAAAAAAAACATTACTTCAATACCAAAATAGTTGCTGATTAAATGTATAATTGATTAATCATCAATTAGCTGTTGCAGCTCTCATCAATGTACACCTTTCAATTATTTTCAAAACACGAATTGAGTGCAATTTGACTAATTCTTTTGGATTTCCTTTGGATTTTTCTGTAATTTACATAGGGTCAAAAGTATACACACAGGCTCACATATATACTGTACATACATACGGCTAATATTTGGTTAAATATCTCATAGCCATATCTCATAGCCATTTTTACCCACCACACTTTTTGTAGCCACTGTAGCTAATTCTGGCTGGGTATTTGACCACTTCATTTAAATTGGTTGGTTTGTTGGCATGGATTCGACTTTTAAGTATAGTCCACAGATGTTCAGTAGGGTTGCTGTCGGGGCTTTGGGTAAGCCATTCCAAAAGCTTCATTTTATCCATTCCAAAAACTAGTTTCCATGTGTTTAAGATCATTTCCTGTTGGAACATCCAAATATGGCCATGTTTCAGTTATCTAGATTTGAGGTGAATTTGCAGAATCTGGAGGTAGTCCTCCTCCTTCCTGAGTCCATCCACTTTGGAAGCCCCAGAGTGTGATGTTAGCAGCACAATGCTACTGTGTTAAGTTTGAAAGCATCATTTACAGACTTTTTGTCGTTTTTGATCAGCAAACTTTTTTCCACAAGGTAGCTGCCAATTTCAGCAGCCCTTGATAGTTCCGATTTTGGAGAAAGGTTTCTTTTTGGTCGTCACCCTCTGGTATCACTGGTGTTCCAGCAGTTTCCCGTTCATGGCAGGTTTGATGATTCCTTGGTGGTTCCTGGGTTGTTCCTGAACATCCTAATCGATTTTCTTACATCTTCTTCCAGGCCTCAGCATCTAAATACCTTGTACTTATGGAAAATGATCTTGGAATCTAGAACCGAAAATACTTTCCCGATTTGTGTAAATCTAAAATTCTCCTTTTCAAATCTTAGTTCCTTGGACTTCCCTATTGTTCTGAGTATTGGTTGATCGAATAAGTCAAGCAAATAATTTTATACTGCCAAAGAGAAACTAGCTAAGCTCGATGCTTGGCCTTGGTAATAGACATTATGGAACCTTCCAAATTTAGCCTCTATGTATAATATTGGCCCTGTGTAAATCAGAAAAAATCCCAAATAAATCCAAGATTGTGCACCTTTTAATAAATTACTAAGGATAATGAAACAAATTATCTACAAGCACCTCCAATCACCTATGTTACTAGAAGTAACATAGGAGTTACTAGCAGAAATGGAAGTCAGGCATATCGGTAACAATGTATTTGTATTTCCTCTCAGTAGTAAAGTCCAACTCACCCAGAAGGGCAGATACATCCACTCACACATGGCTCATGTGCAGAGCAGGTGAGGTTGAGCAGGTGAGATTCACAGGTGCGCTCACAGGCCACACCTCTTCCTGGAAGCCGGCCGCTCTGACCCTCTGAGCAGTTGTGGTATAACTGACCGTCTGGACATAAGCTGTCTGCAAGAAGACGAACAGTTCTGAATTCTGAGCACCTGTAAGTTAACAGTCTTCTCAACATTCCCCATAACAAGTAATACCTCTCAGTCAGGGCCCAGTAACATCTGAGCGTCTTCATCTTAAAGATAAAGATACAATACTGTGGTGCAGCTTTTACTTACCACCGTCTGTTGTTTGTAACAAAAATGTACCATCCACACACAACCTGCAAGAACAAGCATGGAAAAGCCATGTAATGGATGATCATTTTAAATATACTGATACACTGCTTGACAATGCAATTTAACGTCATATTTTTCAGCATTTTTCACAAGTTGTTTTTTAGTAGTTTAACCCAATGCAGACTATTAGTGCAAGTCCTATGGGAGTTTTTACTTTCTGCTATTCACAAACAAGAGCCTTCTAATAAAGAGAGTAAAAGCACTGTTGTACGCCTCAGTCAGGACGTTGGGACTACAATAATTTATGAATAGTTACTCTTTATGCCGCCTTAGACATTACAATTATGTACCCCTAGAGTCACAGGACATTGAATCAATCGCAACTGAACTGTTCAGGTTGTCTTAGAAGATGTTTTGACTCTCATCTGAGCAACTTCATCAATTCGTGCTCAAACACTAGATAGGAGAGTCAGACTGGCGTTGTCCTATCTAGTCTTTGAACATGAACTGATAAAGCCTGCTCGGACTGGAGGCGAAACATCTTGAGAATGGACACTCAGACTAGAGCTGTCCTATCTAGTCTTTGAACATGATATGATAAAGCCTGCTTGGACTAGAGGTGCAACATATTCTTGAGACTAGACACTCAGACTAGAGCTGTTCTATCTAGTCTTTGAACATGAACTGATAAAGCCTGCTCGGACTGGAGGCGAAACATCTTGAGAATGGACACTCAGACTAGAGCTGTCCTATCTAGTCTTTGAACATGATATGATAAAGCCTGCTTGGACTAGAGGTGCAACATCTTCTTGAGACTAGACACTCAGACTAGAGCTGTCCTATCTAGTCTTTGAACATGAAGTGATAAAGCCTGCTCGGATGTGAGGCGAAATGTCTTCTTGTGACTAAACCCTCAGACTAGAGCTGTCCCAGCTTATCTTTCAGCTTGAACTGAAAACGCCTGCTCGGATGAGGGGCGAAACATCTTCTAAGCCTGAACACTCCAGTTGCAACTGATTCAGCGCACTGAGAAGGCGCTATTTTAACATTTTGGCCACAGTTCGTTTTCATTGAGTTGAGGCAGAGACAGAGAGGAGGATCTTACTGAACACCTGCAGATGTCATGATCACATCTCCCGGTTCATAATCAGCCCCGAGAAACGCGCAGGGACACTCACTCCTGCAAAGCACCAGACATAAAATGGGAGTTAAAATAAGCTATGAAAATACAGCATATGGTCTATTGACATGAACGCATGGACGGGAGGAGGGTTGAATTTCCCAAGATAGTATGCTACCATACTGACACTTGACTAGTTTGCTTCCTGGTTTGCTTGACTAATAAAAGGTGCTGGGATGGTGCCATGGGTAGAATATAACGTTTATTTCAATTTATGAGGTTAGGTAGTGATGAGGGATGTATTGGGTTTGACTTAATGTGAAACAAAGCAAGAGAAAATTAAAGTAGATCTCTGTATGGCTTCTCAAATAGTGGGGCGGGTCCCCACTATTGTTCAAGGTTGACACGTCTGTTTGTGTCTTTATTCATGCTTGAACGATGCTGGTGCCAGCAAATCATAAAGTGGTTTGTACAGATAAATAAATACATATGATCAGGTTCTCCTTAGTTTTTCGGGGTGTAGGGAAAAAAAATTGGTCCCTGGGGGGTATGACAGAAAATAATTTAGAACCCCTGCCGTATACTCAACGCCTTTGTGACATATGGGCCACACATTGGCCTCCGTCCTAAGTTCTCTCTCACTGGTTATCAGATATCTGTGTTGTCCCGAGCCTAAGTGGGAATGAAAGGGGGGTTTCACGGTGACTTCCTTGAAGTAACTCTAGCACATGGTAAGTAATGCTACATTGGGATGTAACATCGTGGGACAGTTAAGAGTAAGTAAGGTGTATGTCTTTCACGGCGAGACAGCATGAATGGGAGTGCTCAATTAGTGAGGTCTCCAAGGTATTTTTTCCAACAAGCAGTGCAATATGGTTCAGCTTGGTATGGCCGGGATTTGATCTCTGACCTCACCACTTTAATATACCCTTCTGTTGGGACACCAACTGCAGTGTTAAAAGGCAATGCCAGGCTCACTGCAGCTAGCAACTGGAAACTGAATACATTTTTTAAATAAACAGTCCTGTGTCAAATAGAAAGCACACGAAATGATGTATGAGCATTGTTTATTTTGTGGAATTTACCGTAAATACACATAGCTATTGTCCTTAAGGAAGTTAAATTAGAGGATGCTAGGACACCTCAAATTGTTGATTCTTTACCTGTCGTCAGTATTAAACATATTTTGTCCACCCATTACAGTGGAACCCCTTTAAGTTGATATCCGAATGTGCAATTATTTGCATTTACAGAGATGTAAGGAGGGTGAAATGGGTGATACAGTAGGAAAGGTCCTGTGCAGTGGGGTTTCGTTTGATATCTGGGTTGGTTTAAAATCTGTAAATAAGTTCATAGTTGGTAAATAAATCAGTTGAAAATGTATGGTAAAAAATTGGAAAAGCTATTCTCAAAAAGTTAAAGTGAGACATCTTGTCCAAAAAGACTCGTCTCAGTGGCAGCAAGACTGAAAGATCCTCTCACCATTAGACAGTCTTTGATGTCGAGTACAAGCTAGTAATGACAGAAACGAAGTATAAAAAAATCCCATAAACACACTGTATTTGCTCTAAAACATTTGAGTCTTGGGAAGCTTTCATTTTTATAGATTTTGGCATAACACCTGTGCAAACGTACTTTGGTAATTACCTCACTCCCTGAACTTCACCTGACGTCGCGCTGACAGTCCAGGCTTTTAGCTCGACAGCTAGCACTCTCATTCAGCAGACGTTGGTTCCAGCCCAACGGGGAACACGAGGTTGGCTGAACCAGGCGGGTTACATAATGATGAAGCTAACAATACAACGACACAGGTCGTCACAAAAGGACGATTTCCGTAGAAATGACCCCTTTGGGTCTCGCTCGAATTTTACGTCAACAAAAGCGGGCGACTGTGTAAGCCGGGCAATTTTTAATAATAAGAAGAACACGCTCGACTTAGACAGGTTGTCAACTTAACAGGTTCCACCGTTGTACTTTACATAAACCTAAGTCGTGTTTGTCTTCAATTCTGCCTGGACATCGAACCCCCTAAGCCCGTCTGACCTGTGCACACAGGTGTGTGTTTGTTCGTTGTAGAACAGTTCCATCGGGCAGACGCAACCCTCCTCACACTCCTCCTCACAGTGCTGCGAAGAAGAGAGGGCGGAGCAGCGGCGTTGACAGGATGACACACAGACGCCATACTGCATGGTGGAGGGACAGGTGACCGCTGCAGGGTCACAAAATTGCATCAATGAAAGTTTTGAATCTGAGTTTGACTTCTGAAGAATACCCCAGAAAACCAGAGATTTGAACCCAAAGCTGCTATGGACTGAATCCTCAATGATCAGGTTTTATGGGACCCGAATCATGGGACAAAAGTGTCACTCACCGCAGTCACGTATGTGCGATCGGAAGTCAATGATGACGGAGAATCTACGGCAGTGGCGAGCGTAGTGGGCGACGGCAGAGCAAAAGCAAGCTGTTCCACATTTGCAAGTATCTGAGCGACACTGCTGGTGGAAAGGCACTGGACTGATGTACTCGTGACAGGGAGAGAACAGATCCTGGTTCAGTATAGCACACATCTCAGATGCATAGGCCACTGAACACAAACAAGGAAACAAGAGAAGGCCAACATGGCGTTAAAAGACGAGCGTACAGGAAAAGCTCAACAGGCTGTGCAGGCTGCTTGCACATGACAGAACAATTAGAGCAGGGGTGCCCAAACTTTTTCCAGGAGAGCCACCTAGTGAAAAATGAAAGCATGCAAGGGACACTTTGATATTTTCTAAAGTAGATATGCTAAGGAGTTACATATTTGAAGAAAAAACTGCATATTACCACTATGAACTTCAGTGTTTACAATTTTTTTTTTTTTCTTAATTAGTCTTTGTAAATGTTCGTCTCGGAATATTATGACTTTGTTCCCATAATATTTTGTCTTGATTCCCATAATATTAAAACATTTTACCCAACCTAATTTCCCCAAAATTACTATTTCTTCCTCATAATATTATTTCTTTTCAAAAGCAGCGTATTGTTTCTTTAATATTTCAACTCCATGCTACTAAAATGACATTATTTCGTCATAAAAAATCGTTCCCGTTAGAATACAACTTTTATCTCTTAATATTTTTGCTTTATTTTGTAAAATTACAGCTGTTATTTTTTTGATTCTTTAATCTTCCAAATATTTAAACTTGCTTCTTGTAAATTTTCTTCTGTAATGATGACTTTAGGAATTTCATTGCGTAGTATAACTACCTGTTTTGCTCTGCATATGACAATAAAACTCTTGAATCTTGAATCTTTATTCCCATAATATTTTTGTAACATTCTAACTTTTTACACAACCTAATTTTCCAAAAATTACAACTTTATTTGTTGTTTTATTTGCTTCTCATATTACGACTTTAAAAAGACGCTTCTTTAATATTTCAACTTTATGCTACTACAATTACCGTACGTTACTTTTCCTCATAATATTACATTATTCTCATAAAATTATTACTTTTTCTCGTTAGATTACAACTTCTTCTGTTAATATTTGGACTTTATTCTTGTAAAATTACTGCTGATGTTGCCGTTTAGGTTGCTCTTGTTGTTTACTTTTTAGTTTTCTTGTTAAATTATATTTTTAGAATGTGCCACGGGCCAATTAAAAAACCTGGCCTGCGGGCCGCACTTTGGACACCCCTGCATTATAGGATGGGTACACTTACTATACACAGCATACACATCACTGCACAAGATTGAACATGGGCGTGGAATGAAAGTACAACAACTGACCTGCCTGTTGGTGTGTGTCACAGGGTTCCAGCAGAGGGGTGGTCAGGCTGAATGTACATGCTGACGAGACCCTCCATGCATTTCCGAACAGTAGAGGTGTGCTTTCTATCATACCAGCAGGCGACCTATGGGGGGCAAAGACAACATGGGTGCCTGCTAGTCGTGAGTGTGCAAGCGAATAGGGTTGGGGTTGCTTCAGTTGGTTAGGTAACGTTATGTGCCCGAAGAATCAGGTCAGGTTGCTGTTTTGTGGTTGGATACGGCCTATTATTAGTATTTTAAAAATGCATATTCAAGCAAATGTTCTGTATTTTTTGCCTAAATGAAGCATTTTGAAGCATAAAAATAGCTAAATTAACTAAAATACAAATATTAGGCATTCAGAAGACACTATCAAAAACGTGATTATATGAAGTACTCTACACTGGTCACTAGGTGTCAGTAATGTTCGGTGAGACACACAAACACCTGACTTGATCGCCATAACAACAGGCTTTTTTTGCAGGTTTGAATTATCTCACAACAGGCACAATAATCCCTAATAAAAATCCCTAGCAAAAACATGGGATACTGTTGCGGTTGCAACACACGCCAAGCTAAAACTCAACTATGAACCCCCAACATCACTTCCTGTCCGTCACGCCACCCAATTCCCCTAGGGAACACATTTATAGCAACACACACCAGTCTTATTTATGTCTTAAATAGCTTATTTTCTGTTATGTCTGCTATATTGGGTAATAAAAGGTGGATTAAAAGGTAAAAGGTCACTATAGGGGTGTTGTTTCATGTCTAGAGGGCTCTAAAAATGTTTAAAAAAAACATATTTAGAAGGTTGTACACAGGTTCTCTATGCTCTAACTACGAAAATATTCCATTTATAAATAAGGAATCCAAAATCCACTTATCACGGTCGGGTTTAGACCAATTAACTGCGATAAATTACGCCCTTTTGTGCTTTTAACCTCCATATGCCATTTATGTGGCAGAACTCATTTGCCCCATTTACACAACTCATTTAAATTACATTGGTGATAATCCATAAATATGTGCTAACGAATAATGCAGCATCATTGATACACAGCACACTGTGGCAAGCTTGAATTGCACAGCAAGTCGCCGGAGGCTTGAGGAAGGGCTCGTTATCTTCAGTGAATCAGCTTGACATTTACACGCTTCCTCACACAACACAAAACAACAAGAGTTCAAACCAAACCCCTCTACCTCACTCGCAGTGCAAGTAGCACATTGTGTAATGTAACTGCACCACACACACTATGCGGATGTCAAAATAAAAGCTTACATGTTAAAATTCATGGAATATAATACAATTTTATACACATTTACAACTCGCAAGGCATCCTGGGAAGCCCACATGCACACTTCCACAAGGAAGTTACCCAGCATGTCTTGCAGGTTACTTTTTGTTGCACTGGGAGTGAACTCCTGTTGGTTTATGATATGCAAGTTATGGGTCTAAATGTCAATCTAATTCATTGCAAATAAAGAGGACTTTCTGAAGCACATTCGTGTCATGCAGGGGTGTCCAAACTTTTTCTAGCAAGGGCCACATACTGAAAAATGAAAGAATGCAAGGGCTTTCATATTTTGTAACGCAACACGTGTAGATATGCTTTTTCTGTGCATCCTGTCATGGTTGGCGTCGCCACCAAATTTTGTGACGTTCTGTGAAGGTCATGTTACAGTTACTGATCCGCATTCCCACATATTTCACATTCTGAGGGGCAATCCATTTCTGTTAACCACTGAATTGTTAAAGACTTTATAGCACGTGTCGCCAACTCATTGATCGCGATCCACTAGTCGACCTTTGGTACGTTGCCAGTCAATCATGATAATATTAGGAAAAACTGTATGATCACATCAGTGCCCTACCCTCCCAAAAAGCAAACAACAGGCACGCATTTTGTCCACTGAACACGCTCGTACGCCTCGCCGCTCTCCAGGCAGCAACCCGCAAGCCCCAGCCAGGAGCCCAGTCCCCAAAACTCGTCCGGAAGTACCTGCGCACGCACACCGACTTGCCTCGCAGTGCTACCAAAAAGGTTGAACAAGCAGCTTGCAAAGGTTGAGCGAGAGAGGGAGGGAGGGAGTGACAGAGTGAAGCGATGTGCCTGCGCACGCAACAGTAATTATTGCCCATTAGTATGGCTCAAAATCTGACCTTTGCTCCCTCAAAGTTCAGGCACAAGTATAACTCCATAAAGGTGCATCTCTAAAAAAATTTGGTGTCGCATCGGCCATTGAGCAGCCCTCCCTCTTCTCAACCACCATCGTTCGCCCACGACACTGATCCAACAAGCCAAATAAGAGTTGCGGTTTCCTCAGGGAGCCAACGCCACAAGCCCGACCCCGACCAAGATCCACAAAAGTAGGAGTGGCCAAAGTGCTGCTCGGGGGCCATCTGTGATCCATGGCTCATTTGTAATTGCATCACAGCAGAAACAAAATCTCAAAAACTTTGGTGACCACTGCTCTACAGGGTCAGTCAGGCTTAGGGTTGAGGTTAGGGTTGGGGTTAGGGTTGGGGTTAGGGTTGGGGTGTTAGGGTTAGGGGGGTTAGGGTTAGGCTTAGGGTCCACCATGTGTGTAGCTTGAAAAACAGCTTAAACAATTAAGTTAAGTTAAGTTAAGTTAAGAGTCACACTGGACGTCGAGTTGACAGTCCAAACTTTTAGCTCAACGGCTAGTGCTCTTGACTCTCATTCAAAGCCCGGGGCTTTACCATACAACAAAATATGTTTTGCTTGTGTAGTGTAAAAACCAGGAGCAACAAATGTCAATTATTCGTTACTCTTAAGACGAGAACAAAATCCACAAGTCAAGATGGACACCAGAAAGCTGAAGACTATGGATCAACTTCTGTGGGAGTTTTTGTCACCTCAAGTCAAGTGAATTCCAGTTTCTTTCTCGCAGCGTACAAGCCCGCTAGTCACAACTCCGATGTATATCCTTTTACTGCTGTTAGACAACATCCGCCCTTCATGGCTGGCCGTGACGATACGGAACAGTGGACCTCGAACAGTAAATTCCTTGTTGAGAAGCTGTCTCGTCTTGCCCGTCTGACTTTGATGCCAAGCAGACCAAGCAGTGTGCATTACAGAGTGTGAGAAAGAAATTTACATTGAGGACTGCACAATAATATTGTAATATTATCGGAGTTGGGAACATAATCTCATGTACTGCATGTCATTAGCAAAGGACCGTTCTATATGCCTCATTCTACATACAGTTTTGCAGTGGCCCACATGAAAGCATGCATGCTTTATTATTTGCGGACCTACAAGCAATTTACATGATTGTTACTGTAACATGCAAACCCATCATGGACAGAAATGCTCCCACTTACAAGAAGTCATCTTGAATGTTGCCATTGAAGGTTCCACACAGTCCCACTGTGTTGTCCTTCCACAATGCATTGGCCTGCAGATAGAGACGAAACTCCTTCCAGCTGTACTGCAGACGCAGGCCAAACGTCGTCTTCACTTGGAGGAACATGGATGTCAGCTCCTGAATTTGGAAGATGTCTGAAATAGACAGAGGACTAAATAAGTTGAGCCCAACAGCAAGGTACACTGCTTTCGAAAAGTTAGGGGTCTTCGGCTTTCGGCTGAAATCTTCAGGATTTATTAATATAATAATAATAAAAGAATAATTCATTACAAAACAAAAAAACAATGAAAGCTACGAGCAGAGTTGAACGGGCCCTTGCACCCCCACACAACTCAGGGTTCACGTGAGTCCGAGGGCATGCGCATTCTATTTCCTGTTGTTGAGTGGTGTTGAGGCAAATTCAAGAAGGGACCTATGTGTAGCTTCAAGGTGTCGTCTTCATCATATGTACCAATTATGATGAAGATCTGACCATGCAGAACTGAGTTTTTAACGTTTAACGTTTCAGTGGTGAATTGTCTGATTGATCATCAAAGTTTGTTGCCATGCTCCGCCCACATCTTATGGAACATCCTAAAATCGCTCGTCTGTCTAGTATCTGTGATTTTCATTTGGGCTCATTTGGTCAAGGACTGTTTGTTGGAATACAACCTGTGGTTTTCGCCTAATATGGACGACTTCCTGTTTGTTTTGGAACATGGGTTCTTGAAAGGGTTCCTTTTCGTGCGCCCTGTTATGATTGATGTTTCCACCAAATTTCGTGATGATCTATGAAACTATGAAACTGGTGGCAGGGGCTAATATTTTACAAATTTAGAGGGGGCGCTACTGAGTGAGTTTTGGGGGTTTTGGGACGCCGGTAATATAACATTTTTCGCCGGATTTGACGAGATTGTACATTTTGGTGCATTTTCATGCAAGTTAAGGTCCGCAAAAATGTGAGGAAAGTTGCGGAATATATATAATGAAAAATAATAAAAATAGCAGTTTCAAGAGGGCCTTTGTTAGGTGCTATAGCTAGGTGCTCGGGCACTAAAAAAACATCTTAATTTGACAAAAAGGTCCAGTGTGATTATGTGTATTTGTAAATGTCCAACTATTTACAGTGAAACAACACAGCATCACCAATCAAATATAAATGAACATGTGCAAAACTGAAAGAAAAAGCAGCATCCAGGTAACAGTTTTTGCTAGTCCTTAGTAGGGATGTCACAAGAGCTGGCGAGATTAAAACATGACCAGATTTCTTGTTCAGAAAAAAACTGGCTTGCGATAACAAACAAATTAATTAATCACACGCTAAACGACAACAAACTCAATAATGTGTCTGTTTTCATCATCTCTCTCCTCCAAAAAGGCAGTAAGAGGGTTCACACAGCGCATTGCGCCAGCAACCGACACGCTTCATAGGAACAGTGTTCCATAGAATAATGGCTTGAACAAAGGGAGACCTTTTGACACTCATATAGTCGCTTTGGCTCTGTGGGGAGGAGGCGGGGCTGCTAGCATACACACACATATACACACAGAGTACAGCAAGTAAGTATTGTACGGTGCAATGCAAGGTAACACAATAGAAATTAGAAGGGGGAAAAATGATTGCAAAGCAAAATGCCACAGCAAAAATAGGCCTTTTTTGGAAGAAAACCCATCTCATTCACCCTAAGTCGATCATCATTCATAAATATGTGATAATAAAGCATAAAATGTCATCATCATACATAGCCGCATTATAATACAGCAAGCCTGTGTCACAGACGAACTAGCCTGGGTGTCAAAATAGACATTTTCATGGGCGTCTCAATTACGTTGCGTTGCGGGTGGTCTCGGAAGCTAGCTCCTGCAAATAGCGGGGCTCTACTGTATATGGCCTGGGTGTCCACAGTGCGGCCCAGGGGCCGATTGCAGCCAGAGCTCTTTTTTTATTGGACCGGGACACATTCTAAAAATATAATTTAACAAGAAAACAAAAAGCAACAGCAAAAATGGAAAAATCAGCAGTAATTTTACAAGAATTAGAAAAAAGTTGTAATCTAACAAGAAAAGTCGTAATTTTACAAAAATAATGTCATTTTAGTAGCATAAAACTGAAATGTGAAAAAAAAAAGGCGTAATATCATGAGAAACAAACAGAACGAAAGTTGGAATATTTGGAAAATTAGTTTGGGGGAAAAAAAAAAAAAAAAAAAGGAAAATTAGTTTGGGGGAAAGTTATAATATTATGGAAATAAAGTCAAAATATTATGGGAATACAGTCATAATTTACAAGAAGAGAGTTGAAAATTGAAAAAAAAAAAACTGTAATTTTACGAGAATAAATTCAAAACATTGAAAGAAAAAAGAGAGAGAAAAAAGAAAAAAGTTACAATTTTGCGAGAATAAACTTGTAATATCATGAGGAAAAATAATGTCATTTTAGTAGCACAGAGTTGAACTATTACAGAAAAAAATATCCTTCCATCCATTTTCTATACCGCTTCAATATGTGAAACAAAATAAATGTATAATCTTTGGGAAAATAGGTTGGGGAAAAAGTTATGAGAATAAAGTCAAAATAGTCTAAACTATTTACAAAGATTATTTACAAAGAAAGTTGAAATATTTGAGAAAAAACAACAGCAAAAATGTGGAAAAAAAGAGCAAAGAGCGACGTTGATACTAATAATTGGCTTATCACCTACAGTATATCACAAAGCTGAGATGCAGTATTTTCCTGAAAGAAATGTAACTTGTTAGCATATCTACATGTGTTGCTTTAAAAAAGATCAAAGTGGCCCTTACATCCTTTCATTTTTCATCATGTGGTCCTCGCTGGAAAGAGTTTGAACACCCCTGGTATGTGATACCAAATGACACTTCATAACTCCTCTGACATTTAGCATTTCATAGACAAATTCTACAAAGGTGCACCGTTTATATGAATGGGATTACTCAAGGTCAAGTCAATCGTCCTCTTCCCTTATTTCACCTTCCCTTACTTACCTTTTACCTTTTTTTAAGACCTTTACAGACACTTATTGATCACTACAACACATTTACACACATGGTATAGAACCCATTCATAAAACATTGCTTTGAGATGCTACTAGCTGTAAGTCAGCGTGGAAGGTAGTAAAAGAATGGTTACCGTCAGAGTAGGGCAGGGAGATGCGGTACCGCCCGGCCATGAAGACCTCACCAATGTGGCTTAGTGTAATCTCCGTTTTTGGATCTTCATCAATTACCAAGTTGATGGACTGGATGCACGCCCCGTCCAGATTCTGCAGTGGAAACAAGATGGCCTGAAGCTCCAAAACTGTGTTTTTTAAGAAATGGAAGCAGAGCGGTAAACACACTGAGCGGTACAGTACATGATGGAGAGTGACATTTTACTGCTACATGTAGTAGAAAGGATTGCTGCTGGTTTCATTCAGTTCAGGAATGATTTTAAACACGTAATCTGAACATGCATTTTCTTGCAAAAATTATCAGTACCATAAATTTAGGCAGGGGTGCCGGGACCTTGACCCACTCCTCTAGTTCCTGGCGCTTTGGAACTGCTTCAACACCAAAAGTAATGACCTTGTTTTAGCAACTCTCAATCTTTGCACTCTGATATTAAGAAATGCTTTGTGTCACTGACACTTAATCCAGTTTAGTGCATGATCTGTTTCAAAAGGGTATACTCCAGGCGTGTCCACTTTTTCCAGTAAGGGCCACATAGTGAAAAATGAAAGGATATGAGGGCCACTTTAATCTTTTGTAAACTCACACATGTAGATATGCTAAGAAGATATCCATATTTCAAGAAAAAAACTTGAATTATTATTAGTATCAGTTTCAGTCTGTCATTGTTCCCCCTTGTTTTGCTGTTTTTTTTTTCTTTTCCAAATATTTTAACTTCCTTCTGTAAAAATCTTCGTAAATTATCTTCTTGTGATATTATGAATTTATTGCCATAATATTATGACTTATTCCTCAGCTTAATTTTCCATAAATGACCACGACTACTTTATTTTGTTTTGTTTCTTTCTCACAATATTACAACTTTAAAAAAAATACCAAAAAATCTTTAATATTTCAACACTATGCTACTAAACTGACATTAATTTTCGTCATGATATTACAAGTTTATTCCCCTAAAATTGTAACTTTTTTCTCATTAGAATACGACTTTTTTCTATTAATATTTTGACTTTTTCTTGTAAAATTCCAGCGCTTTTTTGTCATTTTGGCTGATTGTTTTTTAAATTTCCAACTATTTCAACTAGGGATGCTCCGATCGATCAGCCACCAATCAGTATCCGATTTCCGTGAAAAATCACATGTTCGGCATATGCCGATAAATGCCTTTCAACTCCGATCACAAAAGCCGATCACCTGTGGCCAGTACTATTGTAGTGTCCTCCCACTTCCCTTCAGGCATGCCAAAACAAAAACATCATGCATGCCTGCAACCTAACTACCAACACATGCCACAAAAACTATCTTGCAGGGGTAGCACGTTAAAAAAGCTTTAATTTAATGCAGCATTTGAAGAACAAACACTCGACGGTGTCTGGTGAGTTTTCGAGGCTCACACTGTGATCATCAGTCAAACGGCAGCTAACGCAGCCATGTGGACACTAAGCCGGTATGTGTGTGACAGTCAAAAATCTAAGCAAAATACCGGAAGATTAATTGAATTCATCGGACGAGATGACCAGCCGTTCTCAGCGGTGGAAGGCCGAGTGCTCTCTCACTTACCTGGAAATCCCGCCAAAGTACTCTCACATCTGAAGTTTCCTTAAAGAAGGCGTCTCATCCTCTGTAAGCTTCACCAGTGATATATGTTCTCTTCAAACAGTAAGTCAAATTTGTTTTTGTCTAAATTAAGATGACTTTATGGTTCCTTTTTCCATACCATATTTTCATATCACAGATTTAGGTGGGCTCAAGAGAGGCAAACCCTAACCCATGCAAATGTAACCATGCAATGTTCCTTCATGTCTGAAACTAATAAATCATACCATACCATACTGTAAGGGGCCAATGAGCCCATTAGATGACACCATGTGCCGCCAGCTCCCCGCTTCTACTCTGCCCATCATCCACCTCTCTTTTCCAAGCAATCCCTAGCCCTGCCAGTTCCTCTCTAGCTTCCTTCCTTGCTAAAAATCTACCTACAGCTCTGTTATTCTGCCCAGCTAACAGATAGGTTTGCCAGGGTCATGTTTCAGCTGCATCGTTTCCTGGTTCTCCAAACTACAGCACATGCAAGTATGTCAAAAAGAAGTTGTCGTTATTATTTACGCATTATCCCAATTTGGGACACCTAAAGGATTGCAAAGTTGACTCACAGCTCCACAGGGGGCGTTTTGGATGGTGACCGTGAACTTCCCTGACTTGCGACTCTTAGCCAGGACGTACTGACACGTTGCCGGGAAGGTGTAGACACGCCCATCAAATGACTGGAAATACATGTCGCCAGTGACGGAGCACTCGCCTACAGAAGGAGGGAGACAATTTCCACATTAGGTTGGGTTAAAAATACTTGCTTGTCATTCTTTGTGTGCAAATGACAGATGATTCTGCATACAAGCGCTCCTCGTGTGACAACGTGTCCTGATATGATGCGCTCTGTAAATCAGGGGTGTCGATTGCAAGCTACGGGTAGATCGCCATGGTAGTTTGGGTCGATCGCATAAACGTCACTTTATAGATGTCATATAACATCAGTCAGCTGACATTAAGCTCCCCTCCTGATTCGCTCTTGCTCCCCCGCGGCGTTTCAAGCTACACTGAGAAGCAACCTTCATCTTTATTATTCTTCTTACGGATAAACTAACTCAGCGGTAAGATGCTTATATCTATAACTAAAGTTATCTGTTCACTTGTAGCAGCTAGTTATGCAGAAAAAAAAAGTGTATTGTTTAATGGCTTTGCTTCGCGTCATGAACTCCATTACAGAAATCAGTGCTTTCTACATGTCCGCTTCCTACACTATTATTTCATGATGAAGTGGAAAATGTGCCCATTGCTGAAACCTTTTTAAAATGTTGCCTTGACTTCGGCTGCATTGTCTTTTGCATAATCATTTTCAATTCTTGTATATCGGTTTGATAGCAAATACTAACTGGATGTAATACATGAACTGTGTCTCCTAATGAACGTTACGTAGCTATTT
Organism: Dunckerocampus dactyliophorus; assembly: GCF_027744805.1. Classification (NCBI taxonomy): domain Eukaryota; kingdom Metazoa; phylum Chordata; class Actinopteri; order Syngnathiformes; family Syngnathidae; genus Dunckerocampus; species Dunckerocampus dactyliophorus. The sequence goes on along the minus strand of NC_072821.1, from coordinate 32,192,306 downwards.
TGACTGCCATATTACCAGTACTCAGGTTATGTACGCAACTATTGAGGAATTATGTGTAATTATCTTTATTGCCATATTGAATATAATTATGGTATCGACTACTTTGGTTACCTGTAAACTGTACAATACTAATCATTAATATTTACAATAGTATTTCAAAGTTTACCGGTTAGATTTTCTATATGTTAAATGATTTATAGAAAGAGGTACATCATTTTAACTTGTAACTTGCATGCTGAAAAAGTGCGTGCACCCCTGATATAAACAATATGTGTAACGTACATAATACGTACTCATATTTTTTTTCATAAATATAGTAAATATATATATTTTCTATATTTATAGTAGGAGGTAGATCATTTTAAAAGTAGCAAAGTAGCAGATTTTGACTTTACCCGGGCAGCTGTAGTCGGTGCAGTTCCATACTCCAGCCAAGCATGTGCTGAAACACAAAGCAGACACATCCTTGGATTGCTCTCAGAAAATGAAAGGCGGATGATAATGGGATCATATCTGATTGTCATAGAAGACAAAATAATACATTCCTGATCAAAATTTTAGGACCAGTTGAAAAATTGCAAGAATTTACATTTTGCACTGTTGCATCTTTAGGAGGTTCTAAGTAGCACTTCAAAATGAAAAAGAAGAAATAGGTGTGAGACAACCATTTTTTTGAGGAAGCAATTTATTGCAAAGAAGCATTAAAGTGAAATAGGCCATTCATCAGCTGATCAAAAGTTTAAGCTCGTCGCCCAAAAAACCCTGAAACCCACCTAAAATAAAAATAAAATGTTCCAAAAAGGACTCCATATGTGCCATTCTTGTTAATCACCTCAATAAATCTGTGATCTACCTGCTGCACAGATCACTGCTACACCTGGAGGAGAGCGGGAGCTCTGTGAGGGTCATGTTTTTTGACTTCTCCAGTGCCTTTAACACCATCCAGCCGTCACTACTCAGAGTGAAGATGGAGAGTGTGGGAGTAGACCAACACCTGACTGCATGGGTTATAGACTACCTCACCAACAGACCACAGTATGTGAGGCTCCGGCACTGTGTGTCTGACATGGTACTCTGCAGCACAGGTGCCCCTCAGGGTACGGTGCTCTCCCCTTTCCTCTTCACCCTCTACACCTCGGACTTCACACACAACTCCACACAGTGTCACATCCAGAGGTTCTCCGACGACACAGCCATCATTGGTTGTGTTTCAGAGGGGAATGATCTGGAATACAGGACGGTCATCAGGGACTTTGTCAGCTGGAGTGAGCTTAACCAGCTACAACTCAACACCAGCAAGACAAAGGAGATGATCATGAACTTCCAGAGGAAAACATCTCACTTTACACCGGTGAACATCCAGGGAGCGGACATAGAGTTGGTAGACAGCTACAAATTCCTGGGTGTTCACCTTAACAACAAGCTGGACTGGTCCATCAACACCCACGCCCTCTACAAGAAGGGCCAGAGTCGCCTCCGCCTGCTGAGGAGACTGAGGTCCTTTGGTGTGTGCAGGACTCTTACAAACCTTTTATGACTCCGTGGTGGCCTCAGCCATCTTCTATGCTGTGGGCTGCTGGAGAGGGGGCAGCACTGACAGGGACAGGAGCAGGATCAATAGACTGATCAGGAGAGCGAGCTCTGTCCTGGATGGTCCTCTGGACTCCGTGGAGGAAGTGGGGGAGAGAAGGATGTTGGCTAAGCTGACATCCATCATGGACAACACCTCTCACCCCCTACATGACACTGTGGGTTCCCTTAGCAGCTCCTTCAGCAGCAGACTGTTACACCCACGGTGTAAGAAGGAGAGGTTCCTCAGGTCCTTCATACCGACCGCTGTCAGGCTCTACAACACCTGCACCACCTGAACCATGTTGTAGCCACTATGTCACTATGTATTCTTTACTTGCGTATCTTGCTTGCTGCTGTAACAAGTGAATTTCCCCGCTGTGGGATACATAAAGTACAAATACAATACAAAAAATTGATGCCAGTGTTTCCAGGAGGCTAGTGCTCCAGGTGATGAAGATGGCTTCACGGAGGGCATCCACTGACTGGAACTAACGTCCATTTTTTTCCCCCATTTTTTGGAAGAATTCCTCTGTCAGGCGGGCATTGCGAACTGCAGTGTTGTCTTGTTGAAAAAAACAATCATTACCACACAGACGAGGGCCTTCAGTCATGAGAGGTGCCCCCAGCAACATCTCCACTTAGCGATCTGCCGTTTGACGCCCCTGCACAACCTGGAGCTCCATTGTTCCATTGACGGAAAAGCAGCCCAGATCATGATGGCACCCGCTCCACTGTTCTGTGTGGAAAACATCTCAGGTGGGATCTCGTCAGTGGGATCTCGCCAGTAACGTTGGAAGCCATCAGGGCCGTCAAGGTTAAATTTTTTCTCATCAAAGAATAAAACTTTCTTCCACTATTCAATGTCCCATGTTTGGTGCTCTCGTGAAAATTCCAAACGGTCAATTTTGTGGCATTTGTTCTCAAAAGCCTTCTCTATCAGATGTCGTCTGATGGTTATTGGACTGCACTCTGCACCAGTAACAACCTTCATTTGGGCCGAGGATGGTCTCTTGACGGACAGCCAATTGGATCCTCTGGCTCAGGGCTGGTGATATTTTTTGGGTCTCCCACTTGACTTTTTTGTTCCATAACCCTCAGGATGTTTACTGCGTCCAACCGCACTGCGAGAAGCCTTGCTTATGCAGCTCGACAATCCCACCGCTTTCAAAGAGAGAACGCTTTTTTGCCTTTGCCATCAAGACATCATGACAGAAAATGACATTGATTTCACATTTTTGCCAAGATTTTGGCTTTTAAAGGCTGTGTTCTTAAAGTTTTGATCAGCTGGTGAACAGCCTATTTCACTTTAAGGCTTGTTTGCAATAAATCGGTTACTCAGAAATGTTTTTCTCGCACTCCCATTTCTTCTTTTTTTTTTTGCATTTTGAAGCTCTACTTAGAATTTGGGAAATTTTTCAACTGGTCTTAAAATTTCCACGAGGGGGATATTTTATCCAGCAAGATGGGCCCATCTGCGGTTTAATTAAGGTACAAAGGCAGTAAAAAGGTGGGAGATTTTTGAGGCTCACCAGTTGTTGCATTCCTCCTGTATCGTTTGTCCAGATTGGTAGAAGATGCCATGGTTTTCACAGGGACAGTCTGAGGGTGTTACACAGCTCCCCTCTGAATAAATCAAACCTGACGACCGAGGCCGAGAGTCACAAATGTTGCAATACAAAGAAAATGGAAAATGGATGCCAGCTCACCATCTGGACAATAACATCCATCCAGGCAGGCCAGCCTGCTGTCAATGCACGTCCTCTCTTTGTTGCATGATGCCGGGCAGCAGCTGATGCATTCCAGGTACTGTAGACCTGCCGGACACTGCTTTGCTGGTTGCCATCGTAAAGAAACACAAAATGATCAATTGCAAATTGTAAGGCGTCAGCAGGTCATTGGTGCATCTATGGCACAAACAAACCACATACCACACTGAGGAATGTGGTCCCTCCAGTCATTCAGTGACTGGTCAGCATGGGCACAGGCCCTGGAGTACTCAGTGAACACCTGGCACACTGCCTCCCTAGTAGGGCCCGACCTTGAAGGAAGCATATTGAAGAGGGAAAGGGAACCTTAAACAGGCTGCACTCTTCATACTGTTGCCCATCCATCAAATAATATTAACAATTATACAGTACACAAAGGACATCACATCATATGATGTTCCACAACACTGGTGAAAATGACGCATGGAATAGATCGTAACATGCAAACTGGGTTTCTTACATGCAGAGGATGTTAAAACAGCTGGCCATGTAGGACAAAGGGTTGACAAAGTCATGGCAGCCTTGGAATGGCGGATCCAGCAGCATTAAACACGCTTCCTCCACTTTCTGGTACAATAAATAAATAAATGATAACATTTAAAGCAACATTATGGAGTATATGTATGGTATGCATCCAACACACATGTAACCATAGTCCAAACCCTAATGAACTGGCGACTATTTGAAACCCCAGCTGAACTAAATAGGAACACCAATTACAGTAGAACTTAGGTTAGCGGGATTAATTCGTTCCAGGAGGCCCCACTCTAACTGAACAGATGCAGATATTAGTCTTACCAGTAGAACGTGCACATCAACATCTGCACAAGGTGAGGAGAAACCTGAAGGCACCATGGGACACCGAGGCTGGAGCAGCGGCATCTCCATCCAGCTGTTTCCAAACAATTCTAGCTCATGACTCAGTATACCTGAAAGAGACACACAAATATTAACTTTGTTAATAATAATGAATAATGTAATTAATAATGAATATTAATTATATGTGATTCTCTGCCTATTCGGCATTTGTGACCCCACAAATTGGCGGAATTTTCATCAAAGAACAGGAAGGCCATGCTGGATTTTGCCAAAATGTACAGAGATTTAGTTATAGTGTGTCTTCCACACATGTTGCTTTTTGTGTCATTTTTGGTTGCACCGTGAGTGAGGTAGGCATGTGGTTCGATGAATTGAATTGGTTTATGTTGGGTGAGCTACAGTTCAGGCCAAAAGTTTGGGCACACCCTCTCATTCGATGCGTTTTCTTTATTTTCAGGACTATTTACCTACTAGATTCTCAAAACTATGAATGAACACATGGAATTATGTACTGAACAAAAAAGTGTGAACTAACTAAATACATCATATATTTTAGATTCCTCAAAGTAGCCACAATTTGCTTTTTCTGATAGCGCTGCAAACCCTTGGTGTTCTCTCAATGAGCTTCATGAGGTAGTCACCTGAAATGGTTTTCCCTTCACAGGTGTGCCTTGTCAGGGTTACTTAGTAGAATATCTTGCCTTATTAATGGGGTTGGGACCATCAGTTGTGTTGTGTGTGTTCTAACCTTTGGCCTGTACTGTAATTCATAGCAAGTAATGAGTTAACTGTTAACTGTTATGTGCAGTACGGCCGTGACGCAGCAGCATAGCCCAGGCTTGATTAGAATGTCATAAATAGACATTTTTATTTATAGGCTCAATTACTCGCAGTTTTTCACAATTTGCAGGTAGCCTAGGAATGGAACTTACCGTAGCTGGTCCTGAGGTCATCCTGAGTATCTGCGTTGAAGTTGCCACAGAGGCCACAGGTTCTGCCCACAAACTCTGGACTAAGTTTGATGTATACCGAGCCACTGTGTCCCTCCCAGGCCAGCGTGAAGCCTTGCGGTTGTGTCACTAACACGTACTGGGAGATCTGCTCCAGATGCAGGTCATGGATGTGATGTGGAAGCTGCAAACTGGAGATGTCATTTTTTTAAAATAAGAAATACTGAGCCTTTCTTTTCAGTACGTGCTTAAAAAAACACACACATTGAAAAGCATGTGGTGTTTTTATGAGTTAAATTAGTTGCATACAGTAGTAGGAAATTCCAACTAATTTCAATGTTACGTTTGCGAATATTCTCAATCACCAGGTCACTGTAAGCAAGGTAGGACAGCTGCGCTATCTCTGCTGGATATAAAAAGACCTGCATGATGGAGAGAAATAAAGCTTCTGGTCGTCCACCAAAAAAGAAAAAAAAGGTTAATTTTCACTTCTGACCTTTGCTCTTTGAACGTCACATTGGTGGCGTGCAACCGGACCTCGCCCTCCCACGGAAGGAAGAGGCTGACTGAGCGCTGGCAGCGATACGGCTCAGAACCACAGTCAGGGTCATTGTGCACCTGCAAACAGAAGGATGTCATCTATCAATTCTATTACAGTAGATGCCCATTTTTCCTCAGGCGAAAAAATGTGATACAGCCTTAAAAATGTCTATTTTTGACGCATGGCTAATATTTTACATTCCTTTGAGCATTTTTCTCCAAAAGCAAAATGAATGAACCATACTGCTATGAAAGTTCACCTGGACAACGACGCTGGCCTGGGTGGTTTCCTCACAGTCTTTGAGCAGTGTGTACGTGCATCGACCAGGGAAGTAGTAGTAGAGGCCATCAAAGGTCTCAAAGTTGTACTGACCCCAGGTCCTGCATGTCATCTCCCTCTCAAAACCAGGATTTGGAACTGAGCACACATGGACCAGGGCAGAAAATAGACTGGATTATAATGTTTGGGTAGAACAGGGGTGTCCAAAGTACAGCTGTGGCACATTCTCAAAATAGAATTTAACAACAAAATGAAAAAAAAATCAAATATGGAAAAATCATCACTAATTTTACAACAATAGAGTCAAAATATTATTATTAATTATTCTAATTATGAGAAATAAACAAAACAATGAATAAATTTGTAATGTTTGAAAAATTAGGTTGCTGAAAAAGTTATAATGTAACGAGAATAGAATAGAAAATAGAATAGAAAGTCAAAATATTATGGCAATAATTTATATTATGGAAATAAAGCCATAATTTCAAGAAGAAAGTTGAAGTTGTTGGAAAATTTTTAAAAAAAAAACAGCAAAAAAATTTTGTATTTTTACTTTATTTATCCCACAGCTTTCCCACAACTATCTTTTACGATAGTAAAGTCAAAATATTCTAATGAGGAAAAAAGTTCTACGAGAATAAACACATAGTATTATGAGGCAAACTAATGTCTTTTTAGTAGCACAGAGTTGAAATGTTAAAGAAAAAAAAAATCAAGTCGCAATGTGTATTATGTGAAACAAACCAAATAAAATTAATTTGTAATTTTTGGAAAATTTGGTTTGGGCACACATCTAATTATTATGGGAATAAAGTCAAAACATTATGGAAATAAAGTCAGAATTTTATGAAAACAGAGCAAAGACCATAGTTGATACTAATACTAATAGGCTTTGTCATATATATCAGTGGTCCCCAACCCCCAGCCGGTACCGGGCCGCCGGTCATTTGGTACCGGGCCGCAGAGAAAGAAAAAATAATTTCCATTATTTCATTTTTTTGATGTTTTATTTTGAAAAGTGGCCGGATTCTCTCTGTTACATCCGTCTCACTTAACGCATGTCTATTGTGCGTGTGCTAACTTTATCTCATGCCGCACAGACAGACTACTACTGTATTTTTACCATTTTTCTTTCACCTCATATTTGGTCTCAAATGCTGATACTATGTGGGAATGCATAAAGGTAAGTTTTGATGACTTATTGAATGCTAATGTGCACATTTGTCTCAAGTTAATTCATGCTAGCACACTGCCTTGTACCACACACGTCAAACAGCGATGTAATAATCTCTGTGGAAAAACTTGGCTGGAACTTGAACTGGTGGATGGTGGGTCAGCATTCATTTTGTGCTTTTAATTTGATGTTATTCATGTCTTAGTTTTACACAATAAATAAGATCAAATTAGATCGCTATAATGTATTTGTGTGTATGAGATTTGTGGGAACACAAGCCGGTCCGTGGGTCAAAAAAGGTTGGGGACCACTGATATATATGACAAAGCTGAAATATAGTATTGTCTTGAAATATATATATAACTTATTAGCATATCTACATGTGTTGCTTTACAAAATATCAAAGTGGCCTTTTTCATTTTTCACTATGTGGCCCTCGCTGGAAAAAGTTTGGACACCCCAACAACAAATTATGAATGTGATGTTCTGTACAAAGCACTTCTGTTCGGAACCTACGCAGTAAAAAAAGATTCTCAGATCACCCAACTGGTTGAAAACAGTGGACCTAAAATTTGATTTACCTGTCTGACACCTGTGTCCCGAAGCCTGAAACAAGCTGCAGTCACATGAATCTGTCCGAGTGCACCAACCACCGTTCAGACAGGGAAAGTCACATGACTCTTGAAAAAGACAAGAAAACAGCAGGTTAATGAGCACCTGTTAACCATTGCATCAAGACCAACATCTTCGTCGCATGCATACATGGTGCATACATCTATTTCTTGTGGCGAGTGAGAGGAGACTTACTGCTATTTCGGTTTCTAGTCCCACAAAATATTTGAGCCAATATGGCACGGTTATTTGATTTAGACTGCAAACCACTAAGGCATGGGGGGGGGGGATCATTTTCAAACCGCAGCTCTAAAGATAAAATTACTACAGTATTAATGAGATAGGTATTAGACTAATTTGCTTTTAACCAAAACACAATAATAACACAATAATAAATGGGAGTGACAAGTATTTGACCAGAAAGCTTTTAACAAAAGTGAATTTTTCTCCTCTTTTTGTTGTTGTTGACTTAAAGGAAAGCTGCACTTTATTTGGAATTTTGCCCATCATTCACAGTCCTTACGTGAGACATGACATACAGTGTGTCTTTCTCTTTTCTGTGCATTCTAAAGATATAAAAACAGCTAAAAAGACGCAATTAAGAATGCGCGTAATGGGAATTACCTATTCCGCCTATAAAGCTTTCTGAAAAAAACTCCAAAAAGCGCCAACAAAGCTCCATTTACATATAATGTGACCTGTATGTTAACCAAGCTACAACGACATTGTTATGATTGTTGTTATTAAGCAGTATTAACATAAAGTAAAACTCCAAGGGAGTCGGTGCCTCACCAGCCATAAACTTCACCGCACGTCAGTACAAAATTGTCACCTACCTATGCTAAAATTTAAAAAAGTGATGCAGAGCTGACTGTGGAGGTCTCAATTCCCAAAGTGAAAAGTCCCAATCTGTCTGCCCTCTAGAGTAATGAAACTCCAAAAAGTAGGCAGTCATTGAACAAATTAGCAAAGACAAAACAATGGCTCCTCATCCCGCCTGTTACACCATCTGCTGAGTGGGCTTGCAGCATAGCATGTGTGCTCACTCAGCCGCATCTCACAAAGGTACAGATATCACACGACTTTTTTTAATTAGTACGCCAAAGCTTATCTTCCTTCTCTTTCATTCGGGGGTTATGATCACCCAGACTAACAAACATGTTTTTGGACTGTGGGAGGAAGCTGGAGTAACTGGAGGAATCTCGATAAGCACACGGAGAACAAAGAACACGTCATCCAATAGTAACAAAGATATGAATGCGGAAACTTCTTTCTCTGATACATCAGTGCATGCAATTACCTGACATCCTATGCAACCTTGACCTCAGGACTTCTTTTGCCTGTCTGGTGAATACTGAATCCTGAACTGGACGATGGTCTTGCGAAAAGACTCCGCTGGCAGGGTTTTCTGTTGCATTAGCTGATAACCAGCTTGATGGTTTTACCAAGCTCATCGAGGTTTCCCCGGGAGGTGATGGATTCGGCATTGATTGGTTGGTGTTGGTCAGTACTGGTTGTTTGACTGGCCTTGTTGGTGACTGGCTTGTTTGTGGTGTGGTCACTCCTGGAGTCGATGAGCTAGATAATGCTGTGTGTGATGGTGCTGGAGCGCTGCCTGATGGGCTGGTGAGTACTGTATGCGTAAGACTGTGCTTAGACGTAACAGTGGCGGATTGTGTAGGTGTCTCTTTGGTGGGTGGAGTTGTTGTGTCTGCTGACTGGCTGAGCGATGCCATGGTAGCTTGCTGTTGGTTGGATGAATCTGTTCTTGATGGTATCGTAACATGAATTGTTGAAGATGCGGTGAAGTTAGAGTTCAGTCTCCTTTGAGAGCTGGAGCTTGTGTGCGGCAAGTCATTGGAGGTCACATTGGATGTGGCCGTCCGGCTGACTGGAGTTTGCCTGAAGGCAGATGTGTTGCGGACTGATGGAACAGATGTTGATTGGGGTTCCTAAAAGAAAAGAAATTAATACAGTATAATTATTAGTTATGATTAGGGATGTGTACAGAAACACAGTATCATAATGGCACTGGTGGCAACGGTGGTATCTGGACCAAATAATTAGATATCGGTGCCTCATTTTGCTGCACGGAAATGAGGTATAGGTACCGGCGAGTCAACTGTTGTGATGGCTCACCCATCACCATCATGCACGTTATTCCGCTTACGAAGCGCTTTGAAGGCCTTCTGTTTTGCTTCCAACACACACCAGCTGCAAAGAAGCTAGGCTAGTATAATTATGTGGTGTCCAATCATCACGATTGTTATCAGTGACATGAATGTTTTGTGAGTGCAGTGTTTTATGTGCCACAATTTTTCACTTTGTCCGTTTTTTTGTCATAATCTGTGTTGTCGCTCTGCTGCCGCCTGTCTGCCTTTTGTTTTAGTGCATGCTGTCCTGCAGAGGCGGAGCTGTTGGCACACACCTGCAGCCAATGACTTCTACACCTTGTTAAGCTTGTTGAGGGCAGCTGTTCAGTGCCAGATTGTTCCTTCATTCCTCACCTGCAACCTGTGCCAACCTGCCTTGTTCACTACTAGCTTTCTGATCTCAGAACCTACCTCGTAGTGAGTATTTTTTTCCTGCTTGGCTACTTCCAGAAGTGATCCTGTTCGGTGTGCAACAGCGAATGTTAAGTACCTGCTTGGTTTTCAGCAGCGATTTCTGTTCACCTCTTGTGTGTTTTTTCCCCTGCACCCCTTTTGGCTCGCAGCGCTTTTTGTTGCTTAGTTTTATGTGGCTTAGCGCTGTATTTTTGTTCTTGGACTGTTTGACCATTTTTGTGTTGCCTTTTTCCTCCACGAAGGTCTCTTTTTGTATGAAACCTTTTTGTTATCACAACCGTTCTGTTCCTCTCTGCATCTTGGAGTCCAATAAGTTTAACACACCAGCACGTGATATATTTTTGGAAGCAGGTTCGGAGAACGTGTCATACTGTAATTTCCTTTTTTAAGTACTGGTTCGCGCACCTTTTGGGTACAAAAATTACAATGTTGGATAATACTGTATGTAACCAACACCCAACCCTGATAATGAGTCAACTGGTAACACTGTAAAAGTTATGTAACATACATGTAAAACATTTCTCTTTGGCAGACAGACCAAAAATGCTCCCAGACTTAGAGGCTCTGTGGACACCTGAGCTCTAAAACCCAAGCAGTAGGAACAAAGCAGATGGCAAAGGTGACCTTTAGGGGCAATGTGGGGGCTCCATAGCATCAATTTTTCATCAAAGATCAGTAACAGACATAGTAAAAGTCCGCTTTAGACATACCAGCCACAGTGCAGCTGAGCCAGATGCCAAAGACTGAAGCACCAAAGTGACTTTTTAGACCAATACAAGTGTTTTGTTGCAATATCCAACATGACATTGCTCTGTGCACCAGTGACCTGCAACTTGTGCTGATAACTGTTTTGTCACATCCATAGTTTGGACCGGAATTCTCACACCTTTCTGGAGAGTTGGACAAAAGGAAAAACGACATAACAGCTACTGTATATTCCTACTGGGACTTCCTTGCGTGTCTTTTTCTGCAGAATTTTAACTGAACATCCACACGGGGGGGGGCTAAATAGAGTGTGTGACAAAAAGTCGAAAAGTGCTCCATGTCGTGTCGCTCTTTGGATATTTCTGGTTGTGCACCACGTCCATCAGCAAGGATGGTGAATGTCGCTGCCTACCTGCCCTCCCTGGGAAGCGGTGTCCCATTTCTGCTGCTTTATCCTGCTGCTGTGTCTGAAAGAACAAGGACAGATTTGTTCCTGCTGCTGATCTCCCCCATGACACCATAAACCCGCCAACAACCAAACTAAACTGTCAACTCAAAATTGTACCATTTGCATTATGCAACAAATGTAATTCATTTATTTTTTTAATTAAATGTATTTTCATTTATATGTATATTAATGTATATTATATTTTTTTTTAAAAAGTAAATTAAAGAAATTTCTTCAAAAACAGCACATGTTTAGCATTTTGGTAAAACAAAAAATACAATTCAAGACTGTTATATGCAATGAAGTATATAAATGATTAAACCACCCTTGTTTCTTCAGTTTCTTGTTCATTTCAATGCCTGATACAACCAAAGGTACCTTTGTTTTGACAAATAATGACAACAAAAATAGCTCATAAGAGTTGAATTGTTGGGCAGTGCTATCTATAGCTATTCATGTAAGAACTTAAGTGCTTTTGGTTATCAAGAACACCATGGAAGTTGCTAGATATCAGCTCTTAAATTAAACTCTTATGAGCTATATTTGTTATATTTGTCCAAACAAATGTGCCTTTAGTTGTACCAGTTGGCATTAAAATGAATCAATAAACTGAAGAAACAAGGGTGGTCTACTCATTTTTTCCATGACTGTACACTGAGCAATAATGTAATATACATGAATAAATAAATCACATCTTACTTATTAAATTCATCTGAGTTCAAATGGTCCACTTCCACCTCATTGCTCGATAGCTGCACTGAAATCAAAGTAAGCAGATGGAGATGAACGAGAGTAATTACATTGCTAGAAACACAGGTACGCGTTGTGAAAGTAGTGTCTCACCTTGATAAATTAGGATTAAAGATAAAGATAAGTGCAAAAGCCTTTTCCAGCTAAGTCCTAAGTAACGATCCATTCAGTCAGGTTTCGACAGCATCACCTGGTGAAAACCTTCTGGCTGGACTCCCGCTGTTGCCTGCTCTGCGCCATCCAGCTCATCCTCAAGCAGCCGGCTGAGAGCCCCAAGAGCCGGGGCACCTTCTCATTAGCATAAAATATGCATACGTAAGGCAGTAGGTGGGCGGGGCCAAGCCAATAAAACGCGCCCAACACTCTTCTGGAGAGGCAGAGGTAGTCTCAGCGGATCCAGATGACACAAGTCTATGCTATCATCAACATCTGATGTGGAGCAGTGTATTGTAACAGACACTCCGTAAAAGTGTTTACTTCAGGGGTGTCCAAAGTGCAGCCAGGCTGTTTTTTTCTTGACCCACAATACATTCTAAAATTATAATTGAACAAGAAAGCTAAAAAAAAAATAAAAAATAAATAATCATCAGTAATTTTACAAGAATAAAGTCAAAATATCATGCGGAAAAATAACACATTTTAGTTGCATAAAGTTCAAATATTAAAGAAAGAAATTTTTTTTAAAGTTGTAATTTAAAAAAAAAAACTATCAGATAAAGTTGCACATTTTGGAAAATTAGGTTGTGGAAAAATTTCCAATGTTATGAGAATGAAGTCAAAATATAAAGTCATAATTACAAAAAGAAAATGTAAAAGAAGAAAGTTTAAATAAATAGACATAAAACTACTGCAGAAATTAAAAGAACAGCAGAATAAAATTAAAATAGAGAAAAAAAATCTCATTCTATCAAGAAGAAAGGTTGCAATTTTATGAGAAGAAACTATGTATTATGAGGAAAAATATAATTTTAGTAGAGCTGAAATATTAAAGACAAAGTATGTTATTGTTTAAACGTCGTAATAAAATGACAAACAAAAAGTCAAAAAAATCAGACTTCACAAATCACTCAGTGTTATATTTTGTCTCCCGCCGTATCCCTGCACACTGTCGCCTCCCCATTCTTGTGTGCGTGACGAAGACACGCGCATCTACACCCGCGACGGAGCGCTGCGGCCATCTTGTTTACGTGTTTGTTCCACAGCGGAAGAAGACGTGAGCGTCTTCGTCACGTACACAAGAATGGAGAGGCCTAAGTGCGCAGGGATATGGCGGGAGATAAATATAATGCAGAGCAATTTGTGAAGTCAGATTTTTCCGAGTAGGCATTTTTATGATGCAAATGTATTACTCTTTTGAATGCATATTGTTTTGAGAAGTCAAACTCCTTACTTGTGAAACCCCAGACTACGTAGAACTACATTCTTCATCAGCAAACTCCGACTAGAACGGGATTAAGGAGACCAAGTGGGGTGTGAGTCACGTTGATGGACTACACTGCTGATGGGGATGTCATACAACTTCATGTGAAAAAATCTGAACTAGCCCTTGAACAAAAACATTTTAATATTTGGAAAATTAAAAAAACCCAGCAAAAATTGAAAAACAGAGCAAGGAGTGAAGTTGATACTTATAATAAGCTTTTTCACCTATATCACAAAGCTGAGATGCAGTTTTTTATTTAAATACATATAACGTCTTAACATATCTACATGTTTTGCTTTACAAAATATCAAATTGGCCTTTGCATCCTTTCATTTTTCACTATGTGGCCCCCACTGGAAAAAATTTGGAGACCCTTTGTTTACTTACAATTGGATCAATACGATAATCGACCACCCCCATATATACTGTATATCATTCATGCTCATCGTTGATAAACAAGTGAAAATACAAGTAAAATGTACAGCATATACGTACCACTGTTTGAAAAAAGCCCACAATGTTACCATTTTTTTTTGTCTTCATGCATCATTGATGTTTGACAGATTCTTGTGCACGTCGTGAGCTCATTCAAACTTGCAATTAAAGCCTGTTGTTCTGGCGATCGGTTCTGGTGCTTGTGTGTGTCACCGAACATTACACTAACATTACTGACATCTAGTGACCAGTGTAGAATACAGTACCACATATCATCACATCTTTGAATGTGTCTTCTGAATGCCTTATAGTTGTATTTTAATTCATTTAAAAAAAACACTTAATTTAGGCAAAATAATGCATGAAAGTTGATTATATATGCATATTTTTGGCTAATAATAGGCCGTATTCAACCACAAAACATCATGATTTAGTACTTAATATACTTTAGAAAAACCGTGATAGAGTGAAGCCACAAAATTCGATCCGTGATGTGGCGAGGGACAACAGTATTGAAAAATGAAGCTTCACCACCTCTATTCTGCTGTTTTACTGCAATTTCCCTGACTCTGTGGACAGTTTCCAAGCTTATATGGAGTCGTCACAGTTGTACAGTTTGTGTAATTTCACATTACAGTCCAGTATATTGTTGTGGATGCAGCAGTTACACGTAACTGCTGCATTTGAAAACACAACAAATATTTAGTCAATTTGCTTCAACAATTGGCATCCCCATAGGTTGTTTTATGTTACATTTGGGGGGAAATTCAAAATCTGAACAAAGGCTAACCGTACCGGATAAGAAAACTCTCTGCCCCCCAGTGTCACCAGCCTCCCTGGGCTTTATTAGCATGTGAATGTCTCATTTTTGGCGGCGGCCACACTTCCTGAATCTCTCCTTTCTTTGCCCTCTAAAAAGGCCTTTGACTTCTATGGACCCCTCAGAGATCCCAGTAGGCTTTGTTTCCCACAGCGAGGGGGTTTCCCCTTGCATAAATGGGGAAAAAGACAGGGGTGGTGGCGGTTGGTGGCGGTTCTTAGTTTTTTGTTATACAGGGTAACAAGGGGGGGTGTTAAGATTTTCAGTTCCAAATTATTATTTTTAAACCTTTAATACCAAAGTTGTAGCCGGCAATAGGATTTGCAATGCTATTTTTAAATTACACTAAGTAATTTAACACATCAAAGACATCAAAGTTCTGCAGAAAAGTGACACAGTAGAACCTCGGATAGCGTGTATTTCGGTTAACTTTGAATATTTACGCTTAGGTTTGCATACATTTTCCGTTTAGCGTACAAAATGGCGCGCGTTTTGTCGCGTTATTACTACACTGCATGAGTCCAACTGTGTTCTTAATGTATTTTTTAATCACAAAACGTCCTGTTAGCATCCTTAGCTTGCTAACAAAATGGCAACCGGCACCCATGTCGTCATTAATGATATCATCAGCGGTTGACTCTAAAAAATGTTAACACAAAACACATTTTTATAGTTTTACATGCATAAAACAATTCTAAATGCATATAAATGAGAAATGAAAGGGATAAATGAACATTTAAGGTTACTTAACTTCATTGAAGACTTGACTGTTCCCAAAGACACAATGTGGCAGCAAGATTGACACCTTCCTGTTTTGCCATGAGTTATTTCTTGAATTCAATTGTGTTTCTCACCTTCTTTGTCAAAATGCTGGCACTGGCAACTTTGTTTGGCTCCATTCTGGGTTACTGAGTTGAGAAACACTGTTGAATTCAAGAAAGAAAACTCAAAACAAGAAAATGGTGTTGATGAGGAAGGTGTTGGAAGTCGCTGCCACATTGCGTCTTTGGGAACACTCAGTGAAGCGTCTTCAGTGAAGGTAAAAGTAACCTTTCAACCTCATTTATCCCTTTCATTCATCATTTATATGTACTGATATGCATTTCCAATTGTTTTCGGCATGTAAAACTATAAAAACGTGTTTTTTGACATTTTTGGCTTTTTTTTTTAATGGGATTTACATTACTTGTTAGGGGAAAAATGTATTTGGTTCGCGTCCTTTTTGGTTAGAGTCGGACCCTCTGGAACTAATTACTGACGCTAACCAAGGTTCCGTTGTATTTTATGTTTTAGTTTGTGTACCTCGCCGTGTTGTCGTTTTTTTTTGCCAGACTGCAAAACATGTTGTGGAGGTCGTTCAGGAAGTAAACAAAGAGGTTCCTTCACATACTCTTGATATTGTTCATATTGTAAATCCCACGTTCTTTATTCATGTACTGTACAGTACATTCTGTGTGTCTCAGTAAAAAGCTGCAAAATTCAGTTCCGTTTTTTTAAGTGATCTGTCGTTATAGCATCGTTGTAATGCGAAACAACCTCCACACTTCTAAAGCTAAAATAATTCCAGGTGGACTGTTACAATTACAGGTGGTTAAGTATAAGATACATTCCTAGACTGTGATGTGAGTCGACTCCATACCTAAACTGAACCTAACTGAACTCTACACAGAATACATGGGACATAAAATACTATACAAGAATGAAATGAAACAGCAATTTAAAAAAAGAGATAACTTACTTCCCACTTCCTGTTCAGTGGGAGCAGGAAGTAGAAAAAGGCAGGAGACTCTCCAGAAGGCGTACAGCAACACTTCCTGAATCAACACAAGGCTCATTGGGATACAGTGTTAAGTCTGGTCCTCCAGCCAGAGCACAAGCAACCTTTCCATCTCAATAACACTGTAAGACCACTACGTTGCTTAGTTATCACTGTCACTTTCGTAGGAGCAGATCCTTCTGCATAGTAGTCTTGGTGGTCGTTTCTCCTCTCCCTGAACTTCTGATGATGTCTGTTTTCACTTCCATGATGGCTTTTCTTTTTCTCAACGCACTTCCACCAGCAGAGCCTGCCTTACACTTGGTAGACATACCAAAGTGAAAAAAGTGAATTAATAAGCTACGTTATTCAATCCTTATGGCTGTGAAAGAGACAAAACACTGTACCGTATTTCAGCACCAGACGCCTCGCCTTGTACATATTGTAATGTGCAGCACATAACACCTATTTAGTCACCTTTACGCGCCCATTATTCTTCAGCACTTTCAATCATAAAAATGGCTAAATGAACTAAAATACAAATACAAGCCATTCAGACGACAAATTAAAAAGACGTGATGGTATGTAATATTCTACATTGGCCACAAGGCGTCAGTAATGTTACATTGATGAGACAATAGCTAATGCATGAAGTACTGTACAGAAACCAGAAGTAAAAAAGAACAAGGAGCTTTCCCAATGATAACGTGCAACTTTACTGTCTTATTTGTCTTACATGGCTTATTTTCGCTTATAATGTCTACTATATTAGGTAATACGAGTGTATAGGTGACTATGGGTGCTAATAATGATAGAAGGCCATAAACAGGTTTTCTATGAAAATTCAACTTATAATTAACGAACCCTACTACAGTTGGGTGCAGAACCAATTGTGCAATAAACAAGGGATTACTGTAATTAATTAATTTATGGGGGTACATATGACCAGGGAACGATGAAACTCTAGACATGAAGTAACACCCCTATAGTGGCCTTTACATTCCTATAGTAGATATAATCAGAGAAAATAAGCTATATACATTTAAATAAGTGCTCTTGCTCATGTGTGTTGCAATAAATGTCTTCTGGATGTGTGTACAGGAAGTGACGTCGGCGGTTCAGAGTTGAGTTTTAGCTGGATTACGCCCACAACAGTAGCCCGTTTTGTTATTATTATGATTATTATGTGTTGAATTCACTCGTGTCTGAGTTAAAAAACTATTTCTAAAGAATTTTTTTTTTTATCACATCCAGTCAACAGTTGTCAGACCTCCAAGATTTTGGTGTGTGGAATTTTTTTGGATTTTTTTTTTCCCAGTTCGCTTTCCATCTCTGTTCTACTTCACTCCATGCTTATTTGACAGGCTTTCTAAACTCATCAGATGTTACTTGTGCACTGCTGTCCTCTTGGAACAGAAAAGGGTCTTCCTTAACCTTTTCCACAAAGTTGGAAGCATGCAACCAGAGGCGCTGCTCGCCAACAGGCAAGGGCTGACCAACTTTCATCACAGTTCGGTAATCTTTCTTCCAGTGGCTAACAATCTAAAAAAAAAAAAAAAGAAAAGATAAATGCATTGGATGCATTTTGTTAGCTGCCGTGGTTGAATCCAGGTTAATATCGCCATGTTTTTATTTTGAAGCTTACTTTGCATTGAACAGGAAGTCACTGTGCATGTTTTAATGCTAACTAGTCTGTAGTGATGACCATGTTGTCCGTTTGTTCCACTGCAGTATTTCTTCCTATAAAACTATGAGAACATTTTAATACAAGCTGAGCTGAGTAAAAAAATAAAAAAAAAAACAGAATACAACAAATTTATTAGAAAGGCAGTGCAAACAAGTGAAACCTCTCTTGCATTTTACTGGTTCTACAACAGGTTATTTTTTGCACTCTTTCATTAGTTCTATGCATCTTAACAGAACAAACAGAAAATTGGCACGCTTGTCTAGAAGTATGATATTGAAATTTCCAACAAAGCCTGCCTGCTCTTCAAAAGATGTAAACAGGAAGCACTTACCCTGAAAAAAACATTTAAAATTAATGTCATTTAAAGTTAAATGACTCCAAAAAAATGAGACTAAATCATATTAAAAGGCAAGAAAGAAATGAAACATTCGAAGATCACAATTTTACAGTTCATTGCTTGTGTTGACCGCTGCAAATAACAAAATAATGGTGACGATAAAGCAAAAATCACACTGCCCAAGTTTGACAAGCTGAGTGGAGGAGTTAAGTAGTAGAAAACTCATGTCCATTCTATAACCAAATGGGAAAATAAATGCTGAAATATGCATATTTTGTATTCATTGTTCAGAATTCACCCTTTAAAAAACATTGGACAACAAAACCACATAAGGCTGGAGTGAAACTTTAACGTGACAAGCTCCTGTAAGACTGGAGCCAAGAAAAAAAACATGGTGCACCATGCAGCACAGGGATTTTAGATGTGAACCTCCATCAAAATGTTGTATTTCTTCTGCAAAACATTCACTGCTTTTACGGTACCTTTTTTTTTTTTTTAAACAAGAAAATATTCTTAGGTTTCAAAAATCTACTCAAAACGCACATTATCTGTCTCGTGGGGTTCTGTGTGTGTGTGTGCGTGTGCGTGTGTGTGTTATCTTTGGATGTAGAGTCCCGCATGCTCCCTGGAGTGTTGCGTTATCTGGGCCGGTGGTTGGCAAGCAGTAAGTCTTTGTCCTTGCATGTGAGGCAAAGTTTGAGGTTCCTCAGCGAGCCACCAGCAGAGTAAAAGGCCCACATGCCCATTAGGAACAAGATGACGTAGGTGGGAACCAGGCTGCCGACATACTCCGGATTCTGAAAAGTCTGTGAGATGAGACAAGAGGTGGATCAACATGAAGCAAGGCAAGTTTATACAGTGGTGTATTATCAAACAAATTTAAAGTCAATGACAACACAAGTGAACACAAAATGCAGTTTTTAAATGAAACTTTTTATTATTTTACAAAGGGAAAAAAATCCATGGCCTCCATGGCCCTGTGTGAAAAAGTGATTGCCCCCTAAACCTAATAACTGGTTGGGCCACCCTTAGCAGCAACAACTGCAATCAAGCGTTTGCGATAACTTGCAATGAGTCTCTTACAGCGCTGTGGCCCACTCATCTTTGCAGAACTGTTGTAATTCAGCCACATTGGAGAGTTTTCCAGCATGAAGCGTCTTTTTAAAGGTCATGCCACAGCATCTCAATAGGACTCAGGTCAAGAACTTTGACTAGGCCTTCAAAGGTGGACTTGCTGGTGTGTTTACGATCATTGTCCTGCTGCAGAACCCAAGTTTGTTTCAGCTTGAGGTCCCAAACAGCACCAGACCATCACACTACCACCACCATATTTTACTGTTGGTATGATATTCTTTGTCTGAAACGCGGCGTTATTTTTTCACCAGATGTAATGGGACAAACACTTTTCAAAAAGTTCAAATTTGTCTGTGAGACCACAGAGTATTTTCCCAAAGGTCTTGGGGATCATCACGATGTTTTCTGGCAAAATTTAGATGAGCCTTAATGTTCTTTTTGTTCAACAGTGGTTTTGGTCTTAGAACTCTGCCATGCAGGATGTTTTTGCTCAGTGTCTTTCTTATGGTAGAATCATGAACACAGACCTTAAACGAGGCATGTGATGCCTGCAGTTCTTTGGATGTTGTTGTGGAGTCTTTTGTGACCTCTTTTTGAAATAACACCCCACATTTTGTGTTCAGTTGTGTTGTCATGAACTAATATTTAAATTTGTTTGATGATCTGAAACATTTAAGTGTGACAAATATGCAAACAAATAAGAAATCAGGAAGGGGGAAAACACTTTTTTCACACACACATATATACACAGGTAGTTCCTGGAGGATGAAGGAATTGATACATTGACTGGCCACCACGTTCACCTGACCTAATCTCAATAGAACACCTATGGGACATTATGTTTAGGTCCATCCGGCGCCGCCAGGTTGCTCCTCAGATTATCCAGGAGCTCATTGATGCCCTGGTCCAGATCTGGGAGGAGATCCCCCAGGACACCATCCGTAGTCTCATTAGGAGCATGCCCCGACGTTGTCAGGCATGCGTACAAGCACGTGGGGGCCACACAAACTACTGAGAATCATTTTGAGTTGCTACAATGACATTTTAGCTAAATGGACCAGTCTGCTGCATCATTTTTTCACTTTCATTTTTGGGGTGTCTTTGATTTCCCCCCTCTATAGGGTGATCATTTTCATTTCTATCAAATTATGTGGCATCATTTTGTTACTAATACATCACCCAATTATTGTCAGGAAAGATATTCAAGATCATTTTTCCCCCAGTTTAGATCTGATGTGTTTTTGAAGTGTTACTCCAATTTTTTTGAGCAGTATATAGAAATATATACTGCTCAAAAAAATTAGACAATAGAACAATGATGGTATCAATTCCTTCATCCTCCAGGAACTACCTGCATTCACTAGCCACATGAGGTCGGGCACTGTCGTGGATCGGGAGGAAACCAGGTCCCACTGCACCAGCGTAGGTTTTGACAATGGGTCCAAGGATTTTATCCCGATACCTAATAGCAGTCAGGGTGCCGTTATCGTTATCTAACCTGTAGAGGTCTGTGCATCCTTCCAGGGATATGCCTCCCCAGACTATCACTGACCCACCACCAAACCGGTCATGCTGAATGATGTTGCAGGAGGCATAACGTTCTCCACGGCATCTCCAGACCCTTTCATGTCTGTCGCATGTGCTCAGGTTGAACTTGCTCTCATCAGTGAAGAGCACAGGGCACCAGTGGTGTAGTTGCCAATTCTGGTGGTCTATGGCAAATGCCAATCGAGCTCTACGGTGCTGGGCAGTGAGCACAGGGCCCACTACAGGACGTCGGGCCCTCAGGCCACCCTCATGGAGCCTGTTTCTGATTGTTTGGTCAGAAACATTCACACCAGTGGCCTGCTGGAGGTCATTTTGTAGGGCTCTGGCAGTGCTCATCCTGTTCCTCCTTGCACAAAGGAGCAGATACCGATCCTGCTGAGGGTTGAAGGACCTTCTATGCCCTGTCCAGCTCTCCTGGAGTAACTACCGGTCTCCTGGAATCTCCTCCATGCGTCCAGGTACCGCAGTGATGCCCTGGTCCAGATCTGGGAGATCCCCCAGCACAGCATCCGTAGTGTCATTAGGAGCATGCCCCGACGTTGTCAGGCATGCGTACAAGCACGTGGGGGCCACACAAACTACTGAGAATCATTTTGAGTTGCTACAATGACATTTTAGCAAAATGGACCAGTGTGCTGCATCATTTTTTCACTTTCATTTTTGGGGTGTCTTTGATTTCCCCCCTCTATAGGGTGATCATTTTCATTTCTATCAAATTATGTGGCATGATTTTGTTACTAATACATCACCCACTTATTATCAGGAAAGATATTCAAGATAATTTTTCCCCCAGGTTAGAGCTGAAGTGTTTTCAAAGTGTTCCTCTAATTTTTTTGAGCAGTATATACATACTGTATATACATGTATAAATATAAAGCACAATTCATACACAAGGTAGTTCAAAGTGCTTAACAGAAAACATTGCAAGAACATTAAAAGCATTTCTAAATCACAATTCTCCATTGGCTGCTGCCATCAAATCATCTGTCTTAAGTAATGGTCTGTATACATCTAATATACAGAACCATAATTAGCTCACATTCGACACATCAGAAATAGGCCACATCGGAAAAAAAACCCTGGAAATGTATCACCCCAACTGTGTAGCGACAGCCACACAGCCCAGAGTGCAACAGACCTTAAAAGTATTTCACTTCACACATCACTCACCAGACAGGAAACGACCAGATGGCTGATGACAACAGCAGCCACGGCCCACCAACGCTTCTTTTCACAGGCGTCAAAGAAGACGACACCCCAGAACATGTGCAGAAGGATGATGGCCATCGTCATGAATGCTGGAAATGGACGAGTTTATTTAAATGGAGAACAAATGCCAGATACCTCAATTTTCACTTCAAATGTTGTTGGTTGAAAGCAAACGGCTTGGCTTTTTGGTATGTCCTGCATGTCCAGCTTATATAAATGTCAGGAAAATCCGACTACATGAGGTGGCTTTGGTGTCCAAACTTTTTCCACCGAGGACCACACACTGAAAAATCAAAAGGATGAAGGGGGGCCACTTTTACATTTTGTAAACCAACCCGTGTAGATATGCTGAGATGTTTTTTATACTTAAAGAAAAAAAAGAGGCTGTATCTCAGCTTCAATGCGTATTACAGTATATGTATCAACTTTTCCTCCCCGCATTACACTTCCTTGCTATTTAATTTTTTTGTGTAAATATTTCAACTTTCTTCCGGTCGATTTTTTTCTTGTAATATTCTGGCTTTATTTTCATAATATTTTGACTTTATTGTTATAATATTATAACTCTTTCCCAACCCAGTTTTCCAAAATGTGCAACTTTGTTTTGTTGGCTCATATTATGAATTTTTTCCCTATAATTATAATAGTAAATAATTAAATATAATAATATATAAGATGCAATAATTAAAATAATAAAATAACAATAATTAAAACAATTAAAATAATATGTTAGCTATTGTTTTTTTGATTTATTTTTTTAAATGTGCTGAGGAAAAATATTTTAAAAAACAACAGCGCCCCTGGGCTGCACTCTGGACACCCAATCTGAGGATTTATGTCTCATTCTTATGGAAGAGGCTGCTACCGATGCAGCCTATCTCTTGCAAACCGGATATCCGGTCATATCGGTTTATCATTCACAATCCTAACACCCCTCTTCCGATTGTGACAAAAGAGGGCACAATTCAGGGCACTCGTAGACAATATACGCTGTTGTGGGTGTTAGGTGGGCCCAGGCCTGGTGCAGATGACCTAGTGTGAGTACACACTTAACACATCTTTTGGGTTTTTTTTACTATAACATTACCATTTTTTACTTTTTAGGCCACGTGGCATTTTAAAGGGGTGCGCAGACTCTTGGTCTGTACTGCTTGTGGAATCATGCTGGATGAGAGTAAAGTACCTGAAGACAAGAAGTAATGTTGTGAGTCTCCATGGATCCCAACAGTGCCTGGGCCAACAGAGTCAGCCAGAATGTTCACCACGGAGAATGCTCCACTCATGAAGCCAAAGCCGAGGCCGGACACTAAGACATATCATAAGCAAAGTGACATCTCTGGGGACGAGACCGCAGACATTTTAGAACAATTAATGAATAGCTAGATTGATTAGCTTGTCCTCAATTACAAAGTCAGGATAGGGCACAAAAATACTGTTTTGAAAGTAAGGACTAACTGTACCGTAGGCCAGTTGTCTTATGGAGATGGGCATGGTCTCCTCCTGACTCAGAGTGAGAAGCCCTTCATTCGCTTTCCTGCAGGAAAACACACAAACACACCAATCTTAAAGCACAGGGGTGTCCAAACTTTTTCCACCGAGGGCCACATAGTGAAAAATGAAAGGAAAGGATGCAAGGGCCACTTTGATATGAAAGTTATACATAAGAAATTATAAATATATATACACAGTACATATTTCAAGAAAAAAACTGCATCTCAGCTTTGTAAAAAAAATATATATATATATCTTTCTGCTGAGTTTTTTTTTGCATTTTCCAAATATTTCAACTTTCTTTTTGTAATTATGACTTTATTACCACAATATTTTGACTTTATTCCTGTAATATAATGAGATTTTCCTCAAACAAAATTTTCAAAAATGACAACTTTGTTTTGTCTTGTTTCTCATAATATTCCGACTTTTAAAAAAATTATGTATTTTTTTCTTTAATATTTCAACTCTGTTACTTTCAAGAAAAATGCATCTCAGCTTTGTCACGTAGGTGAAAGTGTGTCATCAGTATCAACTTCAGACTTTTCCCATTTTTTAATGTTTTTTTTTTTAATTTTCCAAAAATTCAACTTTCGTCTTAAATACAATAATATTACAACTTTTTGCAAAATGACAATTTTATTTGTTGTTTTGTTTGCTTCTCATAATACAGCAATAAAATATTCCATTTATAACAAAGGAATCCTACTTTGCGGAAATTCACTTATCACGACCGAGTCTGTAACCACTTAACTGCAATAAATGAGGGATTACTGTATATGTGTTTTTTCATCATTTGCTGGGGGGTTTGGACCGTAAGCCCTCCAAAAAAACTGTATAGAGGCTCCACTGAATGTAGCAGTTACATCAGCGTCTAAAAACATCCCAACAACTGTGCGTCAGCTTACTTGAGCAGCTTATAGTAAGCAAAGCGGAAGGTCTCTTGCAGGAGAACGGACAGCACCACACCAAAGATGAGGAGGCCTTTCTGCTGCTCCGCACTGTCCTTATTGCTGATCTGAACAGAGATGAACCAAACCAGAGACGCCAGCAGGAGAGAAACTAGCCAGAAAAATGCTCTGTAAGACAACAAGCACACACACAAGTTACATGAAAGAATGTAACACGATCATGTGACTTTTCTTCTAGAGTGGTCAATCCTCTGTAGGGCTGCACAAAAAAACACAATTTCAATTCACACTGCAAAACATGCAAGCTAATTGAATTTGATTTTACTTAACAAGCTGCAGAACAAACACTGCCATTGACGACACGTCACCCTCACTCTCGCCCAGCGACCCTCACTGGCCAGGGCGAGTTGCCTCCACCCCCTCTCTGACGGCCTGTCTATCAGTCATCACTCATTCATTGACTTGTCTTCTGACTTGTCTTCATTACGTCCATGAATGTACTGTCGAGTGAGCGAGCGTGCCATGCTTTTCACTCTTCTAGTTTCTTGTCTTTCTATGCATGTTTTTATTCAGGAAGTACCCCGTGATCTGTCTTTCCAGGACCTCCCTTGAAGAACAGTTTCTTAAAAGCAGAATAAGACAAGTAGGAGTCTAATAATAATAAATAATAGTGGTAACAATCATAAAAAAAGTGTGATTTCTTTAAAACCTAAGCAGATAGCCCTAAGGCCTGCACCGTGAAAGTGGCTGAACATACCCGGCCTTTATGCTCAGTGCGCGTTTGACATCTTATTATTCTACTTCCATGCAAATCCTGGGGCCGGTGTATTCTACACAAGAGGATCAAGCAATTATTATGGAGCGTTATGAGGAGTTCAAAAAGATTATCACTGCCAAAAACAACACTGTTGCTGTCAACAGAGAGAGAGAGGCAGAAAATTGCCGAGCGTGTAAATATGTAAATAACACTGATTATTACACTATACCCTTAGTGTTTTCATTTCTGAAAGCTCACCGTTTACATTTAGACACTTATCCGTTTAAAAAATATATAAACTAAAGCATGTTTTCATATTTTACTTCTATATATATATACTACTCACAAAAAGTTACGGATTTGCACAGCTGTTATGTAAGAGAACTGCACATTGTGCATTCAGTGCGTTAAGTATTGATACATTTTGGACATGTGCATTCAAAATTAGAGAAGCTCAAATTAAGTTCCCTTGTAAAGTTTATAAAGAATATACAGTAGTACATTTTAGGTTCAGGTATATCCCTAACTTCTTGTGAGTAGTAGATTACACATGGTATGCCCTGCTGGCAACCAGTCCAAGGTGTACCTCTCCTCTCGCCCATAGACAGCTGGGATAGGCTCCAGCATACCCCAGCGAGCTTAGTCAGGACAAGCGGCATAGAAAACGGACGGATGGATGGATATTACACATGCCTCGTTGTGTTCACTAGATGGCAGTGTTGGAGTGTTTTGTGACGAGTTTTTTCCTTTTCGATAGAATAAAGACGTGATTTATTTCAGTTAATGAATGCAAATATTTTAATATAAGAAGACCAACAGGCTGAGCATGCTAGGGCTGCTGTGACATATAGGTTTGCTAACACTGGCTGAACAAATATTTCATATTGCATTTTATTCCTGACGCTCGGCTCAAAAGGTGAGCAAATGTAACATATTCCTGCGGCTGATCTATACCTCTTCTGGAGAATGCTAGCAGATCAACGCCATCTTGAAAAAGCCACCCCGGTCGTAGTGCTGCCCAAATTATTAGTGCCCCCAGGTCCACCGAGTTCTCAACAAATGGTGACGCCACCTCCAAATGAGTTACACAGTGAAACACTGGTGCCTTTTTGGCCTATTTTAAGGTGAATGAGTTTAGCCTAAGTAAACATGGTGATACAATAGCTGCTTTAAAAGAGAGCCGCCTTCATAGTGCAAGCTTGGCTTTAGACTCAACAGACATCCCTAAGCCACTAAACTCGCCTGTGTGCGTGTGTATGTGTGAAAAAAATCATCCAAGAGATTCTCTGCAAGAAAATGGGGATTCACATTTCACAAGTAAAACCTGACACAAATTGTAAAGATGAGGTGCAGTGCCCTTGAACTATCCCAAACACATTGGTTTTAAATCGTGTCATGTTAAATCTGTTGAATGACAAGGGCACATCAGATTTTCCACACGATTATATTGTTTTAACTAAAAGATAAAGAAAGATATATGGATTGATCACATACCCATCAGATTACTCACTTATTTCTGAGCCCACCAGTGCTTTAAATAATAGACAATGTATCAGTGGGAATCTGACATTACTAAGGGATGCACCAAAAACAATGACTATTAGACGCCCATTCTCCCATGCCCTTGTCATAACAGTCTATTACCAGATCAAAGATTATACAGTGTAGTGTACATTTGAGTGAACCCTGGCTTTGTTTTTCCAACAGAGGAAGCTAGTAAAGCTCCCTGCTAGCATGCTAGTGACGGGAGTTCATCAATGTGAGCACGATCGTATTCAAGTTTTACTCACAATGAAAGAGTAAGTATACAAAAAGGTGCCGAAAGAAGACATCATATCTCACCCAGCTATGAGGAAAATGACCCGCAGCGGCTCCCGGGCGATGGTAAACAGGAACAGAGCAATAGCAGGGCCGAAAGCAATGAAAGTACAGCCAAAAAACACCGCCGCCGTCATTTTGGCAAATCTTGGTGAATGAGCAGAAAGCCGCGCACACACAGAGCGCTTTGTCAAGTTTTCTACACAAGCGATTTATGTGACAATTTATTGATATGATAATGGCGGCCTGTTTGCTTGTTCTAATCGTACCAAGAAGTGCCTCTACTTCCGCCAGTCTCAGGGGCATGAATGTGCGAGTATTGAACGAGTCGTTCAAACTGGCGAGTGTTTTTCTTAGAATTGGGACTCACGGGTACTCGTCACCTACTCACCCCTGCTACCGCTAGCTAAATTTCAAAAAAGGAAATCAGGCAACATGTCAGGGTGTGATTAAATGCGTGAAAGGTTGGGGGAGCCGACGGAACTTTTTGGCTACCCGATTGGCTACTCGATTCACGCAGGTAACCGATTTACTTCAGTGACTGACTCATAAGAACTCGAGTCAGTAAAAGGAATTGAGTTTCCCATCACGACTCACAAGCTTCTCTAATGATTGAGTGAGGGGGAAAAAAACGTTTCTTCAAAAAACTTTATTGACAACAAATTCAACCGTGTTATGTTATGTTTTCGTCAACAGCAGAAAAATACACAGCAGCTCAGGCCTCTGTCTCAAACATCTTCTTCCTGCCATCCATCCCAGCTTTGTCTTCAACGTTCTTCCTCCAGTCTCCGGTCTGCTTCTCCTGAGAAAGACGCATACAATCCGTCAGTTACACTTAAATCTCATAGTCGGCATGAGCAAGAAGAATTCAACCAAATAAATGTTTAATTACCCACCTCCTCCTTCACCTCCTTCTTGACCTGCTTCAGGTTGGCCCTCAGGTCCATGGACACTTTGTGTTTGGACCCCAGAAGAGCGGCGAGCATGGCATCCGCCGACATTCGCACTCGCTTCAGGGTCGGCTTCTTAAACTTTCCATTGAGATCCTGAACCATCAGCTTCAGGTCATTGACCTGATAGTGAAGAAGATACTACTAATTTGCGTATCTAATAGGAGGTGAGAGCATCAATCCAAATAGTATCGAGATGATACTAGCTGGTGAGATGGGTATTTTTCAGTTCTCTTCTATGTTTATTTTCAAAAATATCTGTGTGTTTTTGTTTTGTTTTTCATATTGTTATATTGTTGATACTGTTTTATATACAGTATACTGCATATACAGCTGAGCCCTGCTTTTCGCGGGGGTTCAGAACCACCAGTGAATGGCAAAAATCCACGAGTAATAGAGACGCCCACAAAGATGTCTTATTTTTAAATGTTAAAATGTACAAGAACTCACCACTAATGAATGATAATGTAAGATGATCCATGAACAGATGGAATCAGAATCACGGTGTTGAAGTGCTACCTAAGTCTCACAGCAACTGTGGTGCGCTCAAGGGCCGTGCTAAATCTCAAAGCTTGACAAAAAAAACAAACATTATCAGAGAATGCTGATGATGATCACTGAACAGATGGAGTCATATCCACGGTGTAGCCTTTAGCCTGGTCTTGAGGTTAGCTCCAGGGGCTAGCAGTCGTTTAAGGGCCGCTGAACAAAATGAAAAATCTCAATACTTGACAGAAAAAACATGATTAATGAAGCATTAATGACATAGAAATTGTGGGCTTCTTAAACAGTGCTACTGTACATGTATGCTGAGTATTCTACCTGTATTACAACATACTCATAAATGATCACCGACTTAGGGTGAATGAGTGTGTTTTCTGTGGAAAACGTCCTATTTTCGGAGAAAATAAACACAAATAACAGAATTTGCAGGGCCGTGAATGCTGAATAGCAAATGTGCAGGCATCCACTCTATTGTTATGTTGTTTACAAACCAAAAAATATTGAAATGAAAAGAAAAAGCTCATTTTCAGTGTTACTAAAGTTGGCCATGTTGCCCACCCTTAGTATCTAATAATTTGGTCAGCTGGCATTTGATCTGTTTTCTCGTAAATATTGAGGACTTCCCCCGAGAAGACGTACCTCCTTTTCAGACTTCTTCACTTTCATAGCCATGTCGTACCTTTCCTCATCCACCAGGTCAATCTGCTTGTGAAGTTTCCGACAGAGCTCCTGGTTTTGGGTCAAATGGGGAGAGATGAAAGATAAAGTTCGGGAATGTTGCGAGAATTTATTGCATGGAATCTGTTGACGTAAAAAGGTTCCAATGGATGAATATGTAGCCTGGAAAGGAAAAAACTAATGCATATGTAAAAGATGCCAGTCAGTGTGGCATCTCATGCGCCGCTCGGGACATCGAGTTGACAGTCTGAGTTTTTAGCTGGATGGCTAGTGCTCTCCACTCTCTTTCTGCGGATCTTGTTCAGAATGTGGGGAAGTGATTATGTTTTTAGAGATAGAAACTCAGGTGTCCAAACTGGCCACATAGTAAAAAAATGAAAGGATGCCAGGGCCACTTCCATATTTTGTAAAGCAACACATGTAGATTTGCAAAGACATTATAAATATATATATTTTTAAAAATGCATCTCAGCTTTGTAATATAGGTGGAAAAGCCTATTATTAGCATCAACTTTGCTCTTTTGCTGTTGCCGCTTTTCTTAATTTTCAAAATATTTCATCTTTCTTCTTAAAGAATCTTAGTACAGTTTTCTTTCATAATATTATGACTTTATTCCCTTAATTTTCAAAATATTTCATCTTTCTTCTTAAAGAATCTTAGTACAGTTTTCTTTCATAATATTATGACTTTATTCCCTTAATTTTCAAAATATTTCATCTTTATTCTTAAAGAATCTTAGTACAGTTTTCTTTCATAATATTATGACTTTATTCCCGTAATATTTTGACTTCATTCCTATAATATTATAACTTTTTCCACAACCTTGCTTTCCAGTAATTACAACTTTATTCTTTTTGTTTGTTTCTCATAATATTATGACTTTTTTTTTAAAGAAGTGGTATTTTTTTAGTGTTTCATCGCTATGGTACTAAAGTGACATAATTTTTCTTTATAATATTAATATATTTATTTGCTTAAAATTTAGACTTTTTTTCTTTTTAGAATACAACTTTTTTATCTTAATTTATTCAAGTAAAATTACAGCTGTTTTTTTGTTCTTCTTTTTTAAATTTTCCATCTATTTCAACCTTCTTCATTTAAATTTCCCTCTCGCAATTATGACTTTATTTCCATAATATTTTGACTTTATTCTCGCAACATTATGACTTTTTCTGCAACCTAATTTTCCAAAAATTACAACTTTATTTGTTGTTTTATTTGTTTCTTGTAATATTACGACTTTAAACAAATGACGTCTTTCTTTAATATTTTAACCTTCTGCTACTACAATGACATTATTTTTTCCTATGATATTAAGATATTATTCTTAGGAAATTATGAATTTTTCCTGAGAATAATATCTTCATATTTTGACTTTATTGTTGTAAAATTACTGTTGATTTTTCCATTATTTCTGTTGTTTTCTTTTTAAATTATATTTTCAGAATGTGCCGCACTTTGGACACTCCTGGTTTAAATGAATAGTTTGAAGTGGTTTTGGGAGCATGTAGTTATTTTTAATGTACTGAAAACAACATTTTTCCAAAGCCCTCTGTGGTGCACATGAGGATTTATTTACTCATTCGCTTATTTACTACTTATTCATTTCAAATGATGACGATGTTTGAGGCCACAAATGCATCAAGATGCAGAAATGCATGCGTGTGTGCCTACAATAACTCCTTCATGCAGTATAGTGGATGAGTGGTTTATAACAAGTTTATAATTGTTTTTATTTTTCCTAAGGTGATGAATGAAAGCGTTACCACTCGATCCCAAAACAACGAGGCAAACTGGATCTGGACCACTTCATGTTCATTGGACAACTGTAAGGGACCAGGTATGAAAGCACCCTAAAATGCTGACTAATGCACCTGAAAAGGTGTTGGGATTACTTTAACCTCATAAAATATAGTGTGAAGCATGATTTGTGTCAATGTTGACGATATATACGTGCTTGAAAAGTTTACTTGCAGCTCCTGCATGCATCCCGGCACTGAGAGGGTGGGGCAGTTTTCGTCCATGTATCTGCTCTTCTCTTCCTCGACCTTCGTAGCCTCCTCGTCCAACATTGCCTGGCCAATCTGCAGCAGCAAGCTCTGAGGAATGAGAACAGCAGACACTTTCAACGCCACACTCACTACTCTAAAACGCTATGCCAGAGGGGTCTAAATGTGATTGAAATATAATTTTTTTTTAAAAACAGCAAAAATGAAAAAATCTGCAGTGAAATTATAACAATAAAGTCAAAATATTAAGAGAAAAAATGTAATCTAATAAGAAAAAGTTGTAATTTAACGAGAATAACGGCTTAACATTATGAGGAAAAACTATTAAGCAGAAAGTTGAAATATTAAAGAACATTTTTTTTATTTTTTAAAGTGGTAATATTATCACAAACAAACAAACAACAAATAAAGTTGAAATTCTTTGAAAATTAGGTTGAGGAAAAAGTTAAAATATTATGGGAAGAAAGTTTTTACAATGATTATTATTGTTATAAGGATTATGTCAAAATATGATAGGAATAAAGTCATAATTACAACAAAAAAAGTTGCAATTTTACGAGAATAAACTGGTAATTTTATGGGGGGTCATTTTAGTAATGTGGAGCTGAAATATATTTTTTTAATATAATAAAATAAAATTCATTTTTTTAATGTCGTAATATTATGAGAAACAAACAAAACGAAATAAAGTTGTAACTTTTGGAAAATTAGATTGGGGAAAAAGTTATAATATTTTGGGAATAAAGTCATAAAATTATTTACATTTTTCTTACGAAGATTATTTAAGTAGAAAGTTGTAATATTTGAAAAAAAACAGCAAAAATTGGAAAAAAAGAGCACAGATGGAAACTCATATTAGTAATGCGCTTTCACCTACTGTATGTCACAAAGCTGACATGCAGGTTTTTCTTGAAATATATACTTGGTTTGCAGAAAAAGTTATAATCTTGCAAGAATAAAGTAACAAAATTCTGGGAATAAAGTCATAATTACAAGAAAAATGTTTTTTTTACGAGAATAAACTCATAATGTTATGGAGGGAAATAATCTCATTTTAGTAGCATAGTGATGAAATATTACAGAGAAAATGTTATTAAAAAATGAGAACCAAACAAACTAAGTTGTAATTTTTGAAAAATTACTTTGCAGAAAAAATATAATGTCACAAGAATAAAGTAAAAAAAAAAGGAATAAAGTCATAATTACAAGAAAAATTTTATGAGAATAAACTCATAATATGTGGAAAAATGATGTCATTTTAGTAGCATAGAACTGAAAAATAGCGTAAAGTAAATATTAAGGAAGTTGTGTTATGAGGAACAGCAAAACAAAAAAATAAAGTTACAATTTTGCAATTTTAGAGAAAATTAAATATATAATATCATAATAAAAATAATAATTTTAAAAAATGAAAAAGAGCAGTAATTTTACGAAAATAAAGACAACATATTAGGAGAATAAAGTCTAAACTATTGAGAGGAAAAATAGCATAAACTAAATATGAAAGACTCAAATATGTAATTAAAAAAAGTTGCAATATGAGAAACAGATAAAACAAAGAATAAAGTTGCAATTTTAGCAAAATTAGATGGGGTCAAACATTATGAGAACTAAAACATAATATAACAAGAAAAAATGTACAAGAAGAAAGTTCAAATATTTGTAAGAATGAAATAAACACAGCAAAAATGGAAAAAAAAACTACCAAAAAGTGTCACATAAGGAGAAAAACTTCATTCATACTAATAATATACTTCATCACCAAAATGCAAAGTATAAAAAATGTCTCAGCATAGCTACAATACATGGGTTGGTTTAAAAAAAACCTAAAAGCGTCCCCCATTCACAGTGTTACATATCACCATTGTACTGTACCTTCAGGAAATTCCTCCGGCTTAGCGTCATCTTTTTCCTTCATAGAAAAATAAATAACAAGATTTATTGTCCAGGACTTTTTGTGGTTAAAGAAATTGAAGTTCAGGGAATTGAGGACTTACTCTGCCATGTTGGCGCTGCA
Source organism: Dunckerocampus dactyliophorus (assembly GCF_027744805.1). Lineage (NCBI taxonomy): Eukaryota > Metazoa > Chordata > Actinopteri > Syngnathiformes > Syngnathidae > Dunckerocampus > Dunckerocampus dactyliophorus. The sequence continues at coordinate 32,158,698 of NC_072821.1, read as the reverse complement.
ATCGACCCTGCCTTATGTGGCTCGCAGAGAAGAAGCGAGGAGATGAACGTGAATGCAGCGGTCCTCTCCTCTCTTTATAGTGTGCCTTTATGTGCACGTTTGCGTGTGTGTGTGTGTGTGTGTGTGTGTGTGTGTTAGACCAGTTGTCCTCGGAAGCTGCTGGTAGAATGTGGGACTTCTGGGCTTGACGGCGGCAGCTGAGCAACAAATGCTCCAGGAATTTCCTTGTAGGAGCATCACTAGACAGCGAGACACCACAGCGGTGCTGCATTGACAATGTTCAGCATTGGCTTTGATAATAACAACTATAACGACGTTCTATGTGTTTGCTATGCTGCGTCAATTTACTCCATCTCAGTCTGTGAGAGCTGGTTGCTGTCTATTTCTGCTGGCTTTTTCGCAAGGTGTAAAGGATCCTCGCACATTCGATATTCAACATTCATGGCCCCGCAGACAACACATCTCATTCACCAAAAGTCAATAATAATTTATAAATACAGAATAACACATGTAACATGTACAGCATGCATGTACCACTCTTAGAAAGTCCATGATTTTTACTTGTTTACGTCTTTGTGCTTTACTGATGTTTTTTCTGTCAAGCGTTGAGAATTTGCACGTTGTTCGGCTGTCCTTGAATGCACCATAGTTGTGTGCGGAGACGCGAAACCTACAAAATCACTGGCTTTGACAGTCATTTCGTTCTCAAATCTTGCAATGAGGTGAATACAAGTTAATTAATATTAGGGCTGTCAAACGATTACATATTTTAATCGGATTAATCACAGTTTTTAAATGAATTAATCATGATTAATCACCATTTGCAACTATGTATGAAATATGCCCATTTTTACTGCATTTAATTAACAGAAACATAAAATTTAGGTTTTGTTGAGCTGCGTCTTGAGCACAAAGCCTGGTTTGGTTGAGCCACTTTCGTAGAACACCCCCATTGTACGGACCAGGATTATTGAAAAAAATAACTCTAATAATAATGATATATACTGCCATACACCGTGACTGGGATTCAAACCCTGTATCGAGCACCAGCATCGTTACCCACTCTGCCATGCTAATAGTGTTTAAGTGACATGGGCCAGCACTCCTGATTCTGAAGGCCCTGGGCAGATTACACTGACATGGCAACACATAGAAGCAGAAATCTGACTGAAAAAAAAATTTAACATACACATACACTTATTGGAAGCAGTGCAGCCAAGATAAACA